>NC_064288.1:10592403-10612515 GCF_019186545.1 Solanum stenotomum | reverse complement strand
CAAGTTTGTGTGGAATCTAAGTATGCTGAGCATTCTTATAAATCTCTTGAAAGAAATTCTAATCCCTTAGAGTTGATTTACATTGACAGTTGTGATATGAAGTCAACACCATCTCGTGGTGGGAATAAGTATCTCATAACTTTCATTGACAACTGCATTAGAAACAACTATGTCTATTTGCTGTATGGTAAGCATGAAGTAATAGAATATTGAAGTTGAAAATCAGATGGGAAAAAGATAAAAAGTGATAGGGATGGAGAGTATAATCCCCTTGTGCAGAAATATGTTTGGAAAGTGGAATTATCCATCAAATTATTGCCCCATACACCTCAATTTATTGGAATTGAAAAATGAAAAAAAAAACCGAATTTTGAAGGAAATGATGGTTACACTACTTATAAGTTCAGGTTTAGCACAAACTTGTGTGGAGAGTCTATCCTTACAGCAAAAGGGAACAACAAAAAGTTTTGCCTTTTCAGAAAGAAAACAATAAAAAAAATTGTTTGTTCGGGACACAATCTATTCCATATGAAAAATGGAAAGGAAGGAAATCCAACTTTGAAATATTTCAAAGTGTGGGGGTGTCTAGCCAAAGTCCAAGTTCCCGTTCCTAAAAGGATTAAAATAGGACTTAAGACTGTGGATTCTATAATTAGACTTGAGTAGTCTAGTGAAGGGTCTAAAAGTCCTTAGAAAGAACAAAAGGACAAACTCTTAATAAAGAGATTTAGAGGTGTAATAAATGTCAAAGGATATCTATTTCCTTCGGATTTGATTTTATAACATTTCCTATGTCTTATGTGCTTTTGGAAAGATGGTGTCAATAGTGAGATTGGTTCAATCTTGAACAATCTTATTGGAAGTTGGTTGATCTTCCTTCAGGAAATAAATATTTGGGTTCAAAGTGAATCTTCAAAAGGAAAATGAAAGTCGATGGTACTGTTGACAAATATAAAGCAAGACTTTTTGTCAAAGGCTTCAGACAAAAACAAGGTCTTTAACTTGTCGACATATACTCGTCAGCAACTAGAATTACATTCATTCTGATGTTAATATTATTAGACGCGGTATATGACCTCCAAATTCATCAAATGAATGTGAAAACAAATGGAGAATTGGAGGAAAAAATTTAAATGAAACAGACCGAGTGTTTTGTAGTTCCTGGTAAAGAAAAGAAAGTGTGCGAACTTGTTAAGTCACTTTATGGACTAAAACAAGCACCCAAACAATGACATAAGAAAGTTGACCAAACCATGTTGGCAAATGGATTTAAGAATGATGGAAGTAATAAATGTGTTTACATTATAATCACAAGGTCACTGTTTATTTATATATTTGTGACATGTTGATCATCAGTAGAGACACTAATTACCTAAATGCTAATAAACATATGCTAGAAAGCAACTTTGATATGAAAGATCTTGGTGTTGCTGATGCGATCTTAGGTATAAGATTCCTTAGAACTCCATAATGTTTAGCATTGTCACGGTCTCATTACATTATAAAGATACTTGACTAGTTCAAATATTTGGATTTTAATATTGTCAAGACTCCAATAAATGTGAGTTTTGCACTACAAAAGAATGAAGGCAAAAGTTACTCACAATTGGATCGTGCTAGAGTTTTGGGAAGTATGATGTATATCAAAAGGTGTACGTGATCAAATATAGTATGTGATATTAATAAACTGAGTCGGTTCACGAGTAATCCCAATCGAACCCATTGGATGACAATAAAAAAAGTTTTGGGGCATTTAAAACATACTCAAAATTATGTCTTGTATTACAACAATATCCAGTAGTATTGAAAGGATATAGTGATGCAAATTGGATCACTGAGATCAAATGAAGTAAAATCCACGAGTGGATATGTATTTACTATTGGTGGAGGAGGAGTCTCTTGAAAATATTCCAAAAAAACATGTATTGCTAGCTCTACAATGATCTCTGAGCTAGGTGCTCTAGATAAGTCCGGTGAATAAGTTGAAAGACTCCAGAATTTCTTGATAGATATTCCTTTTTGGCCCAAACCTTTGGCATGATCAGTATGCATACACTTTGATAGTCAAGATGCAATAGGTAAGGCATGGAGCATGATTTATAACGGAAAGTTTCGTCATATAAGATATAGACATAATATCGTTAGAAAACTACTCTTTAGTGGAATTATCACAATTGACTATGTAAAGTCAAAGGATAATGTGTTAGATACACTTACAAAAAGTCCTAAGTAGAGATAAAGTTGAAAGATCATCTAAGGGGATGATTTTATGGCTTAGTAAAGTCATCATAGCGGTAACTCTACATAGTAGACTGGAGATCCCAACAGCTAGGTTCAAGGAGAAAAACAAAGTTGTGATTAATGGTTCGACATTGTCAACCAACTCAGTCCATTCTCATGATGAAGACAATGCTCAGGAACAAGGATATAAAATTGAGGCTTGTTAATGAGTTAATAAAGCTTAAAATTTCTAATGATTTGCTAAGTTGGGCAGATTTGACCAAATAGTGTATCTATGCGATAACACGATTAGAAATCACCTATGTGAGTGTGAAGTGTAAACCGCATCAAAAAGGATGATTGTAAAAAGCCCATCTCTCTATATACTCATGAAATCATGAGGTGTTCATGGCTGAAACGAACACAACGGTAAGAACCATAAATGGTAAAGGGTTGATTATGTGACATATGGTTGTCTAGGTATACACCAAAGCTTGACGATTCAAAGATATCAAATCTACCGATTGACTGAGTATATCCGACATATGTTCACTATGGAAAGTTCAAAGGGAAATCTACTTATCTAGATGCAATTAATTATTGCTTGTAAAGTACATACTTGTCCGTTTCTTTGTCTTTGAGTCATTCCACATTCATGCGGGGGATTGTTGGGTTTTAAAAGGTGTGAATGGAAAATGAAGAGTTGCGACTTTTATGAAAAGTAGCGACTTTTATTAAAGTTGTGACTTTTATGAAAGGTTGTGACCTTTCCAAAAGATTGTGACTTTTCCAAAGGGTAGTGACCTTTTCGGTAAGGCACAATAATCACCATTTCACACTACCCTTTGTTGTCTATTTATAGAGAGTTTCCTCTTACTTTTCAACAAGGAAAGAATTAATTTTCTGGACTTCTTCTACTACTACTAAATCTAGTATTTTCAGTGTACTTTACTGTTGTTGAGTGGTTCGCTGACACCGTGATTTTAGGTACCGATACACCGATGAGTAAGATCGTTCTATCCTGGGAGGATATATTCCATTAACCTCGGGTACTTGAGGGGAATAATTTCCTTAAGGGGACACTATGCATTAAGTGGGCTTGATCTTCTTCTTTGAGAAAAATATTTTGTATATTGTTTCTAATCCGTTTCTGATTCTATTTTCTCTACTTGTTTTAATTTTCTAGTTTTGAAAATATTCTTTTTACTTTGTTGTTTCTTATCAAGTTCTTCAATGTTTTCTTTCTAAGTATCTTAGGAATACAAGATGAACAACACAAATTGTGAACATCGCATGTATTAAACAACTATAATCTATAACAATGCTACAAATAAGCAACTTACCGCAATCTTGCAAAGGAGAGTCAAAGATATCTCTTGTGAGTACTGACTTTATGAAATCATCAATTCTACCAACCATATGAGCTACTATTGTGTCTCAATAGCTCACTTAATAAACCTGTTATTTAACACAAGATTTCAGCACTGCTCCAACGCAAATAAAGTCACTCAAGTTAAACTATTTTTCTAAAAAATCATTATAACCAAAAAATAAAAGAGATAATTGTACAAATCACTCTTCAAGTTTAGTTTTGTAATACTTACTTCTATCATAGTTTATAATATTATGCTTACCTATCTTATTTTATTTTTTTAATAATTATTTTCTTAATCTAATTATTATTAAGATAAAAAATATGATTTAATTAAATTTCCCTTTATCATATATTATTTAATTTAATTATCATGTGTTTTGGCATCCTAAATATTATTAACAGAGTATTATGTGTATTGACATCCTATTTGGATTTACTATTTTAGCTCAACAAATGACTACAACTTGAATATACAACTTTTCAAGAAAAAAAAAAAAAACTGTTTTCCGTTCAATTCTCCATGAATTAAAAAACCATTGATTAAATCATAAATTTTTTGATATAATTGAATAAGAAGATGTTATATTTTGAATGTCAAACCTAAACGTTTTGGATAGTGACCGCGAGTGTAACACCCCAGAAATTTTTTGAACTAAGACTCGAACCCTTATTTGTAGTGAGTGAGATTTTTGCAAGGAATTTAAAATTTCTTGAGTGATAAGGTCACTAGGCGTAGCACCTTGAGTTCCAAAAAGAATCGAATTGGAAATAGCAAAATCTGAAATTTTGCAAGTTAAGCTAGTATGTGTTTTTGGTCAACTTCAAATGATCATAACTCCTAGATCAGAATGATTTAGGTGTGCTACCAGATACCTTAGGAAAGATCTTCGAATTATATTTCCAACGCCGCCTAGTTTGCGCGATTCCGAGATCGTATGAGTGAGTTATCCCTTTTGGAAGTTGGGCTGTTGGAATGAGGAAATGTCCAATCCGGATTTTGAAAGGGTAGTTTCGTCTTTTCCTTAACCTATTAATTTAATTCATTTTAGTGAATTAATTAAGGGTCAAATCAGAAGGACATCATTTTAGTCAATTGGAAAATACTAGGGCTTGGAGAACGGACAAAAGAAGAAAGGAGAAGAGGAACAACAAGATTTCGCCAAGAACGATCGATTTTGGTTGTGGATTCACCAAGGAATTCATATTTCAAGATATGTGAGTCTGTCATAGCATTGGGTTCATTCACCCACACTCCAAACATGTTTAGTTCAGGGAAAATCGTCCTAAAAGAGTTTGAAAATTGATGTTCTTCATATGTATTCTTGAATTTGAATGTTGTTCTTGAATTGGGATGAATTGAAGAGTTTCTGAGATCTTTACGTTGAGTTTTAAGGTTGTATTGAGTTAGGTTCTTGAATACATATGTTGGGTATCGGGATCTAAAAAGAATCAGATTCTGGCGCCCAGGTCCGCGTCGCGGACTTGCTCCCCCAAGGAAGAAAAATTTTCTCTGCATTGCGGTTAGGATGCGAACTCCTCTGTCTCAAAAATTAATTTCACGAGCATTTATTCAGAAACGTCTCCACGTTGCGGACTTGTTCCAAGACGGTGATTTCGTAACTTTTCTCAAGTTTAGCTATTCAAAGTCATTACTAAACATCATGAGACCTTTCCAATCACAAATCTTAATCCTTGAATCCATAATTCAATTGAAGGATCAGTTAAGAGTCAAGTCAAAATCAGTTAAGATCAAAGTCAAGAGAAGTTAAGAGTCAAGTTAGGATAGGTTCTTAAAGTTTTCAAAAAGTCTTTCACAAATGTTTTAACTTTGTTTTAAGACTTAAGTTTTGAGTTCAGTAAAGAGTAAAATTGAAGTTATTTTATTCAAAGATATATATGGAGACTAAGTATTTCCCAAAGAGATTTAAAATATTTTTCACATTTAAATAAGAATGGAAATTGAGATTTCCAAAGAGCCTTCGGGCTAGTTTTCAGAAAAGAGTAATCGCTTTGTAAATGAAGCAAGAAAGGAAAACCTTGATTTCCAAGATAGCCTTTGAGCTAAGTTTTTGACCACTAATCTCAAATCACTGAAGAAGTATATTTTTAAACACAAAGAGCTAATATAATATAATATTTTTGGGAGTAGTATTGAGCACCGATGGGGAAGAGTTTATACAACTATCATCCCCCTTAAACAATGTAGTCATCATGGGTAGAAAAGGGTCATACATTTTGGATGAATCTTTTCGCATAAACTAATGGATCCACTTAATAGTTCATGTCCTATACCATGACAAGGTATAGGATGGCTCGGGCAGCGTGGGGTTAATAACATTGTATCATCACTATAGTTCTTAAGTAGTAGTTGTCGGTTAGAGAAACTCCCACAAAAGTAATTGCATAGTTCCTCAAGGGGTTCTGCTTAATATGGATGGGGGTATGGGACTTCATTCATGCATTGCACAAGTAGACTTTGAGAGAGATCATGATATGTCTTTTATGATTTTATGATTTTGAGTTGACAGCATGTTTTAAACAGTTTTCTTTTTCTTTATATTGCACTTGTTTTAAACTGTTTTATAATGAAATGAGTTCAGTTAAGTATTCATGAGTTGAGAAGAGCCAAGGTAAGTGGTTCTTTCAAATCCTTTTCAAGCATATGTTATGTTTAGCATTCCAACTCGCATACTCGTACATTCAATGTACTGATGCCAGTTGGCATGCATCGTCTTATGATGCAGACGCAGGTAACTAGGATCGACATTCCGTCGTATCGTTGATCCAGTGAGCAGTTCAGAGTCTGTTGGTGAGCCTCTTTGCATTCCGGTGGATCCATTTCATTGTTTTGTAGTTTAGTTCATTAGGATGTTGTGGGATTTGTCCCAGCATCCATGTCAGTTGTTATTAGAGGCTTCGTAGACAGTCAAATGTTAGTTCTTTAGTATTTTCATTGTCATTATTCCATGTTGAGACTTGAGTTTGCCTTAATGGCCAATTGAATGTTCTTTTATGACATTCCAGTTTATTATGTGAACTTACCTTTGTTGATTTTAAGTCTTCCGTTGAGTTAATTAAGTCGGGGCAAGGGTTCGCTTAGGGCCAGCAATGGTCTTCGAGTGTCAGTCCCGCCCAGGGTGTAGGCTCGGGGAGTGACAAACTTGGTATTAGAGCACAGAGTTCAAGTGTCCTAGGGTGTCTATGAAGCCATGCCAAGTAGGATCTTGTTTATGGTTGTGAGGGCCCCACTTCTATAAATGAGAGACTGCAGACATTTAAGAAAAGTTTCCCTTCTTTCATACTCTTAATCGTGTGATAGAGCTATGTCATAGAGACTTATTCTAACTCGTGCGTTTCTCAGAATCATTCGACTACCCATCATACTGGAGGTGGTAGAAAAGCAGAGTCGATTCTTTGTCGATGAGTTTTTTTTAGCAAGAGTTTTGAGGAAGTCATGAGACTCCAGAGGGGCTCAAGAGAAATCCAAGAGTAAGTTAAGTGTTCAGTTTCAGAGGAATTCACCTATAATTATATGAGTCGTGCGCTTGAGCTAAAAGCGAGTTGTACTATTTTCCTTTAGCCTTGTTTCAGCTGAGATCATTTTTAAGAGGTATGTTTAGAGCTTGAGTAGTATTTTCACCCGAAAAGGTAGCATGAGTTATGAGATCATGAGCAGTAGTAGTGAAAGGGCCTAGAGTTAGAGGAAAGTATGCAGAAGTTTAGTAATCCTAGAAAGGGAGATAGTGTTGTGACGAGCTATGTTACTATAGTCATGTACCTAGTAAGTTAGTAATGGAGAGTTTTCCCTTATGGGTAGACTAAGAAGTGATGAGTTGTGAAGATTCCATCATAGGAGATAGAGTGTGTTGTAGCTAGAAAAGAGTTGGTGATGAAGTGTTATTGTGTAGGAAATGACTAAGTGTAAGTGGTGAATAGAAGAGAAAGAGCATTCATGAGTTTATAGATCTAAGCTAGGCCTATGATTTTGAGGGAGAGCCCATAATATTCAAAGTGTAATAGAACTAATTAGGTATTGATGTATAGTGAATGAGTGAATAGTACTTAAGTTGTGAAGGGAAATATGATAGTAAATTGTAAATATGAATACTAAGAGGTAAGGGTTGGCTATTTGTCATAAGGTCCTAGTGGACGAGTGTTTCTGAATTTGTATCTAGTCGTTGTAAGGTAGTATAGTAAGCGAGCAATCATATTGATATTCGAGTTTAGTCATAAATATTAAGCTTGAATTCGAGATGAGTGTCATGATCAAAGGAATGGCAACATTAAGGTGATGATGTTAGTCTTGAGATTTAATTTAGAAGACTTGACATAGAGTAGGTGAGGAATTGAGGTGATTAGCTGCAATAGATATGAGTGGTACGAGTGAGAGACCCTAACGTTTATATAAGGGCAGTGAAGTGTGGCTAAGTCATAAGAGTAACAAAGAGCATTAGGAGGTGTGCCGAGATGGTATGTTACTAGATGAGTTTCCAATTAAGTTATGATTTTCCATGTGTGCCTAGATAGCATAATTGAGTTGTTAATGTGGAATAGGTCCATAGATCTCAAGTGTTAGCTTTAGACCTAAGGGGGCGATGATAAGAGGAGAAATCAGGTCAACTGTTGAGAATTTCTTAAGGAGCTGGTTAGTAGGAGTCCATGGAGTTGTTAGAGTACCAAGATTGAATGTGGTGGTAAAGAGTAATAGTTTGAGATGAGATTCCCTATTGAGAAGTATAGAATCCGAACTTAAGGATTTGGGTTAAGCTTGAATATAGTAAGATCAGACCAATAGACTCAGTCCTTAGTAAGAGTAACCCATTATATACCCAGTCCAGTCGTCATTCGACGACGAATGATCCCAAGGGGGAGGTATTATAACACCCCAGAAATTTTTTGAACTAAGATTCGAACCCTTATTTGTAGTGAGTGAGATTTTTGCAAGGAATTTAAAATTTCTTGAGTGTTAAGGTCATTAGACGTAGCACCTTGAGTTCCTAAAAGAATCGAATTGGAAATAGCAAAATCTGAAATTTTGCAAGTTAAGCTAAGTATGAGTTTTCAATCGACTTCAAACGATCATAACTCTTAGATCATGATGATTTAGGTGTGCTACCAGATACCTTAAGAAAGTTCTTCGAATTATCTTTCCAACGCCGCCGAGTTTGTGTGATTCTGAGATCGTATAAGTGAGTTATCCCCTTGGAAGTTGGGTTGTGGGAATGAGGAAATGTCCAATCCAGATTTTGAAAGGGTGGTTTCGTCTTTTCCTTAACCTACTAATTTAATTCGTTTTAGTGAATTAATTAAGGGTCAAATCAGAAGGAGATCAGTTTAGTCAATTGGAAAATACTCTAGGGCTTGGAGAACAGAGAAAAGAAGAAAGGAGAAGAGAAAGAACAAGAATTCTCCAAGAACGATCGATTTTGGTTGTGGATTCGCCAAACTTAAAGTTAAAACACCTAATCGCACCGACTCGCATTGAAAACCTCGGGAGTCATGCCGATCATGCTACTAACCTTAAATGACCCTTTCGGAGCTGATGGAATCGTCAGAAATAGATTCCGATGTCATCTTCTTGAACTTTTGATCGAAAATGATCGTTCAAGGTTCATAAGCTCCAAAACACTAAAACTCACACCATAACCAAACGAACGACCAGGTGACTGAACTGTCAGTCCCAGCAAGTCATTATGGACTTGGGGTCGCTACATGAACGCTCTAAATGAGACACAGAAGGCAAGACACAAAAATAACCAGGAGGGTCATTACACAAGTCCTCGACGCGGACCTGCTTCATTTTCCAGCCCCAAATCGCCTAAACTCAATTATAGAACTCAAATTATTTTTAGATCATGATACCCAACATATGTATTCAAGAACCTAACCCAATACAACCCTAAAGCTCAACGTAATGATCTCAAAAACTCTTCAATTTAACCTAATTCAAGAACAACATTCAAATTCAAGAATACATGTGAAGAACATCATCTTTCAAACTTTTTTAGGACGATTTTTTCTGAACTAAACATGTTTGGCACGTGGGTGAATGAACCCAATGCTATGAGAGACTCACATACCTTGTAAGAATGTTATATTTGTTTATTTGAATGTGATTGAATGTTTATCCATTAACATGTTATAATTCCTTGCTTCTTCTATGGATATGTGAAACATGATTGCATATATAAACTTTAATGGAAGAATATTAGATATGTGTCTTACTTTCATGTAAAGTTTTAATTTTTTTTTCTCTTTCTATTTTTAGGGATACAACTGATTTCTCTTCGGTTGGATTCAACATCTTACTCAAGAACCATCATACTTTTAAGAGTATTGTCATGTAAGCATTTCTAGCTTGTAAGATAAAGTTATTGAGTTTTATCATATTAATAGAGAGGTAAATGTAATACATGTGGTAAATAGTAACCAAGTTATAAATGTTTATGTTGTTATCAAGTCGTTTCAACAATTATATGTATTCTCTTAATGTTTTAGATGTCGTAATTTGTTGTAAATTAAAATGATGTGATCTCCAAGCTTGTTAGTGAGCTAATAGCATCGTGTCTGTGTAGGTTATTTATTCCAAATCTAGGTACTAAATGTTTTTAGGCCATTGATACCCACTATAGTTAGCAATGCCTTCTTGTATCTCTTTTATTATGATTAGTTGAATTTTTCCAATCTAAAATTAACATACTTGTTTGTGCATAAGTACCTTGAATCAATGTCTCAAAATAAATTGCCCAGTGCAGATCAGATGTTAGAGTTAGTTTGGTGGTTGTTGGTGGTTTCCAAGGGGAGCTTATAGATAAGGTAAGATACTGTAATTGATTGATTATAGGGTGCTAAGTCTTTTAGTCTGCATATCTTATACTTCTCAATTTCGTTTCATATTATATGGTTGGACATTGGAGGGAGTTTTTTTCTTCTTCATATTATATAGTGTTTGAAGGAAATATTTAAGTAATAGATAAACAATTTATTTGATGGAGGAAGTCTCACATTATTGAAGTTTAAAGTTGCATTGTAGATGTATTTGAATTTTTGAAGTTTGTGAAAATTGAACACATAATATTCTTAGAAGAAATCTACAGTAACCTGAATTCAGAACCCAAGGTTATGGCTAGTAGTTAATGAAGTGGGTTGAGAACCCTCTTAGGTTCAAATCTGAACAAAGACATAGCTACCTGAAACCTATCACTTGCGGGTATCCGTTGAAAATAGTTGAGGTGTGCAAAAGCTGATGGTTTTAAAAAAAAAGAACTCTGGCATAGTTTGGAATATCCTAGATATACGATTAACTTGGAACTAAGGGGGAGTCTCTTATATGTGTGGACATGAAATGAGATGGATATTTCCTGTATGGTTTTACTTCCCAGGCAGTTCCATGTGTTTCCATGTGTGATGAAACAAAAAATAGAGGCTAAGAAAACATCTAAGGTATAATTTTCTAAAAGTTAAATCAAGTTCATAACTCTTTACTTTGTCCATTGGAAGGATGAGTTTTACACTTCGTTACTTATTCTATTAGATATCTTCCCTCTGCTGCCATAACTGTTAATGTGAGTATTGGATTTTAATTTCTTCTTTTTAGTTTAATGAAATTTGGTTATGTTTATGGACTCTCTACACTCACAGTTCTCTCATCCCTGTTTCAATGTAGAACCTCTCTTTTTGCTCAATGATAAAATACTACTTGTTCTTTGTGGTGAAAATCTGTACTTGAAAAATTTAGAGTTCTTTGCTCAGGTGAGTAAAAAATCATTTAATCATTTTTTGGTTTATCATCATATTTTTCTATGGTTAATGTATGTTATGTTTTATACAGGTTTTGATGTTTGAAAATATAAGTTTTGAAGAACTCGTACATGCTATACAAATTTGATTATCATTTGCCAAGAGTTTTAGGAAAAGCATTACAATACATGCTAGAGCTGTTAGATTTGCATTGTGTAAACAAATATGACTTTTGTATCATGGCTTTTGTCGATTGGGATGTAATACATTTTTTTTATAATATATGGAAAGTTATCTTTCTTTATTTTTATATGTATTTCATTTTCTATAATGTATTGATACTATTTTTGAGAATTGGTCAAAGAAAATTATTCATTTAGTTAGGGACCATATTTATGGTCCATAAAAAATGCAATATATGGACTATTGTTTTAAGACCAGTAGAAATTGGTCGCTAAAAGCATATTGGGACCAAAAGAGCTGACCTAGTTAATCTTTATGGGACCAGAAAAATGGTCGGGAATACAATTTTAGAGACCGATTTTCTAGTATTCGCAAAACACTTTTAGGACCGGCTATAAAGTCTCGTCGCAATTGACTTTTAGCGAGGAAGCCTATTAGGACGGGTGGCGACCAGATTATTTTGGTCCTTAATGACCTTTAAGGACGGGAAATAGACTTTTAAGGACCAGAATTCCCTTCATTAGAAGCCCTTTTTCTTGTAGTGATACAAAGTCACAACCATGAACCTAGATGTCAAAGAGTTTGCAATTTCACTATCAATCAAGCATTCACAAGAAAGTACTACTCAAAATTAGGCCCAACTAGTAAATATCACACAAATCAAAAGGGCCTTTTCTTTTCTATCCTAAAGATAACAAAAATAAAATTTACTTCCTAAAAAAATAAAAGACACTCAGTTCAAAGGGACTATCCTCAGGAAAAGAACCGAAAACAAAAGTCAAGGAACCCATCCTAAAAAAGAAAAGACTCGATAAAACAGTGAAAACTAGAAATTCATTCCCCCATCCCACACTTAAAACATGACACTGTCTCCAGTGCAACAACATAAGCTAATGAGTGAAAGAAAGATTTTTTTTTTGTTGGGCTAAGTGTGCTCCTACTCACGGAAAAAAATTTGATTTTTTTTAAACTATTTTTTTTACGATTTTTTTTTGTACTAGGTACACGACGCAGACTGGATAAGGACTTCACTGTCCAAATTTTTATTTTTTTTAAACAAATCTGAAGCACACTTCACCCTAACCAAAATATGCGGAAGAATCTCCACCCCACACTTGAAACGATGCTATGTCCCCAAAACATCAATTAAAATTTTAAAACAAGGGTTAGGAAAACTCCCTAGGCATTTAAGCCTAGCTAGTAACATGTTCTCTCAATATTTTTTTTCCAAGGCTCGTACGCACCCCACTCTTAATCCCCAGCATGCTTCTTTGCTTCGAATTCTTGGGTACTCAGATTTTTCCTGATTTGCAAAAATAACATAAAAAAAAAGTGACACTAATAAAATAAAATAAATGGTTTTTTTTTGTTTTTATAAAATCTTAAATAAATAAAATAAAAAGTGTAAACTAAAAAAATAATTAATTTCGAAGTCCCAGGCAGCAGCGCCAAATACTTGTTGCTTCTAATTGCACACGCAAGTGCACGCGATCGCACACGTAATATAGTGGCTCTTAAAAGAATCAGATTATCGAACCCAAACGACTTGTCAATTAATTATTCTTACTATATTATATTAATTCTAATTATTTATTTAAGGGGAGGATTTCAAAAGATGAATATATTAACTAAACTAAAAATAAAGATAAAATAACTAAAAAGCAATTAACCAAGAAAAAATAGATGTTTACACAATCAATGAATGAATCGATCTAGGATTATAATTTAACTAACAATCATGTTGAGCATCAATTTCATCAACTTATTTGCTTATCTAGTTATTGATTCACAGGGTTAAATATATGATCATGATCTCCCGACCTCTAATCACCTACGATAAATAACACCCTAACTACATCATTGAGTGGGGATAGAATGAATTAAGTACCGAGCATTATGATTTCTTCCTATATAGTTACCAAGTATGATTTACAGGTATATCCCTATCCTAGATACAATTCAACCCTAATTATTAAAAGAAAATCATGGTCCTTATATTCCACGTTCTATCCTCTTTTTCCTCTGTCGAGTTCAATTCATACAATATATTTATTTCAATGGTGATCAAGCATTAAAATAGTAATCACAAGAATATAAGAACAACTAAAATGATAAACAAATCATGTCGAATCAAAATTACTAAACAATCATTTGTAAGTAAATATAATCTAAGAACGAGAAGTTTAACTCCACATAGACATAAAACAATTACAACCCATCATTCAAAGAAAAAATGTAAAATAAATAAAAGAGAAAGAAAAGATAAAACCCTAAATCAAAAGTTATTTTCTACAGTCATCCTCTACCTTCTAATAATTATTGTTGTGGACTATTTATAGATATAAGAAACCTCTGAATAAAATAATTGAGTCCAAAATAAATTAGAAACTCAAAACCTAAAAGGATTCCGAGTGAAGCAGTTTGTGCATATTTCCGCCACTTCAGTTGTGTGTCTGCAAATGTTTACACGTGGCAGTAGTATGTTTTCAATTCAAATTCTGATTCTTTGAAACTTTTATATAATATATATTATTATAATCGATTTAATCCATTAAGTTGCCTGCTTAATTTTCTTCTTTAACCTTCCATATTTAATTTGTTTTAGCTTCAAATTTATTCATCTTCACACCAATTTAATCCTACAAGTAAAATATACTATTAAACACAATTCATAAAATTCATACTCAAAAAGGACAAATATTAATAATAAATGTGAGGCAAATAATGATTAAAAATATGTATTTTGGCCTCAAATCAACACCCCACACTTAAACTTTTGTTCGTCCTCGAGCAAACATTAAAGCTCATCTCAAATAAATCATTGCTACAAACACTTAATCCATATACCAATTTTAAAACATCAAATACGCTTCTCAATCATTATGCAAGATATTCATATAACAACAAACCTCTAACCTCCTAACCTCAAAGAAGGACTCTGAACTCGTTAAATTTAAGCTTGCTCACATATTCTCATCAAAGAAAGTTAATAAAATCACCTATCCATCATGAAACAAGTTCCCTCACAAGAAGAAAAAGTCCATACGCTCAATTCAAAAGATTAAATATAAATTAAGAATTTAGCATCAAAGAAACTACTCACACTCAGAAATAAAATTCACATGTATGCACAAAGAACAATAGGCTTGCCCATTATGTACATCTCCACTAATTAAGCATGCTTGAATAGAATCAAATAAGACTTTAACGGTTTGTAATGTAGGCTAGGGGACGGGTAGGAAACTATATAATAGTGACTTACACTTCCCTAAGCACTTTGCAATTTTAGACTTCATCACCCATTATTTTCTTCTCTTTATTTTCAGCCCTCTCTTCAACAATTATTTTACAAGTAATTCTCATCATCTCAAGAATGTTTCGATCACTTTTTATTTTTTTATTTTAAGTTTTTCTTCATAGTAGCCACCATCAACTTGCGCATTTTACATGCGTTAAGGTGCACGATGTCCTTGGAAGGAACAGGGCCATCATCAAGGTAACTTCTTTTGTTCATGTTTTTTTTTTTACATCACATTCTTTCAAAGAAGGCTTTTTAAGCACTTTGTAGCTATCATTGATTACCTTTTCACTCAATCACCCCTTTTTCTTCAGAATTAGAATATGTCTATGCTATAACGCATAAAGAAGCAAGGTGCAAAAACTAGGGATTCAACAAAATAGTTTAGGGCAAAATATGGCAAACAACAAAAGGCTACGGGCTCAAAAGGGCTAACTAGTGATATAATATCTGAAAAGGCTAAAATTTACCAGACAAATCAAAGAAAGCCTATTATCATCTCCTAAACAAAGCAACATTTTTTATTTCGCTTCAATAACATGTAGGGCAAGTTCTAGACTAAGATGCAAAACATGAAATAAACAAAATCTTACCACACATGACACAAGTATCAATCAAGATGGATCAATTTCACTTCTAAGAAAGACAAGATCATAACAAACTACAAAATAAAATAAGCTATATACAAAGTCACAACCATTAACCTAGATGTCAAAGAGTTTACAATTTCACTAGCAATCAAGCATTCACAAGAAAGTACTACTCAAAATTGGGCCCAAATAAAAAATATCACACAAATCAAAAGGCCCTTTTCTTTTCTCTACAAAAAATAATAAAAATAAAATTTACTTCCTAAAAAAATAAAAGACACTCGGTTCAAAGGGACTATCCTCAGGAAAAGAACCGAAAACAAAAGCCAAGGAACCCATCCTAAAAAAGAAAAGACTCGATAAAACAGTCAAAACTAGAAATTTATTCCCCCACCCCACACTTAAAACATGACATTGTCCTCAGTGCAACAACATAAGCTAATGAATGAAAGAAATAATTTTTTTTTTGGGTTAGGCTAAGTGTGCTCCTACTCACGGAAAAAAAGTTTTTATTTTTATGATTTTTTTGTACCAAGTCCGCGACGCAGACTGGATAAGGACTTCACTGTCCAGATTTTTATTTTTTTTAAACAAATCTAAAGCACACTTCACCCTAACCAAAATATGGGGAAGAATCCCCACCCCACACTTGAAAAGATGCTATGTCCCCAAAACATCAATTAAACTTTTGAAACAAGGGTTAGGAAAACTCTCTGGGCCTTTAAGCCTAGCTAGTAACATGTTCTCTCAATATTTTTTTGTCAAGGCTCGTACGCACCCCACTCTTAAGCCCCAACATGCTCCTTTGCTTCAAATTCTTGGGTACTTAGACTTTCCCTGATCTTCAAAAACAAGATCAAAATAAAAAAGTGACACTAATAAAATAAAATAAAGATTTTTTTTTTAAAAAAAATTGTTTTTATAAAATCTTAATTAAATAAAATAAAAAGTTTAACCTAAAAAAATAATTAGTTTCGAAGTCCCCGGCAGCGGCGCCAAATACTTGTTGCTTCCAATTGCACACGCAAGTGTACGCGGTCGCACAAGTATTACAGTGACTCTTAAAAGAACCGAATTATCGAACCCAAAGGACTTGTCAATTAATTATTCTTACTATATTATATTAATTCTAATTATTTATTTAAGGGGAGGATTTCAAAAGATGAATATATTAACTAAACTAAAAATAAAGATAAAATAACTAAAAAGCAATTAACCAAGAAAAAAATATATGTTTACACAATCAATATCACTACAAGAAAAAGGGCTTCTAACGAAGGGAATTGTAGTCCTTAACTAAATGCATAATTTTCTTTGACCAATTCTCAAAAATAGTAGCAATCCATTATAGAAAATGAAATACATATAAAAATAAAGAAAGATAACTTTCCATATATTATATAAAAAAAATGTATTACATCCCCAATCGACAAAAGCCATGATACAAAAGTCATATTTGTTTACACAATGCAAATCTAACAACCCTAGCATATATTGTAATGCTTTTCCTAAAACTCTTGGCAAATGATAATCAAATTTGTATAGCATGTACGAGTTCTTCAAAACTTATATCTTCAAACATCAAAACCTGTATAAAACATAACATACATTAACCATAGAAAAATATGAAGATAAACCAAAAAATGATTAATAATTTTTTACTCACCTGAGCAAAGAACTCTAAATTCTTCAAGTATAGATTTTCACCACAAAGAACAAGTAGTATTTTATCATCGAGCAAAAAGAGAGGTTCTACATTGAAACAGAGATGAGAGAACTGTGAGTGTAGAGAGTCCGTGAGCATAACCAAATTTCATTAAACTAAAAAGAAGAAATTAAAATCCAATATTCACATTAACAATTATGGCAGCAGAGAGAAGATATCTGATAGAATAAGTAACGAAGTGTGAAACTCATCCTTCCAATGGACAAAGTATAGAGTTATGAACTTTATTTAACTTTTAGAAAATTATACATTAGATGTTATCTTAGCCTCTATATTTTGTTTCATCACACATGGAAACACATGGAACTGCCTGGAAAACAAAACCATACAAGATATATCCATCTCAGTTCATGTCCACACATATAAGAGACTCCCTCTTAGTTCCAAGTTAATCGTATATCTAGGATATTCCAAACTATGCCAGAGTTCTTTTTTTTTACGACCATCAGCTTTTGCACACCTCAACTATTTTCAATGGATACCCGCAAGCGATAGGTTTCAGGTAGCTATGTCTTTGTTCAGATTTGAACCTAAGAGGGTTCTCAACCCACTTCATTAACTACTAGCCATAACCTTGGGTACTGAATTCAGGTTACTGCAGATTTCTTCTAAGAATATTATGTGTTCAATTTTCACAAATTTCAATAATTCAAATACATCTACAATGCAACTTTAAACTTCAATCATGTGAGACTTCCTCCATCAAATAAATTGTTTATCTATTACTTAAGTATTTTCTTCAAACACTATATAATATGAAGAAGAAAAAAACTCCCTCCAATGTCCAACCATATAATATGAAAGGAAATTGAGGAGTATAAGATTTGCAGACTAAAAGACTTAGCACCCTATAATCAATCAATTACAGTATCTTACCTTATCGATAAGCTCCCCTTGGAAACCACCAACAACCACCAAACTAACTATATCATCTGATCTGCACTGGTCAATTTATTTTGAGACATTGATTCAAGGTACTTATGCACAAACAAGTATGTTAATTTTAGATTGGAAAAATTCAACTAATCATAATAAAAGAGATACAAGAAGGCATTGCTAACTATAGTGGGTATCAATGGCCTAAAAACATTTAGTACCTAGATTTGGAATAAATAACCTACACAGACACGATGCTATTAGCTCACTAACAAGCTTGGAGATCACATCATTTTAATTTACAACAAATTACGACATCTAAAACATTAAGAGAATACATATAATTGTTGAAACGACTTGATAACAACATAAACATTTATAACTTGGTTACTATTTACCACATGTATTACATTTACCTCTCTATTAATATGATAAAACTCTATAACTTTATCTTACAAGCTAGAAATGCTTACATGAAAATACTCTTAAAAGAATGATGAGTCTTGAGTAAGATGTTGAATCCAACCGAAGAGAAACAAGTTGTATCCCTAAAAATAGAAAGAGAAAAAAAATAGAACTTCACATGAAAGTAAGACACATATTTAATGTTCTTCCATTAAAGCTTATATATGCAATCATGTTTCACATATCCATAGAATAAGCAAGGAATTATAACATGTTAATGGATAAACATTCAATCACATTCAAATAAACAAATATAACATTCTGAAAATCATTCAAAGAGAAATAATGCATGCTGAAAGTGTTTATTTTTAACTACAACATAGAGAGGAACTTGAAGGTCAAAGAGGTCATACAAGATCTAACTTTAGCCAAAGTGAAGAATACCATTGTGAACTATATTTAGAACTTAGTCTTACTTTTCCTACTACACAGAAAAAGGTAAAAATACTATCCAGCAAATACATTCTATTCCCTTTTCATATTTATGGGGGATCCCTAATATAAGCTAACCATGAATGTCTTCTTTAAAATTTGAGTTGAAAGCCAAAGGTTTACACAAGAATGTTTAACTTTATGTAAGGTATTTGACATTCAAACTATCATGGTCTCTAATGCTAAATCATGAATCATGTATAGGTTTTAAGCACTTAGCATGCTATGAGGTGAGAAGTAGACAACATCACTTGACAATAAAAAATATCCCAAAAGAAAACATTCAGTCTGCATGCTAAAATACAAGCACTGATGTTTCAAAATAAGGACATTGAAGAAAAAGATAAGAAACATAACTTCTCAAGTTCAACAGTCAGAAATTCAAAATCAAAAAAAGAGAAAGGGCAAAAATAAGATTAATATAACAAAAAAAGAAGCAAGAAACAATGAAGCCCAAAATTGTTACCTTAACTGCTAGGATGAGATAAGGCAGGGGCATGTTACTAGAGTTAAATCATAACAAGATAGTCGTACTGGAACTGAATCAAAAAATCATATATTAAAAAAAATTGAACGATTGCAATCTATATATAAGAAAATCACACTAATGTATTGAATCTAAACTCAAAAATAGTAGTACATTGCTCCATTAACCATGACCCCAAAAATAATTTAAAATACCAGTGAATTAGATTTCTAGGAATATTCAGACCAAAATTTATATTCGAACTAACAACCGACGAATCTGATTTTTCAAAATGTAGTAAAACACTTACCACCATGATTTCTTCATTAGATACTAGAAATAATTTCATCGTAAACGACGAATCGGCTTTGTGAGTGACATTTCAATTCTTGAGAAATAGAAAAAGGACAAAGAGAAGAGCTTGCAAAATAAACCAAAATTTCATACCGGAAAACAAATAGCATACAAAAAAAGGACAAAACCATGGAATTGGACCTTCGTAATTACTTGTAGATGGGTTCTTTGTGGGTCGAGCCCGGCTGAAAATAATCCGCTACTAGAATGGCAAATCCACCGAAAATCGGGCAGAGCCAACGAGATCATCAAGCAGTCGTAGATCAAGTTCTCAAGTTTCATGTGTTTGAAAAGGCTAAGTCTAAAGCTTAGAGTTTGAGAGATAATAGATTTGGGATCTTAGTTGAGAGAGATTAAAAATCTTTTTTTTTTACCTTAATCAATTTT
>NC_064288.1:10582595-10592303 GCF_019186545.1 Solanum stenotomum | reverse complement strand
CAAACTCTTAATAAAGAGATTCAGAGGTTTAATAAATGTCAAAGGATATCTATTTCCTTCAGATGTGATTTTATAACATTTCCTATGTCTTATGTGCTTTTGGAAAGATGGTGTCAATAGTGAGATTGGTTCAATCTTGAACAATCTTATTGGAAGTTGGTTGATCTTCCTCCAGGAAATAAACCTTTGGGTTCAAAGTGAATCTTCAAAAGGAAAATGAAAGTTGATGGAACTGTTGACAAATATAAAGCAAGACTTTTTGTCAAAGGCTTCAGACAAAAACAAGGTCTTTAACTTGTCGACATATACTCGTCAGTAACTAGAATTACATTCATTCTGATGTTAATATTATTAGATGCGGTATATGACCTCCAAATTCATCAAATGAATGAGAAAACAAATGAAGAATTAGAGGAAAAAATTTAAATGAAACAGACCGAGGGTTTTGTAGTTCCTGGTAAAGAAAAGAAAGTGTGTGAACTTGTTAAGTCACTTTGTGGACTAAAACAAGCACCCAAACAATGACATAAGAAAGTTGACCAAACCATGTTGGCGAATGGATTTAAGAATGATGGAAGTAATAAATGTGTTTACATTATAATCACAAGGTCACTGTTTATTTATATATTTGTGACATGTTGATCATCAGTAGAGACACTAATTACATAAATGCTAATAAACATATGCTAGAAAGCAACTTTGATATGAAAGATCTTGGTGTTGATGATGCGATCTTAGGTATAAGATTCCTTAGAACTCCATAATGTTTAGCATTGTCATGGTCTCATTACATTATAAAGATACTTGACTAGTTCAAATATTTGGATTTTAATAGTGTCAAGACTCCAATAAATGTGAGTTTTGCACTACAAAAGAATGAAGGCAAAAGTTACTCACAATTGGATCGTGCTAGAGTTTTGGGAAGTATGATGTATATCAAAAAGTGTACGCGATCAAATATAGTATGTGATATTAATAAACTGAGTCGGTTCACGAGTAATCCCAATTGAACTCATTGGATGACAATAAAAAAAGTTTTGGGGTATTTAAAACGTACTCAAAATTATGTCTTGTATTACAACAATATCCAGCAGTATTGAAAGGATATAGTAATGCAAATTGGATCACTGAGATCAAATGAAGTAAAATCCACGAGTGGATATGTATTTACTATTGGTGGAGGAGGAGTCTCTTGAAAATATTCCAAAAAAACATGTATTGCTAGCTCTACAATGATCTGTGAGCTAGGTGCTCTAGATAAGGCCGGTGAATAAGTTGAAAGACTCCAGAATTTCTTGATAGATATTCCTTTTTGGCCCAAACCTTTGGCATGATCAGTATGCATACACTTTGATAGTCAAGATGCAATAGGTAGGGCATGGAGCATGATTTATAACGAAAAGTTTTGTCATATAAGATATAGACATAATACCGTTAGATAACTACTCTTTAGTGGAATTATCACAATTGACTATGTAAAGTCAAAGGATAATGTGTCAGATACACTTACAAAAAGTCCTAACTAGAGAGAAAGTTGAAAGATCATATAAGGGGATGATTTTACGGCGTAGGACAAGTCATCATGGCAGTAACTCTACTTAGTAGACTGGAGATCCCAACAACTAGGTTCAAGGAGAAAAACAAAGTTGTGATTGATGGTTCGACATTGTCAACCAGCTCGGTCCATTCTCATGATGAAGACAATGCTCAAGAACAAGGATATAAAATTGAGGCTTGTTAATGAGTTATTAAAGCTTAAAATTTCTAATGATTTGCTAAGTTTGGTAGATTTGACCAAATAGTGTATCTATGCGATAACACGATTAGAAATCACCTATGTGAGTGTGAAGTGTAAACCGCATAAAAAAGGATGATTGTAAAAAGCCCATCTCTCTATATACTCATGAAATCATGAGGTGTTCATGACTGAAATGAACACAACCATAAGAACCATAAATGGTAAAGGGTTGATTATGTGACATATGGTTGTCTAGGTATACATCAAAGCTTGACGATTCAAAGATATCAAATCTACCGATTGACTGAGTATATCCGACATATGTTCACTATGGAAAGTTCAAAGGGAAATCTACTTATCCAGATGCAATTAATTATTGCTTGTAAAGTACATACTTGTCCGTTTCTTTGTCTTTGAGTCATTCCACATTCATGCGGGCGATTGTTGGGTTTTAAAATGTGTGAATGGAAAATGAAGAGTTGCGACTTTTATGAAAAGTTGGGACTTTTATGAAAAGTTGCGACTTTTATTAAAGTTGTGACTTTTATGAAAGGTTGTGACCTTTTTGAAAGATTGTGATTTTTCCAAAGGGTAGTGACCTTTTCGGTAAGGCACAATAAGCACCATTTCACACTACCCTTTGTTGTCTATTTATAGAGAGTTTCCTCTTACTTTTCAACAAGGAAAGAATTAATTTTTTGGACTTCTTCTACTACTACTAAATCTAGTATTTTAAGTGTACTTTACTGTTGTTNCCCTTTGTTGTCTATTTATAGAGAGTTTCCTCTTACTTTTCAACAAGGAAAGAATTAATTTTTTGGACTTCTTCTACTACTACTAAATCTAGTATTTTAAGTGTACTTTACTGTTGTTGAGTGGTTCGCTGACACCGTGATTTTAGGTACCGATACACCGATGAGTAAGATCGTTCTATCCTGGGAGGATATATTCCATTAACCTTGGGTACTTGAGGGGAATAATTTCCTTAAGGGGACACTGTGCATTAAGTGGGCTCAATCTTCTTCTTTGAGAAAAATATTTTGTATATTGTTTCTAATCCGTTTCTGATTCTATTTTCTCTACTTGTTTTAATTTTCTAGTTTTGAAACTATTCTTTTAACTTTGTTGTTTCTTATCAAGTTCTTCAATGTTTTCGTTCTAAGTATCTTAGGAATACAAGATGAACAACACAAATTGTGAACATCACATGTATTAAACAACTATAATCTATAACAATGCTATAAATAAGCAACTTACCGCAATCTTGCAAAGGAGAGTCAAAGATATCTCTTGTGAGTACTGACTTTATGAAAGCATCAATTCTACCAACCATATGAGCTACTATTGTGTCTCAATAGCTCACTTAATAAACCTGTTATTCAACACAATATTTCAGCACTGCTCCAACGCAAATAAAGTCACTCAAGTTAAACTATTTTTCTAAAAAATCATTATAACCAAAAAATAAAAGAGATAATTGTACAGATCACCCTTCAAGTTTAGTTTTGTAATACTTACTTCTATCATAGTTTATAATATTATGCTTACCTATCTTATTTTATTTCTTTAATAATTATTTTCTTAATCTAATTATTATTAAGATAAAAAATATGATTTAATTAAATTTCCCTTTATCATATATTATTTAATTTAATTATCATGTGTTTTGGCATCCTAAATATTATTAACAGAATATTATGCGTATTGAAATCCTATTTGGATTTACTATTTCAGCTCAACAAATGACTACAACTTGAATATACAACTTTTCAAGAAAAAAAAACAAAACAGTTTTTCGTTCAATTCTCCATGAATTAAAAAACCATTGATTAAATCATAAATTTTTTGATATAATTGAATAAGAAGATGTTATATTTTGAATGTCAAACCTAAACGTTTTGGATAGTGACCGCGAGTGTAACACCCTAGAAATTTTTTGAACTAAGACTCGAACCCTTATTTGTAGTGAGTGAGATTTTTGCAAGGAATTTAAAATTTCTTGAGTGATAAGGTCACTAGGCGTAGCACCTTGAGTTCCAAAAAGAATCGAATTGGAAATAGCAAAATCTGAAATTTTGCAAGTTAAGCTAAGTATGAGTTTTTGGTCAACTTCAAATGATCATAACTCCTAGATCAGGATTATTTAGGTGTGCTACCAGATACCTTAGGAAAGATCTTCGAATTATATTTCCAACGCCGCCTAGTTTGCGCGATTTCGAGATCGTATGAGTGAGTTATCCCCTTTGGAAGTTGGGCTGTTGGAATGAGGAAATGTCCAATCCGGATTTTGAAAGGGTAGTTTCGTCTTTTCCTTAACCTATTAATTTAATTCATTTTAGTGAATTAATTAAGGGTCAAATCAGAAGGACATCATTTTGTCAATTGGAAAATACTAGGGCTTGGAGAACAGACAAAAGAAGAAAGGAGAAGAGGAACAACAAGATTTCGCCAAGAACGACCGATTTTGGTTGTGGATTCACCAAGGAATTCATATTACAAGATATGTGACTCTCTCATAGCATTGGGTTCATTCACCCACACGCCAAACATATTTAGTTCAGGGAAAATCGTCCTAAAAGAGTTTGAAAGTTGATGTTCTTCATATGTATTCTTGAATTTGAATGTTGTTCTTGAATTGGGATGAATTGAGGAGTTTCTGAGATCTTTACGTTGAATTTTAAGGTTGTATTGAATTAGGTTCTTGAATACATATGTTGGGTATCGGGATCTAAAAAGAATCAGATTCTGGCGCCCAGGTCCGCGTCGCGGACTTGCTCCCCCGGGAAGAAAAATTGTCTCTGCATCGCGGTTAGGATGCGAACTCCTCTGTCTCAAAAATTAATTTCACGAGCATGTATTCAGAAACATCTCCGCGTCGCGGACTTGTTCCAAGACGGTGATTTCGTAACTTTTCTCTGGTTTAGCTATTCAAAGTCATTCCTAAACATCATGAGACCTTTCCAATCACAAATCTTAATCCTTGAATCCATAATTCAATTCAAGGATTAGTTAAGAGTCAAGTCAAAATCAATTAAGATCAAAGTCAAGAGAAGTTAAGAGTCAAGTTAGGATAGGTTCTTAAAGTTTTCAAAAAGTCTTTCACAAATGTTTTAACTTTGTTTTAAGACTTAAGTTTTGAGTTCAGTAAAGAGTAAAGTTGAAGTTATTTTATTCAAAGAAACATATGGGGACTAAGTATTTCCCAAAGAGATTTAAAATATATTTCACATTTAAATAAGAATGGAAATTGAGATTTCCAAAGAGCCTTCGGGCTAGTTCTCAAAAAAGAGTAATCGCTTTGTAAATGAAGCAAGAAAGGAAAACCTTGATTTCCAAGATAGCCTTTGAGCTAAGTTTTTGACCACTAATCTCAAATCACTGAAGAAGTATGTTTTTAAACACAAAGAGCTAATATAATATAATATTTTTGGGAGTAGTATTGAGCATCGATGGGGAAGAGTTTATACAACTATTATCCCCCTTTAACAATGTAGTCATCATGGGTAGAAAAGGGTCATACATTTTAGATGAATCTTTTCGCATAAACTAGTGGATCCACTTAGTAGTTCATGTCCTATACCACGACAAGGTATAGGATGGCTCGGGCAGCGTGGGGTTAATAACGTTGTATCATCACTATAGTTCTTAAGTGATAGTTGTCGGTTAGAGAAACTCCTACAACAGTAATTGCATAGTTCCTCAAGGGGTTCTGCTTAGTATGGATGGGGGTATGGGACATCATTCATTCATTGCACAAGTAGACTTTGAGAGAGATCATGATATGTCTTTTATGATTTTATGATTTTGAGTTGACAGCATGTTTTAAACAGTTTTCTTTTTCTTTATCACTTGTTTTAAACTGTTTTATAATGAAATGAGTTCAGTTAAGTATTCATGAGTTGAGAAGAGCCAAGGTAAGTGGTTCTTTCAAATCCTTTTCAAGCATCTGTTATGTTTAGCATTCCAACTCGCATACTCGTACATTCAATGTACTGATGCCAGTTGGCATGCATCGTCTTATGATGTAGACGCAGGTAACTAGGATCAGCATTTCGTCGCATCGTTGATCCAGTGAGCAGTTCAGAGTCTGTTGGTGAGCCTCTTTGCATTCCGGTGGATCCATCTCATTGTTTTGTAGTTTAGTTCATTAGGATGTTGTGGGATTTGTCCCAACATCTATGTCAGTTGTTATTAGAGGCTTCGTAGACAGTCAAATGTTAGTTCTTTAGTCTTTTCATTGTCATTATTCCATGTTGAGACTTGAGTTTGCCTTAATGGCCAATTGAATGCTCTTTTATGATATTCCAGTGTATTATGTGAACTTACCTTTGTTGATTTTAAGTCTTCCATTGAGTTAATTAAGCAGGGGCAAGGGTTCGCTTGGGGCCAACAATTGTCTTCGAGTGTCAGTCCCGCCCAAGGTGTAGGCTCGGGGAGTGACAAACTTGGTATTATAGCACAGAGTTCAAGTGTCCTAGGGTGTCTATAAAGCCATGTCAAGTAGGATCTTGTTTATGGTTGTGAGGGCCCCACTTCAATAAATGAGAGACTGCAGACATTTAAGAAAAGTTTCCCTTCTTTCATACTCTTTATCGTGTGATAGAGCTATGTCATAGAGACTTATTCTAACTCATGCGTTTCTCAGAATCATTCGACTACCCATCATACTGGAGGTGGTTAAAAAGCAGAGTCGATTCTTTGTCGATGAGTTTTTCTTAGCAAGAGTTTTGAGGAAGTCATGAGACTCCAGAGGGGCTCAAGAGAAATCTAAGAGTAAGTTAAGTGTTCAGTTTCAGAGGAATGCACCCATAATTATATGAGTCGTGCGCTTGAGCTAAAAGCGAGTTGTACTATTTTTCTTTAGCCTTGTTTCAGCTGAGATCCTTTTTAAGAGGTATGTTTAGAGCTTGAGTAGTATTTTCACCCGAAAAGGTAGCATGAGTTATGAGATCATAAGCAGTAGTAGTGAAAGGGCCTAGAGTTAGGGGAAAGTATGCAGAAGTTTAGTAATCCTAGAAAGGGAGATAGTGTTGTAACGAGCTATGTTACTATAGTCATGTACCTAGTAAGTTAGTAATGGAGAGTTTTCCCTTATGGGTAGACTAAGAAGTGATGAGTTGTGAAGATTCCATCATAGGAGATAGAGTGTATTGTAGCTAGAAAAGAGTTGGTGATGAAGTATTGTGTAGGAAATGACTAAGTGTAAGTGGTGAAAGAAGAGAAAGAGCATTCATGAGGTTATAGATCTAAGCTAGGCCTATGATTTTGAGGGAGAGCCCATAATATTCAAAGTGTAATAGAACTAATTAGGTATTGATGTATAGTGAATGAGTGAATAGTACTTAAGTTGTGAAGGGAAATATGATAGTAAATTGTAAATATGAATACTAAGAGGTAAGGGTTGGCTATTTGTCATAAGGTCCTAGTGGACGAGTGTTTCTGAATTTGTATCTAGTCATTGTAAGGTAGTATAGTAAGTGAGCAATCATATTGATATTCGGGTTTAGTCATAAATATTAAGCTTGAATTCGAGATGAGTGTCATGATCAAAGGAATGGCAACATTAAGGTGATGATGTTAGTCTTGAGATTTAATCTAGAAGACTTGACATAGAGTAGGTGAGGAATTGAGGTGATTAGCTGCAATAGATATGAGTGGTACGAGTGAGAGACCCTAACGTTTATATAAGGGCAGTGAAGTGTGGCTAAGTCATAAGAGTAACAAAGAGCATTAGGAGGTGTGCCGAGATGGTATGTTACTAGATGAGTTTCCAATTAAGTTATGATTTTCCATGTGTGCCTAGATAGCATAATTGAGTTGTTAATGTGGAATAGGTCCATAGATCTCAAGTGTTAGCTTTAGACCTAAGGGGGCGATGATAAGAGGAGAAATCAGGTCAACTGTTGAGAATTTCTTAAGGAGCTGGTTAGTAGGAGTCCATGGAGTTGTTAGAGTACCAAGATTGAATGTGGTGGTAAAGAGTAATAGTTTGAGATGAGATTCCCTATTGAGAAGTATAGAATCCGAACTTAAGGATTTGGGTTAAGCTTGAATATAGTAAGATCAGACCAATAGACTCAGTCCTTAGTAAGAGTAACCCATTATATACCCAGTCCAGTCGTCATTCGACGACGAATGATCCCAAGGGGGAGGTATTATAACACCCCAGAAATTTTTTGAACTAAGATTCGAACCCTTATTTGTAGTGAGTGAGATTTTTGCAAGGAATTTAAAATTTCTTGAGTGTTAAGGTCATTAGACGTAGCACCTTGAGTTCCTAAAAGAATCGAATTGGAAATAGCAAAATCTGAAATTTTGCAAGTTAAGCTAAGTATGAGTTTTCGATCGACTTCAAACGATCATAACTCTTAGATCATGATGATTTAGGTGTGCTACCAGATACCTTAAGAAAGTTCTTCGAATTATCTTTCCAACGCCGCCGAGTTTGTGTGATTCTGAGATCGTATAAGTGAGTTATCCCCTTGGAAGTTGGGTTGTGGGAATGAGGAAATGTCCAATCCAGATTTTGAAAGGGTGGTTTCGTCTTTTCCTTAACCTACTAATTTAATTCGTTTTAGTGAATTAATTAAGGGTCAAATCAGAAGGAGATCAGTTTAGTCAATTGGAAAATACTCTAGGGCTTGGAGAACAGAGAAAAGAAGAAAAGAGAAGAGAAAGAACAAGAATTCGCCAAGAACGATCGATTTTGGTTGTGGATTCGCCAAACTTAAAGTTAAAACACCTAATCGCACCGACTCACACTGAAAACCTCGGGAGTCATGCCGATCATGCTACTAGCCTTAAATGGCCCTTTCGGAGCTGATGGAATCGTCAGAAATAGATTCCGATGTCATCTTCTTGAACTTTTGATCGAAAATGATCGTTCAAGGTTCATAAGCTCCAAAACACTAAAACTCACACCATAACCAAACGAACGACCAGGTGACCGAACTGTGAGTCCCAGCAAGTCATTAAGGACTTGGGGTCGCTACATGAACGCTCTAAATGAGACACAGAAGGCAAGACACAGAAATAACCAGGAGGGTCATTACACAAGTCCTCAATGCGGACCTGCTTCGTTTTCCAGCCCCAAATCGCCTAAACTCAATTATAGAACTCAAATTATTTTTAGATCATGATACCCAACATATGTATTCAAGAACCTAACCCAATACAACCCTAAAACTCAACGTAATGATCTCAAAAACTTTTCAATTTATCCTAATTCAAGAACAACATTCAAATTCAAGAATACGTGTGAAGAACATCATCTTTCAAACTCTTTTAGGACGGTTTTTTATGAACTAAACATGTTTGGCACGTGGGTGAATGAACCCAACGCTATGAGAGACTCACATACCTTGTAAGAATGTTATATTTCTTTATTTGAATGTGATTGAATGTTTATCCATTAACATGTTATAATTCCTTGCTTCTTCTATGGATATGTGAAACATGATTGCGTATATAAACTTTAATGGAAGAATATTAGATATGTGTCTTACTTTCATGTAAAGTTTTATTTCTTTTTTCTCTTTCTATTTTTAGGGATACAACTCATTTCTCTTAGGTTGGATTCAACATCTTACTCAAGAATCATCATTCTTTTAAGAGTATTTTCATGTAAGCATTTCTAGCTTGTAAGATAAAGTTATAGAGTTTTATCATATTAATAGAGAGGTAAATGTAATACATGTGGTAAATAGTAACCAAGTTATAAATGTTTATGTTGTTATCAAGTCGTTTCAACAATTATATGTATTCTCTTAATGTTTTAGATGTCGTAATTTGTTGTAAATTAAAATGATGTGATCTCCAAGCTTGTTAGTGAGCTAATAGCATCGTATCTGTGTAGGTTATTTATTCCAAATCTAGGTACTAAATGTTTTTAGGCCATTGATACCCACTATAGTTAGCAATGCCTTCTTGTATCTCTTTTATTATGATTAGTTGAATTTTTCCAATCTAAA
>NC_064288.1:10558482-10576313 GCF_019186545.1 Solanum stenotomum | reverse complement strand
AATATATGGAAAGTTATCTTTCTTTATTTTTATATGTATTTCATTTTCTATAATGTATTGATACTATTTTTGAGAATTGGTCAAAGAAAATTATTCATTTAGTTAGGGACCATATTTATGGTCCATAAAAAATGCAATATATGGACTATTGTTTTAAGACCAGTAGAAATTGGTCGCTAAAAGCATATTGGGACCAAAAGAGCTGACCTAGTTAATCTTTATGGGACCAGAAAAATGGTCGGGAATACAATTTTAGAGACTGATTTTCTAGTATTCGTAAAACACTTTTAGGACCGGCTATAAAGTCTCGTCGCAATTGACTTTTAGCGAGGAAGCCTATTAGGACGGGTGGCGACCAGATTATTTTGGTCCTTAATAACCTTTAAGGACGGGAAATAGACTTTTAAGGACCAGAATTCCCTTCATTAGAAGCCCTTTTTCTTGTAGTGATACAAAGTCACAACCATGAACCTAGATGTCAAAGAGTTTGCAATTTCACTATCAATCAAGCATTCACAAGAAAGTACTACTCAAAATTAGGCCCAACTAGTAAATATCACACAAATCAAAAGGGCCTTTTCTTTTCTATCCTAAAGATAACAAAAATAAAATTTACTTCCTAAAAAAATAAAAGACACTCAGTTCAAAGGGACTATCCTCAGGAAAAGAACCGAAAACAAAAGTCAAGGAACCCATCCTAAAAAAGAAAAGACTCGATAAAACAGTGAAAACTAGAAATTCATTCCCCCATCCCACACTTAAAACATGACACTGTCTCCAGTGCAACAACATAAGCTAATGAGTGAAAGAAAGATTTTTTTTTTGTTGGGCTAAGTGTGCTCCTACTCACGGAAAAAAATTTGATTTTTTTTAAACTATTTTTTTTACGATTTTTTTTTGTACTAGGTACACGACGCAGACTGGATAAGGACTTCACTGTCCAAATTTTTATTTTTTTTAAACAAATCTGAAGCACACTTCACCCTAACCAAAATATGCGGAAGAATCTCCACCCCACACTTGAAACGATGCTATGTCCCCAAAACATCAATTAAAATTTTAAAACAAGGGTTAGGAAAACTCCCTAGGCATTTAAGCCTAGCTAGTAACATGTTCTCTCAATATTTTTTTTCCAAGGCTCGTACGCACCCCACTCTTAATCCCCAGCATGCTTCTTTGCTTCGAATTCTTGGGTACTCAGATTTTTCCTGATTTGCAAAAATAACATAAAAAAAAAGTGACACTAATAAAATAAAATAAATGGTTTTTTTTTGTTTTTATAAAATCTTAAATAAATAAAATAAAAAGTGTAAACTAAAAAAATAATTAATTTCGAAGTCCCAGGCAGCAGCGCCAAATACTTGTTGCTTCTAATTGCACACGCAAGTGCACGCGATCGCACACGTAATATAGTGGCTCTTAAAAGAATCAGATTATCGAACCCAAACGACTTGTCAATTAATTATTCTTACTATATTATATTAATTCTAATTATTTATTTAAGGGGAGGATTTCAAAAGATGAATATATTAACTAAACTAAAAATAAAGATAAAATAACTAAAAAGCAATTAACCAAGAAAAAATAGATGTTTACACAATCAATGAATGAATCGATCTAGGATTATAATTTAACTAACAATCATGTTGAGCATCAATTTCATCAACTTATTTGCTTATCTAGTTATTGATTCACAGGGTTAAATATATGATCATGGTCTCCCGACCTCTAATCGCCTACGATAAATAACACCCTAATTACATCGTTGAGTGGGGATAGGATGAATTAAGTACCGAGCATTATGATTTCTTCCTATATAGTTACCAAGTATGATTTATAGGTATATCCCTATCCTAGATACAAATCAACCCTAATTATTAAAAGAAAATCATGCTCCTTATATTCCACGTTCTATCCTCTTATTCCTCTCTCGAGTTCAATTCAGACAATATATTTATTTCAATGGTGATCAAGCATTAAAATAGTAATCACAAGAATATAAGAACAACTAAAATGATAAACAAATCATGTTGAATCAAAATTACTAAACAATCATATTGTAAGTAAATATAATCTAAGAACGAGAAGTTTAACTCCACATAGACATAAAATAAACCCATCATTCAAAGAAAAAATGTAAAATAAATAAAAGAGAAAGAAAAGATAAAACCCTAAATCAAAAGTTATTTTCTACAGTCATCCTCAACTTTCTAATAATTATTGTTGTGGACTATTTATAGATATAAGAAACCTCTGAATACAATAATTGAGTCCAAAATCAATTAGGAACTCAAAACCTAAAAGGATTCCGAGTGAAGCAGTTTGTGCATATTTCCGCCGCTTCAGTTGCATGTCTGCAAATGTTTACACGTGGTAGTAGTATGTTTTCAATTCAAATTCTAATTCTTTGAAACTTTTATATAATATATATTATTATAATCAATTTAATCTATTAAGTTGTCTGCTTAATTTTCTTCTTTAACCTTCCATATTTAATTCGTTTTAGCTTCAAATTTATTTATCTTCACACCAATTTAATCCTACAAATAAAATATACTATTAAACACAATTCATAAAATTCATACTCAAAAAGGACAAATATTAATAATAAATGTGAGGCAAATAATGATTAAAAATATGTATTTTGGCCTCAAATCAACACCCCACACTTAAACTTTTGTTCATCCTCGAGCAAACATTAAGGCTCATCTCAAATAAATCATTGCTACAAACACTTAATCCATATACCAATTTTAAAACATCAAATACACTTCTCAATCATTATGCAAGATATTCATATAACAACAAACCTCTAACCTCCTAACCTTAAAGAAGGACTCTGAACATGTTAAATTTAAGCTTGCTCACATATTCTCATCTAAGAAAGTTAATAAAATCACCTATCCATCATGAAACAAGTGCCCTCACAAGAAGAAAAAGTCCATACGCTCAATTCAAAAGATTAAATATAAATTAAGAATTTAGCATCAAAGAAACTACTCACACTCAGAAATAAAATTCACATGTATGCACAAAGAACAATAGGCTTGCCCATTATGTACATCTCCACTAATTAAGCATGCTTGAATAGAATCAAATAAGACTTTAACAGTTTGTAATGTAGGCTAGGGGACGGGTAAGAAATTATATAATAGTGATTTATACTTCCCTAAGCACTTTGCAATTTTAGACTTCATCACCCATTATTTTCTTCTCTTTATTTTCAGCCCTCTCTTCAACAATTATTTTACAAGTAATTCTCATCATCTCAAGAATGTTTCAATCATTTTTTATTTTTTTTAAGTTTTCCTTCATAGTAGCAACCATCAACTTGCCCATTTTACATGCGTTAAGGTGCACGATGTCCTTGGAAGGACCAGGGCCATCATCAAGGTAACTTCTTTTGTTCATCTTTTTTTTTTTTCACATCACATTCTTTCAAAGAAGGCTTTTTAAGCACTTTGTAGCTATCATTGATTACCTTTTCATTCAATCATCCCTTTTTCTTCAGAATTAGAATAAGTCTATGCTATAACGCATAAAGAAGCAAGGTGCAAAAACTAGGGATTCAACAAAATAGTTTAGGGCAAAATATGGCAACCAACAAAAGGCTACGGGCTCAAAAGGGCTAACTAGTGATATAATATCTGAAAAGGCTAAAATTTACCAGACAAATCAAAGAAAGCCTATTATCATCTCCTAAACAAAGCAACACTTTTTATTTCGCTTCAATAACATGTAGGGCAAGTTCTAGACTAAGATGCAAAACATGAAATAAACAAAATTTTACCACACATGGCACAAGTATCAATCAAGATGGATTAATTTCACTTCTAAGAAAGACAAGATCATAACAAACTACAAAATAAAATAAACTACATACAAAGTCACAACCATTAACCTAGATGTCAAAGAGTTTGCAATTTCACTAGCAATCAAGCATTCACAAGAAAGTACTACTCAAAATTAGGCCCAAATAAAAAATATCACACAAATTAAAAGGCCCTTTTCTTTTCTCTACAAAAAATAATAAAAATAAAATTTACTTCCTAAAAAAATAAAAGACACTCGGTTCAAAGGGACTATCCTCAGGAAAAGAACCGAAAACAAAAGCCAAGGAACCCATCCTAAAAAAGAAAAGACTCGATAAAACAGTCAAAACTAAAAATTTATTCCCCCACCCCACACTTAAAACATGACATTGTCCTCAGTGCAACAACATAAGCTAATGAATGAAAGAAATAATTTTTTTTTTGGGTTGGGCTAAGTGTGCTCCTACTCACGGAAAAAAACTTTTTATTTTTATGATTTTTTTGTACCGTCCGCGACGCAGACTGGATAAGGACTTCACTGTCCAGATTTTTATTTTTTTTTAAACAAATCTAAAGCACACTTCACCCTAACCAAAATATGGGGAAGAATCCCCACCCCACACTTGAAAAGATGCTATATCCCCAAAACATCAATTAAAATTTTGAAACAAGGGTTAGGAAAACTCTCTGGGCCTTTAAGCCTAGCTAGTAACATGTTCTCTCAATATTTTTTTGTCAAGGCTCGTACGCACCCCACTCTTAAGCCCCAACATGCTCCTTTGCTTCAAATTCTTGGGTACTTAGGCTTCCCCTGATCTTCAAAAACAAGATCAAAATAAAAAAGTGACACTAATAAAATAAAATAAAGATTTTTTTTTAAAAAAAATATTGTTTTTATAAAATCTTAATTAAATTAAATAAAAAGTTTAACCTAAAAAAATAATTAGTTTCGAAGTCCCCGGCAGCGGCGCCAAATACTTGTTGCTTCCAATTGCACACGCAAGCGTACGCGGTCGCACAAGTATTACAGTGACTCTTAAAAGAACCGAATTATCGAACCCAAAGGACTTGTCAATTAATTATTCTTACTATATTATATTAATTCTAATTATTTATTTAAGGGGAGGATTTCAAAAGATGAATATATTAACTAAACTAAAAATAAAGATAAAATAACTAAAAAGCAATTAACCAAGAAAAAAATATATGTTTACACAATCAATATCACTACAAGAAAAAGGGCTTCTAAGAAGGGAATTCTAGTCCTTAACTAAATGCATAATTTTCTTTGGCCAATTCTCAAAAATAGTATCAATACATTATAGAAAATGAAATACATATAAAAATAAAGAAAGATAACTTTCCATATATTATATAAAAAAAATGTATTACATCCCAATCGACAAAAACCATGATACAAAAGTCATATTTGTTTACACAATGCAAATCTAACAACCCTAGCATGTATTGTAATGCTTTTCCTAAAACTCTTGGCAAATGATAATCAAATTTGTATAGCATGTACGAGTTCTTCAAAACTTATATCTTCAAACATCAAAACCTGTATAAAACATAACATACATTAACCATTGAAAAATATGAAGATAAACCAAAAAATGATTAAATAATTTTTTACTCACCTGAGCAAAGAACTCTAAATTCTTCAAGTATAGATTTTCACCACAAAGAACAAGTAGTATTTTATCATCGAGCAAAAAGAGAGGTTCTACATTGAAACAGAGATGAGAGAACTGTGAGTGTAGAGAGTCCGTGAGCATAACCAAATTTCATTAAACTAAAAAGAAGAGATTAAAATCCAATATTCACATTAACAGTTATGGCAGCAAAGAGAAGATATCTCATAGAATAAGTAACGAAGTGTGAAACTCATCCTTCCAATGGACAAAGTATAGAGTTATGAACTTTATTTAACTTTTAGAAAATTATACATTAGATGTTATCTTAGCCTCTATATTTTGTTTCATCACACATGGAAACACATGGAACTGCCTAGGAAGTAAAACCATACAAGATATATCCATCTCAGTTCATGTCCACACATATAAGAGACTCCCCCTTAGTTCCAAGTTAATCGTATATCTAGGATATTCCAAACTATGCCAGAGTTCTTTTTTTTTACAACCATCACCTTTTGCACACCTCAACTATTTTCAACGGATATCCGCAAGCGATAGGTTTGAGGTAGCTATGTCTTTGTTCAGATAATAACCTAAGAGGGTTCTCAACCCACTTCATTAACTACTAGCCATAACCTTGGGTTCTGAATTCAGGTTACTGCAGATTTCTTCTAAGAATATTATGTGTTCAATTTTCACAAATTTCAAAAATTCAAATACATCTACAATGCAACTTTAAACTTCAATAATGTGAGACTTCCTCCATCAAATAAATTGTTTATCTATTACTTAAATATTTCCTTCAAACACTATATAATATGAAGAAAAAAACTCCCTCCAATGTCCAACCATATAATATGAAAGGAAATTGAGAAGTATAAGATATGCAGACTAAAAGATTTAGCACCCTATAATCAATCAATTACAGTATCTTACCTTATCGATAAGCTCCCCTTGGAAACCACCAACAACCACCAAACTAACTCTAACATCTGATCTGCACTGGGCAATTTATTTTGAGACATTGATTCAAGGTACTTACGCACAAACAAGTATGTTAATTTTAGATTGGAAAAATTCAACTAATCATAATAAAAGAGATACAAGAAGGCATTGCTAACTATAGTGGGTATCAATGGCCTAAAAACATTTAGTACCTAGATTTGGAATAAATAACCTACACAGATACGATGCTATTAGCTCACTAACAAGCTTGGAGATCACATCATTTTAATTTACAACAAATTACGACATCTAAAACATTAAGAGAATACATATAATTGTTGAAACGACTTGATAACAACATAAACATTTATAACTTGGTTACTATTTACCACATGTATTACATTTACCTCTCTATTAATATGATAAAACTCTATAACTTTATCTTACAAGCTAGAAATGCTTACATGAAAATACTCTTAAAAGAATGATGAGTCTTGAGTAAGATGTTGAATCCAACCGAAGAGAAACAAGTTGTATCCCTAAAAATAGAAAGAGAAAAAAAATAGAACTTCACATGAAAGTAAGACACATATTTAATGTTCTTCCATTAAAGCTTATATATGCAATCATGTTTCACATATCCATAGAATAAGCAAGGAATTATAACATGTTAATGGATAAACATTCAATCACATTCAAATAAACAAATATAACATTCTGAAAATCATTCAAAGAGAAATAATGCATGCTGAAAGTGTTTATTTTTAACTACAACATAGAGAGGAACTTGAAGGTCAAAGAGGTCATACAAGATCTAACTTTAGCCAAAGTGAAGAATACCATTGTGAACTATATTTAGAACTTAGTCTTACTTTTCCTACTACACAGAAAAAGGTAAAAATACTATCCAGCAAATACATTCTATTCCCTTTTCATATTTATGGGGGATCCCTAATATAAGCTAACCATGAATGTCTTCTTTAAAATTTGAGTTGAAAGCCAAAGGTTTGCACAAGAATGTTTAACTTTATGTAAGGTATTTGACATTCAAACTATCATGGTCTCTAATGCTAAATCATGAATCATGTATAGGTTTTAAGCACTTAGCATGCTATGAGGTGAGAAGTAGACAACATCACTTGACAATAAAGAATATCCCAAAAGAAAACATTCAGTCTGCATGCTAAAATACAAGCATTGATGTTTCAAAATAAGGACATTCAAGAAAAAGATAAGAAACATAACTTCTCAAGTTCAACAGTCAGAAATTCAAAATCAAAAAAAGAGAAAGGGCAAAAATAAGATTAATATAACAAAAAAGAAGCAAGAAACAATGAAGCCCAAAATTGTTACCTTAACTGCTAGGATGAGATAAGGCAAGGGCTTGTTACTAGAGTTAAATCATAACAAGATAGTCGTACTGGAACCGAATCAAAAAATCATATATTAAAAAAAATTGAACGATTGCAATCTATATATAAGAAAATCACACTAATGTATTGAATCTAAACTCAAAAATAGTAGTACATTGCTCCATTAACCATGACCCCAAAAATAATTTAAAATACCAGTGAATTAGATTTCTAGGAATATTCAGACCAAAATTTATATTCGAACTAACAACCGACGGATCTGATTTTTCAAAATGTATTAAAACACTTACCACCATGATTTCTTCATTAGATACTAGAAACAATTTCATCGTAAACGACGAATCGGCTTTGTGAGTGACATTTCAATTCTTGAGAAATAGAAAAGGGACAAAGAGAAGAGCTTGCAAAATAAACCAAAATTTCATACCGGAAAACAAATAGCATACAAAAAAAGGACAAAACCATGGAATTGGACCTTCGTAATTACTTGTAGATGGGTTCTTTGTGGGTCGAGCCCGGCTGAAAATAATCCACTACTAGAATGGCAAATCCACCGAAAATCGGGCAGAGCCAACGAGATCATCAAGACGAGTAGTCGTAGATCAAGTTCTCAAGTTTCATGGGTTTGAAAAGGCTAAGTCTAAAGCTTAGAGTTTGAGAGATAATAGATTTGGGATCTTAGTTGAGAGAGATAAAAAATCTTTTTTTTTTTACCTTAATCAATTTTATTGTGTTTTAAATTTTGTTTTCTATTTATTTAAAGAAGAAAGTGGAGTGGTGATGATCTGTCCACTTATTAAGATCATTAGGGACTAGATAATGATTATTTTATGGACTAGATTTCTTCCCTTCGCTAACAGAAAAACTAAAATTCAAATATAGGGACCAAAAATAAATACCGTCTCTAAACATATGTTTTTAGAGACCAGATTTTTAACTCATCCCAAAATGTTGATCCTTAAAAGGCCCTTTTCTTGTAGTGTATATAGCTTATTTTATTTTGTAGTTTGTTATGATCCTATCTCTCTTAGAAGTGAAATTGATCCATCTTAATTGATACTTGTGCCATGTGTGATAAGATTTTGTTTATTTTATGTTTTGCATCTTAGTCTAGAACTTGTCCTGCATGTTATTGAAGCGAAATAAAAAGTGTTGCTTTGTTTAGGAGATAATAATAGGCTTTTTTTGATTCGTCTGGTAAATTTTAGCATTTTCAAATATTATATCACTAGTTAGCCCTTTTGAGCCTGTAGCCTTTTGTTGGTAGCCATATTTTGCCATAAACTATTTTGTTGAATCCCTAGTTTTTGCACCTCGGTTCCTTGAGCATTATATCATAGACTTATTCTAATTGCTAATTCTGAAGAAAAAGGGATGATTGAGTGAAAAGGTAATCAATGATAGCTACAAAGTACTTAAAATCCCTCTTTGGAAGAATGTGATGTGAAAAAAAAGATGAACAAAAGATAGCCCTGGTCCTTCCAAGGACATCATGCACCTTTAACGCATGTAAAATACGTAAGTTGAGGGTGGCGATTATGAAGGGAAATTTTTTTAAAAAAAAATGATTGAAACATCCTTGAGACGATGAGAATTACTTGTGAAATAATTGTTGACTAAGAGAGGGCTGAAAATAAAGAAAAGAAAATAATGGGTGATGAAGTCTAAAATTGCAAAGTGCTTAAGAAGTGTAAGTCACTATTATATAGTTTCCTACCCGTCCCCTAGCCTACGTTACAAACCATTAACGTCCTATTTGATTATATTCAAGCATGCTTAATTAGTGGAGATGTACATAATGGGCAAGACTAAGGCTCTTTGTGCATATATGTGAATTTTATTTCTGAGTGTGAGTAGTTCTTTGATGCTAAATTCTTAATTTATATTTAATCTTTTGAATTGAATGTGTAGACTTTTTATTCTTGTGAGGACACTTGTTTCATGATGGATAGGTGATTTTATTAACTTTTTTATCTGAGAATATTTGAGCAAGCTTAAATTTAATGAGTTCAGAGTTCTTTTTTGAGGTTAGGAGGTTAGAGGTTTGTTGTTATATGGATATCTTGCATAATGATTGAGAAGTGTACTTGATGTTTTGAAATTGGTATATGGCCTAAGTGTTTGTAGCAATGATTTATTTCAGATGAACTTTAATGTTCGCTCGAGGACAAACAAAAGTTTAAGTGTGGGGTGTTGATGTGAGGTCAAAATACATATTTTTAATTATTATTTGCCTCACATTTATTATTTATATTTGTCCTTTTTGAGCATGAATTTTATAAATTGTGCTTATTAGTATATTTTATTTGTAAGATTAAATTGGTGAAAAGATGAAGAAATTTGAAGCTAAACCGAATTAAATATGGAAAGTTAAAGAAGAAAATTAAGCAGACAACTTAATGGATTAAATTGAATATAATATATATATATATATATATATATATATATATATATATATATATAAGTTTCAAAGAATCAGAATTTGAATTGAAAACGTACTTCTGCCACGTGTAAACATTTGCAGACACGCAACTAAAGCGGCGGAAATATGCACAAATTGCTTCACGCCAAATCCTTTTAGGTTTTGGGTTCCTAATTTGTTTTGGACTCAATTATTTTATTCAAAGGCTTCCTATATCTATAAATAGTCCATAACAATAATTACTAGAAGGAGGAGGATGAATGTAGAAAATAACTTTTGATTTAGGGTTTTATCTTTTCTTTCTCTTTAATTTGTTTTACATTTTTTCTTTGAATGATAGGTTGTAATTGCTCTATGTCTATGTAGAGTTAAACTTCTCGTTCTTAGATTATATTTACTTACAATATGATTGTTTAATGATTTTGATTCAGCATAATTTGTTTATCATATTAGTTGTTCTTATATTCTTGTGATTACTATTTTAATGCTTGATCACCATTAAAATAAACATATTGTCTGAATTGAACTTGGAAGAGGAATAAGAGGATAGAACGTGGAATATAAGGAGCATGATTTTCTCTTAATAATTAGGGTTAATTTGTATCTAGGATAGGGATATACCTAGAAACCATGCTTGGTCACTATACAGGAAGAAATTGTAATGCTCGATACTTAATCCATCCTATCCCCGCTCAACGATGTAGTTAAGGTGTTATTTATCGAGGCGATTAGAGGTCGGAAGACCATGATCATACATTTAACCCTATGAATCAATAGCTAGATAAGCAAATAAGTTGATGAAATTTATGCTAAACATGATTGTTAGTTAAATTATAATCCTAGATCGATTCATTCATTGATTGTGTAAACATCTATTTTTTCTTGGTTAATTACTTTTTAGTTATTTTATCTTTATTTTTAGTTTAGTTAATATATTCATCTTTTGAAATCCTCCCCTTAAATAAATAATTAGAATTACTATAATAAAGTAAGAATAATTAATTGACAAGTCCTTTATGTTCGATAATCCGGTACTTTTTAGAGCCACTATATTACTTGTGCGACTGCGTACACTTGCGTGTGCAATTGGAAGCAACAAATGTGCCTTGTCTATGGTGACTTCAAAGGAGTACTTAGTGTAAGTAGTAGTATGGATGCTACTTGCACATTGCATAAGTATGACTTAGAGTTGTCTTAGATGTTGGTTTTAATGTGATGAAGTGACTTATGTAATATTTATGTCTCTTATAGGGCTGGCAAGGGGACGGGAACGGGGACTGGAGGACAGAACGAAGGGGGACGGAACGGGATAGGNCTAGATAAGCAAATAAGTTGATGAAATTTATGCTAAACATGATTGTTAGTTAAATTATAATCCTAGATCGATTCATTCATTGATTGTGTAAACATCTATTTTTTCTTGGTTAATTACTTTTTAGTTATTTTATCTTTATTTTTAGTTTAGTTAATATATTCATCTTTTGAAATCCTCCCCTTAAATAAATAATTAGAATTATTATAATAAAGTAAGAATAATTAATTGACAAGTCGTTTATGTTCGATAATCCGGTACTTTTTAGAGCCACTATATTACTTGTGCGACCGCGTACACTTGCGTGTGCAATTGGAAGTAACAAATGTGCCTTGTCTATGGTGACTTCAAAGGAGTACTTAGTGTAAGTAGTAGTATGGATGCTACTTGCACATTGCATAAGTATGACTTAGAGTTGTCTTAGATGTTCGTTTTAATGTGATGATGTGACTTATGTAATGTTTATGTCTCTTATAGGGCTGGCAAGGGGATGGGAACGGGGATTGGGAGAGGGAACTAAGGGGGACGGGACGGGACAAGGGACTCCTTGGCCGGGATTTTGGGGGGACCGGGATTGGGGGGATAAAAATTTGTCCCATCCCGTCCCACTATATATACGGGATGGGAAGGGATTTGGTGGGACGGGATGGGACGGGACGTGGATTTTTCTTTTTAAATGTTTATTTATTTGTATTGAAATTATATGTTATTGAATAGCTTTTTTAGTTTATTTAGTTAATTAGTTTTCAATAACATTTTTAGCTAATAAAAGATGCTTAAGTTTTCAAATTTCAAATTTCAAGTTTCTAGTTTCAAATTTCAAATTTGAGAAGTTCAAATTTGTATTTTAAATATTTTCAAAGAATTTAACTTGAAATTTCAAATGTCAAATTTCAATTTTTAAATTAAGTATTTTAAAGTTAGTAATTTAAAATTAAAATTAAAACGCAAGACAATAGTTATATAAAAAAGACTTGAAGGGTTTTGTTTCAATTAGTTCTCGGATGTAATCTAATATTTGTATTCTCCTTTAAAATTCAATTCTAATTGTCGCATCGTATTGACGGTAACATCCTCTAGTGTTGGCAAACTTGCTAGAAACTCTTGTGACTCTAATTCATCATCACTAGATCCAATTACCGCATTAATCCAAGCTTCTTGTTTGGAACTTAACCTTGGCAAATTATGATTCCTCCTCTCGGCGTTGACCCAGTCTCTAAATAAAACTGATGTTTCCTAACTTTCTTCTGCCAATGAATGTATATGATCGCCAAGTTGAAACCTTGCCGCACTAAAAGCAACCTCTGATGCAACTGATGATGCTTGAATAGCTAGAACATCACGAACCATTTTGCTCAAAATTGGAAATGCAATGCTCCGCCTCCTCCACCATGCTAATAAATTTTCATTGCCATCTCCGTCTTCCACTGTTTTTAAAGATTGATTAAGATATTCTTCAAAATCATCATGGTTAGTAGAATTAAGACCAAGAAAACCTCACATATAACTTGAAATTCGAGCTTTAATCTAAGGATTAGAAGTTTGACCAACTTCTCCTTGAGTATTTCCTGTAGTTATATATTTTTCATACAAAATTTTTCCTTCTACTTTTATGCTAGACTTACACATTTCACAAGTTGAATTTTTCGATAAAATTTCTAAAGTATCAAAAAAAGTGTCAACAAGTCCCTGCACACCTCGTAATTTATAGTTAGGATGAAGTAAAGCAACAGTTAAAAAAATTTGAGGAATAGGAAAAAAATATTTTTAAAATTTTTCAATCATCTCTAAATTTTTCAATTTTTTTGTATTTAGAAAATTGAAATGAAATAGCACAAATTTTTATTAATACTGATGAAATAGTAGGATGATAAATTCCAGAAAACGTGATTGTAGCATCATAAAAAAGTGTTAAAAATTCTAATAGTTCATTAGTTTCTTCCCAATCTCTTCACAAATTCTCTCTAATGGGTCAACATTATGAGCATTAAACACCATTTGTATGAGTCTTTAATATTCGTAAGCAACTGAAAACATTTCGTAAAAAGAATTTCACTTTGATTTAATATGTCTTGAAATTTTTTTTGGTGGCAAATCACATAGTGCACAACGCTCATTAAATTCCCTAATTATAGCAGCTCTTTGAGCATAAAAAATCCAGGTAACAGCATAATCAATATTCATACAACCACATTTAAATAATGAAATACCATCTTGTACAACTAAATTTAATACATGTGCAACACATCTAACATGAAAAGAATTATCATCAATTGGACATAATCTAGTTTTTAACATACTAGCAATGTTTATATTATTAGATGCATTATCTAATGCGACAGACATTACTTTATCTATAAGCATGTAATAATCTAGAACACTCAAAATATTTGAAGCTAAATATGCACCAGTGTTTTTCTCTACGCATTCTTCATAACTTAAGATTCTTTTTTGCAAATTTCAGTTATGATCAATCCAATGTGCTGTAACAATTAAATAATCACGTCCATTAACACTACGACCCATGTCTGAAGTTATAGATACTCTACAATCTGATATGTTAAATATACAACAAAGTTATTGATAATGTTTACCTTGATATACAAAAACATCAGATTTAACAGTATTTCTTGAAAAACCTCTATAAGTAGAATTATAAGTTTGTTGAATATATTCAATAAAATGGGGATGTGAAGGAAAACTATAAGGCAAACCACAAACAGAAACCATTTTAGCTAAATTTTTGCGATCTCTTTCCTTATTATATTTACGTTGTTTTAGTGGACCACCGGGGTTAGAAGGATCTAATGTTCCTTGAACTATGTTAGAAGCCCCTACCGATTCATTAACATTAATATCAAAATCATTAACTGGAATTCCTTTTTTTCTATTGGCTAATGATTTAGCTTCTTTATATTGAATCGGCACACAAGATAACAAATGTCTATTTAAGCCCCTTGTCCCACCTTGACCTCCACCTTGTTTATGTTTAAAAGGTTGCTTACACTTATTACAAATAACAATAGAGTTTTCCTTATCTAAAATCATAAATTGCCACACAACAGAAGTTTTAGGGCGTTGATACTTCACCTTCTCCCTTGTAGGAGGTATAAGGGGTGGGCCACAATTTTGCTCCGTTGAATTTGTAGTTTCATTTGGAACTTTTGTCACCGGACTAGTAGGTGTATCTTCTAATTCCTCTTCTCCCAAACCAACTTCTACTTCTTCACCTGAATTTTCATCAAGATAAGGATTAATATCACCATAAATTTGTTGTAAATTTTCATGATCGAGTTGAGCATTTGAATCAATATCATAAGAAGTACCATCAATATAAGTAGAATTATTTGTATTAAATCTAACTCTAGACATTGATTTAGAAGAAGTACCACCACATTTACTCTTATTTTTTTCCTTACTACTTTTTTTATTAAAATTAAATAATTTACTAATGCCACTTGGTTCTTTCTGTTTTCCTTTACCGGTATTTTTTTTGCTAGAACTCATATTTAATTATATGTAAAGTATAATATAAAAATAATATAACACAAAAATTAATGACGAAAAATAAAATATAAATATTATGAAACGAATGTACCAAACGTCTGCGTTAATAGCAGACGTTATAACCGATTCTTGAAGCTTGTAGTTTGTTGTAACTTGTAATTTGGAACTCCAATAATTGATAACAAATATGAGAATTATATATATTATGATATAATATGAAAATTTAGAATTGAAATATATGTATAATGATATATATGAGACTTAAATGGAATAAAAAAATGAGACTTAAGAATTAAGATTGAGAGGATATAGAAAATAGATGAGAGAATAGATGATTTTGTAAGAAATAATAAGGGATAGAGGTGTATTTATAATATTAAAAATGGGTTAAAGTGTATTTATGATAACTTGAGGGTTTAAATTAAAGTATTAAAAGTAGGGGGTGGTAGGGGGTGGTGGGGAAGTGAAAAAGGTAAATAAATCCGTTAAGGGCTCACCAGCCGTTGCCCCAACGGTCCCCAACGGATATAATTTTAAAACAAAAAAAAAATTAACAAAATTGAGGGGATCCCGCGAAACCGGCCAATTTAGCCGGGCCTGTTCGAACGGGACCAAAGGGTGAACCGGCCCCTAACTCGTCCCTGATAACGTTCAAATATACCTCTTGAAAAGAAATATAAACGATCGTATGCAATATATTTACCCAACTATGAGTCGGGGTCGATTCCACAGAGAATATGGAAGAATATTGTCAATAGCAAATATTTAACTCGATAGTCGTTATATAACAATGGGGGGGTTTAATTTGAAATAAAATAAACAAACAATAAAAAGATAGCTTTGAACTAAGTATTTATTTATATTCAGATTATTAAAAGTAACTAGGAATGTGTTCCCCATAAGCTCATAACGCAGTAATTCTAGTAATCGCAATCCTTTCCTAGTGTATTACATGCAAAGTGATAAGTTAGGTATCTCTAAATCCTTGATCCGGCATCTAGAGAATTTCACCCCGCACCTTGATCCGGCTACGTGTGTATAATTTACTAACCCTTACCTTTACCTCATATTAGACATCATAATCGATGTTTGGCTTAGTTATTACTTCGCACCAATCGATACTAGCCTATTAGATAGTATCCCACTAAATCTATGTTGATAATTCTTTTCTTGTTGATTACCTCCTTGATCCGGCAAGTAGCAACAAGGCGAGTTCTAATGCGTGCACTCGTTAAAAAGACTTTTAAACGAAAGAATTATCAATGCATGCAAAACACTATTCAAGAATTGCTTATTTACTATTCATACATTGTTAATCGCTCATGGTTCCCACAATCCTAGTTATGAAAGTTAGTTACTCATTATCTCAAAAACACAATCAAAATTCATTAAAATAAATATGCTTGTGTTAATCATAAAAAGTTAAGAACAATAGCTAAACTATCTTTTATTAAGCACGAATACAAATAAATAATAAAGGAGAAGAAAGAATAAACCACAATTCTTCGGCCTCCACGGCGGCTCTTCCAAAGTTCCTAAGCTAGAAGAAAATTTATATTCGGTCTTGTATCTTGGTTCTTGGCTTGCTCCTCTTCAAATAATTATTTCTATGCACTATTTATAGATGTAGGAAACCCTAAATAAAATACTTGAATCCAAATTAAATTAGGAATCCAAAATCAAAAGGAATTGGATTCCTTTTATTTTTTTCCGCCGCGTGAATCATGGTACTGCCGCCTCAACTTATTTCTTCACTATTCACTTGCTGCCACGTGGCAGCAGCGAACATCAAACTGAAATTCCTCAATTGCAGCCGTCATTCCTATATATATATATATATACTAGTTACAGTAGTCCATGCTAGCACGGGCCCAACATATATTTTTATTTTTTATTTTAATTTATGTGATATTAGTAAAATTTTAACGGTCAAACAATTTGTTTGTATGTTCTTTAAATTTTAAGTTGTTGATTATTGTCGTTAATAATACTTTATATGTAATTTTCAAAATTCTCTTTGTCCCAATTTATGTGTCATTGATAGAATTTCGAAAATCAAGAAAATTTTATATATGTCTTTTAGATTTTGAAGTTATTAATTATTATGAGTTATAGTACATTTTACGTATATGTTACTTTTTCTATCCCAAACTATGTGACATTAGTAGAATTTTGAGAGTTGATAAAAATTTTTGTATGTCCTTTAAATTTTGAAGTTGCTAATTATTGTGTGATTTTTAGTACGTTTCATGTTATTTCAAATAATAGATGTTATTTCCTCTATCCTAATTTATATGGCACTAATAGATTTTGAGTTTTAACCAAATTTTATAGATGTCTTTATAATATTTTAGGGTTTAATTACCTCTTTTGATTTTTAATCCATCAATATGCTTTCTTCACAATTATCAGTAGAGCTACCTTAAACGGTGATGTGGCGCTCTCTATGACCTTCATTGTTATTTTTCTTTTTTCTCCTTTTTTGAATTTTTCTCAATTATATTATTTTTAAAAGTTATTTTCATAACTCACACTTATTCATCTTCATAAATTATACTTTTAATTAGTATTAATAATATTCATAACTTTCAAACCTTTTATATTCATAACCCCAAAAAAATCAATTTTACATTAAATTAAATTATTCAATGCCTTTCTTTCTTTGGAGAGAAATGACATTAAATTAAAATGTTTGCCTCAATATGCTTAAGATGCTAGAATTCTTAAAGTTCATTTTAACTTTATGTATTCTTTTGTTGGAATAGCTTTCTTTTTATTTTGTATGTAGTTTGTTGATGATTTTTAAGAATTTTGTTTTTTTTT
>NC_064288.1:10519547-10556819 GCF_019186545.1 Solanum stenotomum | reverse complement strand
TCTTTTGAATATTTAAGTAAATAATTATTGTGATTTATAATATTTTATACAATTATTTAAAAAAAAATTAAACAACAAACAAAATGAATTCATCATAGGAAAATTACCAAAGCATCCTTCAATACATCAATAATGGGTCCCACTTTTTATTTTAAAAAATATGCATATTGGGAGGATATTTTTGTCCAAAGTGGAAATAGAATAAGTATAAAGCATTAAAGTCTTTTAAAATTTTTAATTGTTAATTCTTATTGTATGATTTGTAATACTTTTACGCCATTTTCAAATAATAGAGGTCATTTCTTCTTTCTTAATTTATGTAGTATTAAAAAAAATTTGAGATTGAATCAATTTTTTTTGTCTTTGAAATATTTCTAGCTGTTAATTACTGTAATTTATAGTATTTTCTAAGAAATTTTCAAATAATATATATTATTTCATTTGTCCCAATTTATGTGTTACCGGTAAAATTTGAAGAGTCAATCAGATCTTTTATATATTTTTATATCTTTTAAATATTTAAGTAATTAATTATCGTGATTCATTATATTTTATAGAATTATTTAGTATAGTAAAATAAATTTAAAAGAAACAAACAAAACGAATTCATCATAGGAAATTACCAAAGCATCCTTCAATACATCAATAATGGGTCCGACTTTTTGTTTTTAAGAAATTGCACATTCGAAGGATATTTTTGTCCAAAGTGAAAATATTGGGTAAAAAATGTGTATTTATTGTGATTTTGAATGTTTTGTGGGGTAATAGGACGCATTCAAAGTTAAGGTGTCTTTTTGAAAATCTGGGACAACTTCAAATATCACTTATTATTTTTTCTCAAAATCTAATTTACTTTCGTAAACTATGTGTCAGATCAAAATCAGATTAACAAATTCAAAAGGAATGAGTAATAAATAGCTCAGACAATGACATATTTATTATTTAAAAGAAGTACTCATTTTGGTTGAAAGCTAACAAGATAGTTACAATGTAACTAAATACTATAAAAATCTTTGCATTGTGGCTTATTTTATATATATATATATATATATATATAAATAAATAAAATGGGCCCAAATGAGGTAGGTAATTAATGGTGTTAAATTGTCCAATAATAAAAATTTTAAAGGTACAACCATAAAAGAAGAATGTACAACACTATCTAAGCACATATCATCCAACACTTGTCATGTGCTAAGTAGTAGATATTCCCACTTATTATATATAGTAATATATAAATATATTATTTTATTCAATTTAATCCATTAAGTTGTATGCTTGATTTCCTTCTTCAACCTTCCATCTTTAATTCATTTTAGCTCCAAACTTCTTCATTTTTTCACCAATTTAATCCTACAAATAAAATATACCATTTAACACAATCCATAAAATTTAAGCTTAAAAAGGACAAATATAAATAATAAATGTGAGAAAATAATGATTAAAAATATGTATTTTTAGCCTCACATCAGTCCCCTATCCCGAACCCCTCCCAACCTGCGAGAACTTACAGGACCAGGTCCAGCGAGCCGGTTCTCGAACCAGTCGCGGGCCGATCCGGTCCCCTTGTCAGCCTAAGTTTTGGGCCCCAAAAACCTGCACTTTTACACTCAAATCATGCACATTTTGAGCTCAAATTCGACACCCTTTTGAGCTCAAAATGTTACACTTTTTGAGCTCAAAACGCTGCATTTTTGTGAATCGATATACCACTCTTAAACTCTCAAGAAAGTGATATCTTTAACCTTAAAATCTGCATTTCTCTTAACTTTAAAATCTACACTTTGAACCTCCAAAATCTGCACTTTAGGCTACTAAAGTCTGCTACACTTTAGACTACCAAAATTTGCACTATAGGCTACTGAAGTCTACTGCACTTTAGACTACTAAAATCTGCACTATAGGCTACTAAATTTTGCACTTTAAACACTTACCAAACACAAATCTGAAAATATGAATTTAACATTTTGAAAAGGTTGTTCCCTAGTTTCCTTCTTTGAAAAGACATGCTTTCTTAACCGCAAAGTACGTCAAGTAACAAATAAAACTTAGTTGGAAAATATTATTATAAGCTAAATAACTATAATGAATCCAATATCTAAAGGGAAGTGAGGTGGGCAGCTACGTCTTACCATCGTTCTAAGTTGATTCGTACAAACTCAAATAAAATAAAAGTAAGCTTATCTAAGAGTGAAATACTAATGTGTAAGATGTTAGTCGAAAGACAACACTATAAGTGAATGTATATGTAAGAAAATATGAAGCTTTGGAGCAAAGAGGAAGCGATGGACACTATTTGACGCGATAAAGGCTGCTAGACATGAGCTTTTGTGGCTATCAGTCGCTTTTCTGATTTGGACAAAGATGGAGTTATATACTAACTCCAAACGCGCTCCCGAGTGTACATGTGACAAACAAAGAAGAAGTAGAATTAGCAAGTGGACTTTAGATTTATCAGAAGACATAAAAATAAGAATCATGTAGTCATAGACATACTAGAAAATATACTCAGAAACAGCAACATCAGCATGATACTATCCTGGCAGTTTCTTGATGACATTTAAGAAATTAGTATACCAAACTTTAATTAATCTAGAGAGTTGCTAATCGACTTTAAAATACCTTCAAGTGAGCACACAAAAACAGTTGGATAGCTATATCGATGTGTGAGTTTTACAATGATTCCACAATTGGTTGCTGATCATGCTTAAAACAATAGATTTCGTACTTCATGTAACTTACTCGAACTAATATGCGGTCAGGGACTTCTTGAGTATATGTACAGAATAGACATTGATCAACCTTAAGCATAAAAGATTAGAATTAATCAATAAGCACTTCCTAATAGACAGCAGCTAAAATATTTTTGTCAAAGATGTAGTGCTACTGTTCTGCTTATTATGAAAAAAGCAGAACCTGGTTCACAAGCTCTTTATGAAAAAAGATTAATCAAAGTGAAATTCATACTTGTGTGAAATAAGAGCTCCCATGGTAATAGAATGAGTTGCACCACTACTATAATGCAAAATAACATCAGATAAGAAAGAAAGAAAAAAAACAGCAAGTGTAAGGCTCTTGAATCTGATCATTTTAATGAATAACTAATCCAAAGTTAGCTTAATTTGAAGCTATGTATGCAGATCTCTCAAGAGGTAAATACTGCACCTTAGGCTTCAAAAATTCCAAACAACCAACATAGGCAGAGAGCAACACGAATCAAGATAGCTAAACATTTTGCGAAATTCATATGTAGAACTCAAAATCAGTAACCTGGGCAAGCGTTATGTTTTCTAAGCCGATTTAACTTGAATTAATTTATACTAACCACACAAGAAGATGCGGATTTATATGGCTTAACAAGCAGCAAAGTTATAGCTTCATGTAGATAAAAATGACTCTAAAGAGGAATAAAATGAGCAGCCCTGAATCGATTAAATCTTTCAGCACATTCAACTAAAGTTTATACCACATTAGAAAATATATAGATAAATGCAAATAAGCAAGATCCACTTCTAAGCTCAAAAACTATTAAAACTTCATTAGCTATAAGTTCGAAATGATCGCAAGTCTTAAGTTTTGAAACTTAGGCTAACACAACATAAGATTTTAAACGAAGAAAAACAGGATGAGATCAAGACGTCAAGAGATTAAAGTTATGCTAGAATAACAATTCATATCATTCTGAAAACAGTAATAAAAAAATATAATTATTTCATGCTAGACAAGGAAACTAATAAAGCTCGATTTTACAAGCAATAACATAAAACTATGTGAAGTTATGGCTAAGTATATATGAAGTAATACACAAGCCACAATTCTTACAGGGTTCAAACCCAACAACATCGATACACATATTCACAGAAACAATACCATATACAAGAAGCGAAAACGACATTGGAGAAAATAATATTGACGAAAGAGAAAACTAAATCTAATTTTATTGGTAAATAAACATATTAACTAAAAAAAAACTACATAAAGATTCAAAAAAAAAATTTACCTTATGTTGAGCAACAAACTAGAGCTTTGACGTCAAGATTCACCTTAGGACTTCCTCCAACTCGAATTTAACACTGAAAATGAAAAAGACGAAAGAAGATAGAATTTTTCTAAAATCTAATGCTTGAAGTCGCTTTTGTCCCCTTTGTCTGTTTGTTATTGGATTTTCTTGCTCGTTCCTAGATGTCCTTTTTTTTAGACCCGAAGTCCATCCTTTTATAGTCGATTTGGGCTTCAAGAATTCAAAATTTGAATTCCTAGAAACGCAACTCTCAGAGGAAACAACAAAGAAATCACGAAGGAGAAGAAACATCTCTCAAAAATCGACCTTTTCAGGTCGATTTGAGAGGATTGAGTGACTAATGAGGCTTTTTTTCGACGGCCTAGAGCCGTTTCTCTAACAAAGGGGATGGGGGAGCACATGGGGTGGTGATGGGAGAGGAGCTTGGGGCGGCCATAGACGTCTGTGGAGAAGACGCAACTAGCGTAGGGGTCTGAGCAAAGAGCGTGGGCGGCGCCTGGGCATCTATGGAGAAGACGTTCTGGGGAAGGAGAAAGGTTGTAGGTGATGGGGTCTTTTTGGGTTTAGGAAAGTCTTTGGTTTGATCTCGGCAGTCCGATCGTTTGATCGGACAGTTAATAAAATAAAGGGTTTAAAATAATTAATAATAATAATTATATATATATATATATATAATATGAATTAATTAAAGTCGTTGGATTAAATCGGATGGTCAAGATTTAAGCTGAAAAAGCACAAGCCATGTGCTTCTTATGTGGCGCACACGGATTGACTGAATTAAAAAGACTTGGATTGCCAAAAATTTTACTCAAATTAGGTCCGTTTAAATTATAACAGCTTCGTTATTAGATAGCCGTTATTTATTAAATTAAAAATAATTATTTTGCAAGACTAGCTTATTTGATAAAATTAGTCATTCTAAAAATAAAATTAATATAAATTAGTAACTTATTAATTAATTAAGCTTTCCTAACTTTAAAAAAATGTCAAAAAATATTTATCGCAATAATAGAAATTATATTTAATTAGAAAAATCGAGTTAACCCTTAAGAAAAAAAATTATTTGACGTGAAATTTTAAAATGAGAGAGTAAGTAGTAATATTTATACAATATATTTAATTTTTTTTTATAAAAAATAGTATTTATGAAATAAATTTATTAAATAAAATAAATAATNTTTTTTTTTATAAAAAATAGTATTTATGAAATAAATTTATTAAATAAAATAAATAATTAAAAAATCTTTTTGTATTCCTACAAAAATTTCATAACATATATATATATATATATATATATTCTATTATTATTATAATAATAATAATAATAATTATTATTATTATTATTATTATTATTATTATTATTAAAACTTTAGTTAAATAATTGTAGGAAGCCAAAATTGGCTGTCAACATGTACCATACGAGGTACCCACAAACTATGAAGTTGGGGATATGATCATGGTTAAGTTTAGCCCGAGACAGTTCAAGACACTATGAGGCATGCAAATAAATTTAATTCATAAATAGGAGAGGTCATTTAAGATTCTTGCCATGATGGGAAAAATCTTTGTACATACTTGGAATGTCATCGCTTCTCAAGATTTACTATAGCTTCCATGCCAAGCATACTTAATTTATACCACAAACAGAAGATTGATTTGAGTAGGGGTCAATCAAGCTGTGCACCTATAATCATCACCACCTCGCATGATTTGGAGATTAAGGCTATCATTACTTACTAGGACAAATAAAAATAAGGACAAGGCCATAACTATGATCCTAATCCCCTAAAAGAGGAAAACACATGAAGAATTCATATGAGACTAATATGATGACTTGTGATAATTTAGGAATAAGATTAAAGTGTTCAAGTAGCAACATAACTACAAGAAAAGTGTGAATTACATGAGAATTTTCTTGGGAATTAGTATGAAAATCCGTAGGAAAATTTTTTTCCTGCAAATTTCAATTATGCACATAAAATTTTATGGACAGTAAAAAAATTTCAAAGATGCACATAAAATTTTCTAAAACAAAAGAGTCTTGATAAATATATATTTGACCCATATAATTTTAGTGTCACCAAAGAAATGATAGTTACAAAATGTTATATGTCCCCCCTCTTGACATAAAATGATATGCAATTGGAACAAGCTTGACAATATGATAGAATTCCTAAATGGTTGGATCAATGCACACTCCATATTTGCCATTGAATTAGGAGAATAATTTAAGGGTGGAGTTAGTACAAACATTAAAGTCTTCAAAGCAACCTCACCTTAGCAGAAAAGTTCGTGATACAAGAATGAGGGTGAACCAATTTCTTGCAAACATGATAACAATATTAGGGGTCTAGAATTTAACTACCCTTAGCTAAGTGACCGTATCAAATATTATCTCTTCGTTTCGATACACCAAATAATGCCACTCTACTTCTGTATCCTCCGGAAACCAGCTATCCTCTGATCTCATTGTCCAAGAAAATACAGGACGCGATCTCCTTGTCAGCTAAAACGTAATTTTCTTTAGAAGCAAATGCCATAAATCCAAGAGAACACGTCAACTTATATACAATGGCTTAGTTTGCCATGATAGCCACCAAAAAGCCACTCTCTCCATTTGATGCATCAACTATCAATTTCATTCCTGCATACATCTTCAATGGCAGCAACTAGGACAATCAACAAAACATACATGATGAAAGCCGGCATACTAAAACCAGTCAGTCTTGGCTTTGGTAATGGTATATATGATTCAGATTTATGAAGCATCTTAAAGGTCATCCAGGTTAATCATTTCATCATCATTCCAACACATCCCTGACAGCTCTTTCGACTGTGCTTCTGAGAAGCTCTCAATTTCTTCCAAAGCCTTTCCCATGGAACTTGCTAAATCTGCTTCCCATAGACCCAACTCACAGACTTTCTGGTAGGTCTCATAACCTGCAGCTGTCAGGCCGTCTGCCAGCATCTCCTTCAGGATATTAGTGCAAATTCCTCCAGAGTCCATTAGCTGCAACATGACTTCCGCAAAACCAGGATTCCTGAAAGCAACCACTGCACAACTTTTATCCACCATCCTAACATCAAACTCATGGAAAACTTCATGTGAACCACATAGGAGGCTCTTCAGCTTTCCTGCAGATGTCACATCCCTGAATCCCCATAGGAAAACTAGATTTTTACTACTGATCTTTCTAGTATTGTCAGTCCTCACACTAACATCTTCATCAGCGGGACCATGAGAACTGGTAAAGCAAGGGCAGTATGAGTTTGTGTAGCATTCAATTGCATCAGGCAAATGGCCCTCAGCAGCTTCAGGAGTTCTTGGAGCAATTTTCAATATGGAGCACAGCTTTGCGAACAATTGGCTTATCTTCACAGCATCATGTCCAAGAGTCTTCACTTCATTCACCTCAGCTGTTATTAATTTCACACCGGTTAGAATTAATTTAAGCAATTATAAGAGAAATCAATCAAAATTTGCATGCAAAGCCAGAAAAAAACTAGTCCAGTACAACAACAACATAGCCAATGTAATCCCACAAGTGAGGTCTGGGGAGAATTCCCACAAGTGGAGTCTGATGAGGATAAGATGTACGTAGACCTTACCCCTACCTTTGTGGGGTAGAGAGGTTGTTTCTGAAAAACTCTTGACTCAAAAAAAAAAAAATCTAGTCCAGTCAGCAATATATATTTTTTTTTCTTGGCCAGCAACACAATTAAAAGAACTAAAAGTTGGGGGACGGAGTAGGTAGTGAACACAGAAGTGTTGCAATAAAATATCAAGATGGAAAACTTCACAGGGATATTGCCACTTCCCAGCAGGCCACATGTTGTAAGGGAGCGTTTGGTATCTACTTAGAGTTACACAGGGATAAATTCTGTAGGTATTAGTAATGCAAGGATTAATCATGTCAAAATAGTTATGCAGGATTCGGTTATTCATATATTAGTTATTCTATATTCTACCCTATATAAATAATACATAGATTCCCTCATAAATTATGCATGCATTAGGTATGTGGAAAAGAAAAATATGAACCAAACATGTATTAGCAATACTATGTTTGATGTGGAAAAGAAAGACACCAACCTTACATTGTAACTTATGCTAGACTCTATGTGGAGATTATTTTGCCCTGCTTTTGTAACCAAACGATATACGAGTACTCCCCCCATTTTAATTTGTTTGTTCTTATTTTCTTTTTTAGTATGTTTAAAAAAGAATGACTCTTTTCTTTTTTGGCAAATCTTTAGTTCCAACTTTCACATGGCATGTTTAAGACCCCGAGATTAAAGGGCAATTTAATACATTTGACATATCTTCAATTTAAAACCACAAGATTCAAAAGACTTCTTTACATTTTTTAAACTCCATGTCAAGTCAAAACAGGACAAACAAATTGAAATGAAAGGAGTATAAAGTTATGCTAGTTTTAATAGATGGATAACTCCTCTGTGATCGGCAACCAAACGACCCACAAGTTATTAAGCATAACCACATTGTAACGAAAGCTGGAAATACGTTATCTAACATGCGCCTCATGATATCAGGGGTACTTGCCTTGGTTAGGTATCTCTATATCAATAGGGGCAAAAAACCGTTGTTTCAAATACGAGATACATGCAGGCAAATTGTTCACTTTTGTCTGAGGGCTGATTTCCTTCATAAGATGGTTGACATCAAGTACATTCGGGAAGACCAAAGATAATGAACTTCTGAATTCTTCCAGCGTTGATGGCAATGCAGCTAAGAACTTGGAATGAACGAAAGTAAAATCTGCCAAATAAAATGCAAAATGTTTAAATAACATAACAAGCATGGTCACCACATTCTAACATGAGCAAAAAATTTCCACAGAGAGATTGACCATTAAGAGAGTTGTGGGCAACAACAGGTTTCTGAGAAGCGGAAATCAAATCGATCACCTCTCGAAAGCCACGGAGGCGTTTATTATGCTCCTTCTCCTCATTTTGAAGTTCCTTCTGTGAGTACAAAGCAATATTCATAGAAGGAGAAGATAATCATCAACAAGCAGCTAAACCAAAGTTCGTAAGCTAGTTTATTACCTGTAAAAGAATCCTGTCTTCTTCTGAACTTGTCAAAACAACTCGAACAGGCCTTATTGTTCCTCCCTTTGCTGGGTTTAGCAAAGGTATGACGTCAACAAAATTCTTCAGTGTCTGGCCCAACAGAAAAGTTTAATAAATATCAGCTAGAACAAATTAAGTGATTTTTTGTTCCATGTAATGGGATATACAGGACCTTTAACATTGATAACAATTAATTTCTATAGGCATCATTCTTCAGGACATAATCAAATTTGGAACATTGTATGCTACCATAAACTCTATCTCTACGAGGTAGTGGCAAGGTCTGCGTACACTCTACCCTCCCCAGACCCCACCTAGTGGGATTTCACTGGGTATGTTGTTGTTGTTGTTGTTGTTGTATGCTACCATAAACAGCATCTTTAGCTTCGGCATTTTTTTTTTTTGTTTTGTTTCTATGAAAATTCAAGAGCACAATTCAAAAGGTAAGAAAGAAAAGATAGACACCTCCATCACAAGACGCACTTGACGTTCACTGCAGACATCTATGCTCAAGCAAGGTCTGGATCCATATACGTCATCTCCCGAGACAATTTTTCTCAAGGAACTGATTAGAGCATCTGCAAGACGTCACGAGTATAAAAAAGAGAGCAAAGAAGAGTTGAATTGACAAAGATAATTCTGCTCACCTTCAGGCTTCTTGTTTGTGTCTTTGCAAGCAGTTATCCAATTCTTAACTCGAGATTTGATCCTTTCTGCAAATACAGAATCAGCAACTGTATATCCTGATGGAGTTTGAACTGTACAGCTTATAGGTGATGCATTTCCAATTCTATCTACTGCAGCTGATTCTTGTGATTTGGATAAATATGATATGCCTGTCAGAACAAGAAAGGTAGGGTGCAGGAAGGTTACTTCGGCTTTCAGGCAAAAGCTACTCAGCCAGCTAAAGGTATGCAAGAGAAAACTATAGCATCTACTATAGAAAAAGTGTAAAAATAGAACTGTTCTTTTTAAATTAAAAAAAAATCTCAGCTGTCAAATAAAACTGTTAAGATTCAAAACAAAATGATTGAGGTAGAAGAATTATGTTTCAAGGCACTTCAATTCTAGAACTTGAGCAAAGATATTTCCTTTCATTATTAGCATCTGCTACTTGTTCTTTGCACGTGATTACATAGAGAATGAGGCAGCTGGAGCAGCAACTAGAGAGATTTTTCCTTGCCATACATATCTATATTCCAATAACGGATGTTGGGTATAGGTGCTTTGGTCATTGCTAAAGCCACTGAACATTTGTTTTTGGCAGGTAACCTAAGGATGCTAATAATAGATTAACCATCAAAATAAATAACAGAAACATGTCAGTTATGAGTTACATTTCAAACCAGTCCAGCTCAGCTTACCATCATATATGCAGGCATTGAAATCAAAACCTTCTTGAGCCATAGAGGTCAAGTATGATGATTGACAAGAGAAACTATAAGAAGGCATCCCTATTTTTAACTCATCACGAGGGAACAAATGAAAGTTGTATCTGCACAAAAAGCACGAAACACTTGTCATTCATGTCTCATGTTTCCCTTTCTCAGACAAAATGATTAGTTAGAAATATAGCAACTAATCCTTCATCTGAAATTGCCACTTACATCAGCACCAAACTAACACAAGAAAGAGTGAACACCACATTTTCAGTAAGAATTTGAGCATTAGAAACATATTTGACAATTAAAAAATTAGAACCTACCCTGCCGTCCACCTCCAATATCCTGCCTCATAAAACTAGGTACTTCTTCAATAGAAGAAGATACTTTACACACTTGAGCAAACCGAATAGCTTTTTAATATACAATTTTAAACCATCTAAACATTGAACCCAAGACTTGTGATTGAACAGAACATTAATTGAAATTTATACACAACACAATCTTAAGAATTGAAATTAAGAATTAAATGAGTGAGTTGAAGGTGACGCACGGGTGCACGATGAGCTTGGAACCCTTTATGGAAAAGGGGCAAACGGCGAACTGAAGGACCTGAAACCGTTCGGCGGCGTATTTGGCTTTAAGATAGGCGGTGTGGGCGGTGTCAATAGGCATAATACGTTGCCAGGGTGCAGAGTAGGCTCCGGTATTCTTCAATGAGACAGCAATGAAATCAGAGTCGGAAATGCAATTGCTTATCTCTTCTAGTGCCGCTGAGAAGTTGGATTTTGTAACTTGCTTTACATTCCATTTGCTCTGGCTATGTCCGGGGTTTGATTGGACAACGGTATTCGAAATCCTCGAGCAAATCAACCGCCTCTGTAACATTGAAACACGAATATACCTCCAGTGTTTACTGTCCTGATAAACTCCGATGACTTTTCCGGGAAACGGCAGGACAGATACCACAGTTGAGAGCCACCAGAGCCAGTTACAGATAGGTCCTGCAGCTTTGAAATTTCTGCAATGAACTCACCCCATTTTTATTTTTTTGGGGAACTAAGCAAAATAATTACAAATATGTAACCAATTATATTTTTATCCCAACTAAATAATTACACTATATACTCCAACTAATTTTTGTTTAATTAATACTAAATCAGTATCATATATTGTATTAATATCATTTAGTCTGATAATTTTGTTTAACTGATACTAAATCAATATATATATCAGGTACTAAGATTCCTTCTAAGACTTCTTTTTAAGATGCTTCTCTTAACCTCTTCTCGTTAGCTTATAATGTCGATTCATCTAATTTTTAAAGAAAAATAATGCTTATATCAGCCTATTCTATATTGATAGCTCAAATATACTATCTAGGCACACATGAAAACTCATAAATTTGATAAGAACCTCATCTGACTACATACGATCTCGGGTACACCTCTTAAAACTCTTGTTAATCTAGTGACTTAGTCATACTTCATTTCTCTCATCTAAAATTAAGAATCTCACTCCTGTACCACTCATATTCATTATAGCTAGCATCTTAATTCCTCACCTACTCTATGTCAAGTCTACCATATCAGATCTCAAAACTAACATTATAACCCTCGTGTTGCCATTTTTTTGACCACGACACTAATCTCAAATTCAAGCATAGTGTCTATTACTAAACATGAATATCAATATAATTCCTCACATACTATACTAATACTAAGCACGAATATCAATATAATTGCTCACATACTACATACTATAGTAACTCATTTACTAATAGATAAAATTAAGAAATACTCGTCCACTAAGACTTCATGACAACTAGTCAGTCTCTATGTTCATTCTACCTATTTACATATTATCGACAATTTCTTTCACAACTTAAGTACTATTTACCCACTTACTATACATCATTACTTAATTAGTTCTATAATANTAGATAAAATTAAGAAATACTCGTCCACTAAGACTTCATGACAACTAGTCAGTCTCTATGTTCATTCTACCTATTTACATATTATCGACAATTTCTTTCACAACTTAAGTACTATTTACCCACTTACTATACATCATTACTTAATTAGTTCTATAATACTCTGAATACCATAGGGCTCTCCTTTTAAAAATCATAAGCCTAGATAAAACCTATCACATCATGAATACTCGGCTCTTTTATTGAACCATTATACTTGGCCGATACTAATGCATTGACACCTCATCATAAACTTCTTTCTAGTTAAAGTATACTCTAACTTATCCTTACTAGTAACTATTACTCTACCTTCTATCATGAAATCTTCACAAACTCATTACTTCTTAGTCTACCTATAAGGAAAAAAACTCACCATTAATAACTTATTGGGTGCATGACTACCATTAATATCCTATCCTACGCTGGCTACGTAGTTTATAGGACTTTCAAATCATAAAAGACTCTAACCCAATTCGGTGCTCGATACTACTCCCAATCATATATACTCATGCTCAATGTTTAAAACATACTCTTCCTCTAGTTTGAGATAATTGCTCAATCTATCCTCTTAAAAGAGGTATCTGCTCTTGAAATATCTTTGAACTCATAACTCATTTAGAAATCAAAGTTTCTCTTTATCAATGTAAAAATTGATACCTTTGGTAATACTTAGTTCCCTTATACTTTTACTCAATTCATATTTAAAAAATCTTTCTAAAAAATATATCAAAATCATATTGTGATATGATCATTGATGACTCGGGAAGTCAAACTGCATAAACATTGATGGCATAACTAAATACCATACTGGTTAGACATTGATGTCATACTCGATTGTCATACTAATCACGTTTTACAAACTCTTTCTCAAAACTCGTCTTTACTTCCTTAAAATATAGTTTAAAACTCAAGTGTTGGCTTTAAAAAGCTTCTCAAGATTTATAACTCAATTTATAGGGTTCATGCGTAATTATGAATGTTGACACCCAATTTTGGCCCTCCACAATATGTATTGATCATCGAGCTTCTTCAATTTCAAACGATTTGAAATAATTAGCTTTTAATAAAATTCGCAATGTTTTTCAAGTTAAAAATAAAATAAAATATAGTTTTGTCACTATTTATAAATTTCAAATAGTATGCATATTTTATAGAATTATATTTAGTACCTTTTATGGGTATTCAAAAATCGTCTCAAAAATAATAACAATTTAGTTTTTCTTAAGTATTTGTTTAATTTAGTTTAGTTATTCAATAGTTTATATTTTTTTAATCAGTTCGTAATTAAGTTGATTATTTTATTTCGTTAGAATTAAGAAGTTCATTAATTAATTTACATTAATTCATCTTATTTTAACTTTGGCCGAATTCAACCAATCGCCTCAATTTGATCGAAATTGCAATTCATGTGGTTATTTTTCTTAAGTCAATTGACCCCATTATTAGGCTTCCTTTTCAAGACCCCTTTTAATACAATTCCCCAAACTCAATTCTTCAGAGAATCAACCAGCAGCCCATCCCCTCGCTTAACCCAATTTTTTTTCATTAACCAATTCGACCCGGCCCACTTTCTTATTCCTAGGAAACCCAGAATGCTCCAATGTTCTCGAACAACTATTCCCAAGCGACGTTAACGCAACAATACAACAACAATTCAAACGGCGAACTCACGGAAAGCAATACATGGCGTCTACGTGGGTACAACACAGTACACTGCATTTTTCTCGTCGTCTTCTTCCTTTCCCTCGACAAACAGTACGCCTAGCACTGTTCCAGCCTTATCCAGTCAAGAATTTTCAAATTACTCACAGTCCCACATCGATTCTGGGCTGTGATTTTCAGATTTCTCAACCCTTATAAATTGCCTCATATCCACTGTTCAAAGGGGAATTTTTCGGAGACCAGAGAGTACCCTAAAAGGCCTGGGAATTCTTGGTTCCATAGTTCAAAATTTTTAAACATTTTGTGGCTGTTCGAGTTGAAAGAGGTGGTGGAGTTGTCTTCTCAACTCGTCGTTTTAGTTCGCTGCCCAGAACTAGGTAATCTTCTTACTCTTTCTTCAGTCTTTTCTTTCTAGTGCATTGTAGAGTTGTTATTTGTTTAGTATTGTTATTTATCTTTTTTAGATTCAATGGGATTAGTGGTTTGAATGATAGAAAAAGTCTTCATTATCCTGTTCATTTAAAGTTAAGTCAATTTTGAATAAGTTTAAATATTTTTCTCTATTGATGGTTGTTTTCTTATCATTCAGAGATGTGAATGTGATTCTTTCACTTAATCGAATTCATAAATCTATATATGTGCTTCTAGTTACTGTTACCTTTATTCGATTTCGAAGTGCTTGTTATATAGTTGTTGTTCTCTGCCTTAAGTTGTCGTCTTCTATATTAAGATTATTACCTTTATATTTGTTGAAGCCTGATTTCTCTGATTTGCTTTATAAATGTAAAATTGCTGGTTAGTTGGTTTTTAAGGTGAAATCTTGTTGGTAGTATGGGTTTAAGATTGTTTTTGTCCAGATGATGAGTGTTACATAAGCTTGAGTTTGTTTATGTGTTAGGATTAGCTGCTGATTCTCTCTTGTATTGATCATGGTTTAGTATATTTTCTTATCTTTAAATTAGTTTAATTATTTTGCTCAGAGTATACACAGGGTTAATTCGTTTTTCCCCTTTAAGCAAGGATCAATGCCTCTTTTGTAGACTCCTGTAAGCATAAATGTGTTAGTGTGATTTGCCAATCCACAGATCCTTTGGCTCTCAATGCATTTCGAGAGATTGTTTGAGTGAGAAGTAGCTTACGTTTGGGGGCTGCTCTTTAGTACTCTCAAAAGAGTTAGGTTGGGACGGATGAAAGCTCATATCATAACTTTTATACATCCTAAAATTTATTAGATTACTTTACTTGAATCCTTGTTTAAATTTGCTAAGTTATTTTGGCGTAAAGTTATTTTATATCTTCCTACTTTCTGCTTTCTGCTTTCTGCTTTCTTGTTTGTCCCTCGTGTATGCTAAATGAGATGGCTTAAAACTTTGATCAAATTGAGTCTAAACTTGCTTATCTTTAAACTATGTATGAATTCGTTTCGCACTCTTTTATTTTTTTGGTTTAAACCAAGGTTGTGTTCAAGTAGCAGTATACTTAATAGTAAATGAGTTTAGTTGTTGTTATGTAAATTTTTGGCTGCCTATCGTTGTTAGTTTCCTCCATCTAGGACTGTTATTGGTTTATACTAGTAGTGAATTTCTTATTGTTTGCTGTAGATCATAAGTGGATCTATTCATTACCTTATCTTTTATTTAATTAGTTTTGGCATTTTACTTGTTTTCTCATTTTATGTTAGTATTAGTATGGTCTCTTTTGTTGATTGTATTGAAACAATGACGTGCTCATTGGCATTTGACTTTAGATTTCGTAAGGATAGGTGTTTTTCCTTAAACTAGATTTGTCCTGATTTGTGTGTAATATCTTTGTGATCACTGTTAGTAGTACTTTCATTTCGTAACTTCAAGTGTTGTATTTTGTATCTTGTTTAAGTTGATTGTTTAGCAATTTAATAAACCCAGTTAATTGATTTATTTCATCAGACATCTAATTCTTATTTCTCTCATTTTCTTTTCATGAACTCTCTCGAATGAGTCCAATGGACTCCCCTCTCTTGCATTTTTCTCTTCTTGAGTCAACCTCATCAAAGTCGTGAAAGGGAAGTTAATATCATCGGGTTAAACTTCAAATCACTGGCAGCAGCTCAATAGCAGTTACAGCACTCCCAAAAGCTGAAAAATTGGGAAATTTGGACTTAAAACAGTCCCATTTAACCAAAGCAGTGGCAGCAGTCCCCCGAGGGCTAAAAATTGAGATTTCTTGGACTTTAACAAGTCCAATTTATACCGTAACACCAGCAGTAACTAAGCAAGCAGCAGATCGGCAATTCAGCTCCAAAAGGGACTTAATATGGGTCGAAAATGTCTTGTTTATATTTTCTTATTATTATCATTGATGCTAACTTTCTTTAACCTCCTTTTTTCATTAATTTAGATGAACCCTTGGGGTGATATGTTTATTTAAGTTTTCAAATTTCGAAACTCATTTTAAGTTAGGCAATTTAAGCTTATTAGAATAACTTAAGAACCTTTCATGTTCTTTCATAGTTATCGAAAAGCTTTGAATCCATGTTTATGAGTTTGAACTAACTATTTAGTTCAAATTTTTGAATAGGATAAAAATTTTAAGTTTCTTAAAATAAATTAGTTTTCTTTTAATTTAACTTAGGACTTTGTATGAATGACTTAAGGATCTTTAATATCCTTTCATAGTTGTTAATCAAGATCCTTTAATCCATGTTCATGAGTTTGAAATAATTATATGGCGTAAAACTTGACTATGGATAAAAGTTTTAAGTTAGGACTATTTTTGAGATTTTTACAAGCATCAAAAGATTTTTTTTATCTAAGTTTCAAGCAAGATTTTTATAAGTAATTCTTTTATTTTACAAAGTTAGCCAAACTTTTAAATTCGTCGGTCAATCGCGTGTTAGCGGATTCTCTAAGATGCCTAAACCCTTCCTTAGAGAATTAATTGAACCCTTACCTGACTCTGGTTTATTAAAAGTTTTACTTCAAAATTACCTTTTAAATGGTTTTCTTAATTTTACCCTAAAAATTAAGTGGCGACTTCCAAATTATGAATTTTTCCAAAAAAAAAAAACCTTAACAAAATTGCCAAAGTTGCGAAAATGGTTTCGAAACCTTAGTTTTCGAGATCAGATCGTAACAATGAACATGAACGACTCAATGTTAACTCAAGGACCTTAATGGCAATATGGAAACTCAGTACTCAGAACTCAAAAACTCAGAACTCAATGATGCTACTTATCTAAAAAATACTCAATTCATAGGGTTTATATTGAAATATAGACATGAACGAATCAACTCAAGAATCTTAATGCATAACATATAGCAATTCAATAATTAGTAATAGAATTTTAAAAATAAATAGGAACTCAAGAACTCAAAATCAACTTATCTCATGAATACTCAAATCTAGGGATAGAATCCTAGATTATTCTTTTACTAATTTGAAAGTAGATGTAGGGTATGATGATGAACTAGTCCAACACTATGATAGTCTTACATACCTAAAAGAACAAGGTTCTTGAAGAATCTTGAAAAAGAACTTGAATAGAAGCCTTGAAACCCTAGCTTGAAGGAGAACAATCAAGAAAACCTTTCTTGAGATTCTTGAATTAGTTTCTTGGAATCTCTATGTCCAAGAATTATGATTTTCATTGATTCATAATTGCATGGAGGAATTTGAGTTGGAAGAATGAAATTCTTGGAGAAAAACTTACCTTGAAAAAGAGTGAAAGAATCTTGAATGTAGTCTTCTACTTTGATTTTTCGTTAGGGTTTTGCCTTAGGGTTTTGAGAGAGGAGAGAATAGGGGATTAAGAGATGAAAATCTTATTGTTTTGAGCCTTTAATTAGTCAAGAAATTCATGTAGGGTTTTCTTAGAGGTAAAACGACAAAAAGGACCCTTTTTAATGTTTTTCCGTTGGCTAATTCGTCACTACACTGTATCAGGTTACTAAAATGGTCATAACGTTTGAGTAGAAACTCGGATTGACGCGAAATTGGTGGCATTGGAAAGAAGATTCAAATACCTTTAAGGAATAATTATGTGGGTGGATCCTTTTTTAAAAATAATTACTTATTTTATATATACTCTCTAATTATTACCTTTTTATAACAATATATAACAATACTATGTAGTATTTTATTAGATTTCTATTTTTTGTCTAGCCTCTTTCTCCTTTTTCTCTCTCCTCTCTTTCTCTTTTTTTTTTGCCTCCCTGTGCAAGGTGTTAATTTTTTAAAACTACAATGGAAAGATCCACAATCTTCAGTCACACATTCAGTTTGTTATGCCTCTAAAAGGGAGAATGAATTCTTGAGCTCATTCTTTCTCTATTTGTCCCTGGAAATTAAGTTGCCAATCACTATAATTCATGAGCTCATGTTCTTAATGAATAACATATGTATTATACATGTCTTATATATTGAAGTAAAGCAGTACGATCAGATTAGTCATATTTTTTTTCGAAACATCACTAATAAACTACAAAATGAATTAAACTTGAATTAAAAATGTATTACACACATTAAAATTGAATTAGAAGAGAAATAAACACGAATGCAAAATAGCAAACGAATGAGCAGTCAATGATTCATAGACTCAATAAAACTTGTATGAATAATTAATTAGACAAGTAATCTAATTGTAACAAATGAAGAAACATAATAAACTGTCAATGAATTAAACTTGAATTAAAATGTATTACACACATATTAAAGTTGAATTAAAAGTGAATTAAATACGAATGCAAAATGTAGCAAATGAAAGAGCATTCTGTAATATGTAAACTGAATAAAACGTGTATCAATAATGAATTAAACATGTAATTCAATCCTAACAAATCAACCAATAAACTGCAAAATGATTAACTTGTATTTGAAAGTGTATTACACAAATATTAAAGTTGAATTAGAAGAGAGAATTAACCATGAATAAAAATGTAACTAATGAAAGACCAGACAATCTATAGAGTGAATTAAACTTATATCAATAATGAATTAAACAGGTAATCTAATAGTGTCGTTCACCGAGGCTACCCCTAGGATGTAAACACGGGACTTAGGATCACGAGTGACCCCAAGCTAACCCTGCTGGCATATCATAAGCATACTAAGATAAACTGAGATAAGAAATATTGTGCGGAAGCTTAAACATGACATAAAGGGAAATGATGGGGGATACCCATTCTAAATCTAAATATATCAAATAGAGAGTTCAATAACAACTGAGAGATCAAACTCGAAACTAAAACTGAATCTAACTATGTCTGAATAAAAGCCTCTAACTAACTAGAGCTTCTGGGACATGCCCCCAACTAAATTCTAGCAAAACTAAAACTGAAAGACTGAAAATAAGAAGATAACATGTCAATCGTCCTCGAAGAATGAGGACTCACCACTGATGCTTCTAAATTGGAGATTGGGAACCGATCTATGCATGATCTGAATGTTGAGGACCTGAACCTACATCACGAGAAGATGTAGCGCAGAGTATGCGTCAGTACTTGAAAGGTACTAAGCATGTATGATAGGATAAAGCTGAAAAATATATACATAACTGAACAAAGCAATAAGAGCAATGACATAATCTGAACATGAAGTAAATACTGAAATATACTGAATACTAACTAACTGAATGCAATGACCAAGTACATGACATGTTGAGGCTGAATATTGAACTATAACTGATAACCTGGTCAATGCACTAGAATCTGACTGTGGGAGCTACTGTTAATCGACATAAAACCACGAGAGCTATCAGTGGAGCCCGATGTATCACCCCATTGAGAGAACGCAATATACCTTGCCGAGGGTATAAAGGCATGACTGACATGATCACTAAAATGTTGCCCACATAGGGAACTTACCCTATGGGGGCACATAATTCTGAGACTATGAGGGTGACTGACCCTCAATCCACTCGGTATTAATCCTACTCCCAACTGATTATGTAAGTAACACATTATAATTGAATTTCTGTAATACTGAATAGCTCAAAATACTGACATGCTAACTGAAAATGCAACATTAATAAATTGATAATGAAACATTCTTAACTGAGGCATGTATATCTCAATAAACTGATCTAGCAAGTGTAATTCATGAACTAAACAAATCTACACAACTAGGATTCTGAGTTTCATGAAAGAACTAAGCAACAATTCCACGAAAACATGATAATCTGATTTGGATTAGACTAACAACTAAATCACAACAATATTCTAAAGTTCTAGAAACCCTAGGTCTAAACATGATAAAGGGAATCAAGAATCTAACTAAATTCTAGGGACCTAATGGGTGAAAGGAACCCACTAGTGAAATCCCACATACCTGGTGACGGATTTCACTGAAAAATATTTTGATTTCGGGGCTGGAACTAGAGGAAACCTTTCTGCGTTCTTGGAGAGGGTTGGTCGACTCTTTCTCCTTCTTTTCATTCAACTAGATGAATTTTTGGAGAATGAGTTGACTAGGGTAAGTTCTAATTAAGTTACTAGGCTAAAACTGACTAAAACAACGTAGTTTAGGGGTTAAACGAAGTAGTTTAAGGGTCCAACGCATAGGGAAAAGACCAAACAACCCTTGACTCAAAAGCTGTCGGGGCCACCGATGGAGCTGACCGATAGGCCATCGATGGACCCATGGTCTGTCCTAGTCAACTGTCGTTTGGCTTCAAAGATTGGGATCTGGGGTCTTGATCCAAGGCTCGTGGTTTGACCTACGGTCCGGAGGTCTAATCGTGGGTCGACCCTTTAAGTAATTTTCTGGGTTTTATGGGAAGGGGTTGCAGGTGGTCATCCACGGACCCTACCTATGGTCCATGGGTCACCCTAAGTTTGTGGTTGATGCCTGTTGGTGGCACCTGCAATTTCTGATATATACATTCTGGTATGTCTAGGATACGGGGTGTTACAAATAATAACATATAATAAACTACAAAATGAATTAATTTTATATTAAAAGTATATTACACAATACTAAAGTTGTAGAAGTGAGAATTAAGAATAAATGAAAAACGTAACTAACGAAAGACACTTTGGTCAACATTCCGAGTAAATGCACTCGGATGAGAATTTCGTCAATGCGGTTAGCTCCGGAATGTCAAGTTTGGTCTGGATTGACCTTTCTTTTGTGTCTCGAGGTTTTCGATAGTTTTCGAAGCTCTTTTGTGGTTTTTGACTTAAAATGACATTTAGGTGTGGGACCCACTAATTGTCAAGATGACCTCCTATGGAAATTTTAACTGTGTTATTCAGTCTGAAATATCGAATTTGGTATGGTTGCATATCTCATTTGCGTGCACGGCACCCAGTCGGAGTTTTTATGTTTTGGGAAAAATTGCAGAAAATCTACTATAAATGCAGAAATAACAGCAACAATTTTCCAAACTTCAAACCCTCATAACTCTCTCATCTTTTATCCGAATTGGGCGATTCAAAGTGCGGGAGCCTTGTATTTTTGGTGTCTTCATTGTAGAGTGTTCAAAAGTTATCGGGTGCTTATAGTTCCAGGTAAATTTTGCGATAAACCTGACTGTTGTACCCTATTTCGAGCTGTTGTTTTTGACATCCTTGTTTTGGTCATATCTTACTTATTTTAGCTCATTTTTGGGTGATTCAAAGTCCCACATGTTGGAAATTGTTGTGGCTTCGTCGTAGAGTGTTCAAGCAATGCTGGGCACTTTTTAATTCTCGTTAATTTCGAGTTTAGACTGTTGTAGGTTTTATTTTAGTTGATTAAAGTGTGGTTTTCTTGCTTGTTGGGTTTTGATGCATTTTGCGCCCCGAATTGTGTTCCATTTTGGAACACAAGTTTGGGGTGCTATTTTGGGTCTCTTGACGGAATCAAATTCGAATAGTTCGATGCGGGTCCCACGATTCCCATTTTGACTCTAAAATTGACCTGTCTCCGTTTGTTGTGATTTTGGTGTCTAAACAACCATAATAACGTTGTGACTCTATTTTTTATAGCGGGGAAGCGTTTTGAGGATGTTCGGTAAGGGAAAGCTCCGGAGAAGTGATTTTGGAGCGCGGGTGATCGGCTTACAAGTAGGCTACGGTTTCCCTCTAAGAGATTGAGTCGAGAATTATCGGGTAACTGTGAGCATGCTTTATGTTATTAATTGACCCTCCTCGCTATGTGAAGTGCTTGCATGCTTAATTATTGTTTATTTGAAGCATGTTGGGCCTTAGTTTAGGTTTGATTAGGGCTTGCATTAGAAATATATTATTCGGATTCGATAGGCCTTAGTTTTTCCTCGACGTCGCTCGGCCGACTTAGATCCCTGTAGACTGGTGTAGCATACTTGAGTTTGATAGTTTAGGCCTTAGCTAGGCGATATATTTGCTCCGATAATAGTTATCTTTATTTACCCGATGCTACGGTTTCACAAGTTAAATCGGCGACGCTAGTTCTGCTTCGCGATTTGAATTTGATTTTCGATTCGGTTCCAAGGACTTACATTGATTGGCTAAGTATGAACGGCGTTCCACGGACATTTATAAGCGTGGATCGATTAAGACTCTTTCAGCAGCTACATTGGCACCTTTATGGAGCATCGAGTTTAAGGTTCGGCCTCTATTGTCCAAATACTTATATAGAGCATCCGGTTAGAGTTCCGGCCTCTATTGCCCAGATACCTATACAGAGCATCCAGTTAGAGTTCCGTCCTCATATACTTGATACTTGTGATTGGTTACTTGGGTACTTCTGGTGAGCAACTAGTTCAAGGTCCAGCCTCCGTACTGTCAGATTCTACTAATTGGGGTTGAGGTTCTGGTTCAATGTTCTCCATTCTTTGGTTCTTATACGCAATTCTCTTTAGTTATTGTTGTTCTGTGTACTCGTCGGGCTTATGGGGGTCCATTCAAGATTTTATTTAACTTGCGCATGAGTGTACCTTCTGGGCTTATGGGGGTCCTGTTAGGTGTAGTTAGCTTATAAATTACTTTAGTTAGTTCTTTCTACACTCGTGTGCATTCCATTGTTAGTTAGATTTTCGTTCTTGACTTCGGTTTGTGTTATTCCNTGTAGGTTTTATTTTAGTTGATTAAAGTGTGGTTTTCTTGCTTGTAGGGTTTTGATGCATTTTGCGCCCCAAATTGTGTTCCATTTTGGAACACAAGTTTGGGGTGCTATTTTGGGTCTCTTGACGGAATCAAATTTGAATAGTTCGGTGCGGGTCCCACGATTCCCATTTTGACTCCAAAATTGACCTATCTCCGTTTGTTGTGATTTTGGTTTCTAAACAACCGTAATAACGTTGTGACTCTATTTTTTATAGCGGGGAAGCGTTTCGAGGACGTTCGGAAAGGGATAGCTCCGGATAAGTGATTTTGGAGCGCGGGTGATCGGCCTACAAGTAGGCTACGGTTTCCCTCTCTTAGATTGAGTCGAGAATTATCGGGTAACTGTGAGCATGCTTTATGTTATTAATTGACCCTCCTCGCTATGTGAAGTGTTTGCATGCTTAATTATTGTTTATTTGAAGCATGTTGGGCCTTATTTTAGGTTTGATTAGGGCTTGCATTAGAAATACATGATTCGAATCCGATAGGCCTTAGTTTTGCCTCGACGTCACTCGGCCGACTTAGATCCCTGTAGACTGGTGTAACAGACTTGAGTTTGATAGGTTGGGCCTTATCTAGGCGATACACTTGCTACGATAATAGTTATCTTTATTTACCCGTTGCTACGGTTTCACGAGTTAAATCGGCGACGCTAGTTCTGCTACGCGATTTGAATTTGATTTTCGATTCGGTTCCAAGGACTTACATTGATTGGCTAAGTATGAACGGCGTTCCACGGACATTTATAAGCGTGGATCGATTAAGACTCTTTCAGCAGCTATATTGGCACCTTTATGGAGCATCGAGTTTAAGGTCCGGCCTCTATTGCCCAGATACTTATATAGAACATCCGGTTAGAGTTCCGGCCTCTATTGCCCAGATACCTATACAAAGCATCCGTTTAGAGTTCCGTCCTCATATACTTGATACTTGTGATTGGCTACTTGGGTACTTCTGGTGAGCATCTGGTTCAAGGTCCGGCCTCCGTACTGTCAGATTCTACTAATTGGGGTTGAGGTTCTGGTTCGATGTTCTCCGTTCTTGGGTTCTTATACGCAATTCCCTTTAGTTATTGTTGTTCTGTGTACTCTTCGGGCTTATAGGGGTCCGTTCAGGTTTTTATTTAACTTGCGCATGAATGTACCTTCTGGGCTTATAGGGTTCCAATTAGGTATAGTTAGCTTATAGATTACTTTAGTTAGTTCTTTCTACACTCGTGTGCATTCCATTGTTAGTTAGATTTTCGTTCTTGACTTCGGTTTGTGTTATTCCTTCTATTCATATTGCCTTTACTTTTCAAGTTCAGTCGGCCTATGATGCCTACTGGGTACCTTTTGTTTTGCTACTCATGCTACGCTCTGCATCTGTTTCGTGATGCAGGTCCGAGCACCAGTGGCCAGCGTTGATCCAGTTTGAAGTAGTTTAATCCGTAGACAGGGGTGAGCACACGACATTTTATACTATTTCAGTCTCCATCTGTGTATAAAGACTTGTCTTTTACCTTTCGAGACAGTCCAGTGTCTGTGGTCCACTTTTGGGACTTGTACTCATTTTGTTAGTAGCTCTATACTAGTGACTTCCAGGTTCTGGGAGGGATCTTTATTTGTATATATGTTTTGGTTTGCTTCCGCCTGTTTATAATGTTTTCTTAAATTTTGCCTACTCTTTTTTAGTTTCTATCCTCAGGCCCATTACTTGTTGTTCCGGGTTACGGGTGGGCTTACCTTCTGGTGGGTTATAGTAGGTGTCATCATGACTCGAGAAATCGGGTCGTGACAAGTTGGTATCAGAGCCTCAGGTTCACCGGTCACACTTGTACAGAGCTAACGTCTAGTAGAGTCTTGCGGATCGGTGCGGAGACATCCGTAACTTATCTTCAGGAGGCTACAGGATGTCTTTAGGAAGATTTCCTCTTTTGTTTCACTTTCGTGCAACGTGTGTCTTTTTGGTTCCTGGAAATCTCACTTGTTTAACTCTTTCGTAGGATGGCTCACACGCGAGGCGGTGCGGCCGGGGGTGATGCACCCAGGCCTATAAACAGAGCCCCAGCTTAAGGTAGACGCCGACCCCGAGATCGAGGCAGGGACGCAGCACCAGCTCGAGATAGGGAGGAGGAGTCCCAGGCAGCATATGTACCTCCACAGCCAGTGGGGTCGGGATCAACCCAGCCACCACCCACACCAGTTGTAGCTCCTGATCTTCATGCCCTGCTGACTCAGATATTAGCAGTTATTTGTGAGATGTGTCAGGCACCAGCACCAGTTCCAGCTCCAACTCCTGCTCCAGCGCCGCAGGGTCAGCCTGTCGCAGCGGCACCAGAGGTTCAGCTGCCACCAATTCATGTGACCGCCCTGCCAGACTTAAAGGACAGGGAGATAACACTGCGCGAGCAGAAGATGCTCGGCGTATTCCAGAGGTTGGCACCGCCGATATTCTCAGGGGCAATTGGGGAGGATGCCCACGAGTTCCATCTCACTTGCTAAGAGTAGCTACAGTCATTGGGCCTCTTGGAGTCGAGAGGAGCCGACTTCACCGCTCATCAGTTCCGTGGGCCAGCCAAGCAGGGGTGGCACACGTATCGAGAGTCCAGGCGAGTTGGATCGCCTCCTATATCTTGGAGTGAGTTCTCAAAGGTGTTCTTGGCCCGGTTCATGCCACGGAGCATCAGGGATAGGCTTCGTGATCAGTTCTCCAGATTGGAGCAAGGCCTTATGACCCTTTCACAGTACGAGACGAGGTTTCATGAGTTGTCTCGACATGCTACCATGATCTTGCCCACGAAAGAGGAGAGAGTTCATTGTTTTATACGTGGGTTGCGGTACCGTCTGAGGGTCGACACAGAGCATTTGGTTTCGGCTGGCCGTTCATTTCTTGATGTGGTCGACCATTCCTGATCCATGGAGCATATTCGTCGTGAGGCCCAAGGGGGCAACGATAAGAGGGCACACTACCAGGGCAGCTACAACGAGTCCCAGACTAGAGGGAGAGACTCCTATGATAGGCCCCGCAAGAGGTTCCAGCAGGGTCAGTCCATTCGGCCTGTTCAGGCGGCATTACCTGCTTCTGAGGGAGGCCAGCATCAGCAGGGTGGTCCTAGTACGGGCCAGATTTCTAGGGGATCAGACTCTCTCCCTTCCTACCGCGGTCGGGTTACTTCAGGGCGTTCAACTTCGGGGTGTTTTGATTGCGGTGCGCTTGACCATTGGTCCAGAGGGTGTCCCTGGCGAGGGTGAGGGCGATTGTACCAGCTCCCCTTGCACCTAGACCAGTTTCAGCAGTGCCCCCTCCAGCTAGAGGTGGTGGTCAGGGCCAGGATCGTCGGGACAGCCAACATGGTACCAAAGGTGGAGCTCGGGGAGGCAGGTTAGGTGGTAGATCAGATGCATCGGGCAGAGGTGCTCATGGCCATTTCTATGCAGTCCCGGCGAGGGCGGCGGCTGAGGCGTCTGACGATGTCATCACATGTACGCTTTTATTATGCCATCAGCTTGCTACAATATTATTTGATCCTGGGTCCACATTCTCGTATGTATCTGTTTATTTTGCTCTCCGATTGGGTATGAGGTCTGAGTCTTTGGCAGAGCTGTTCATGTTTCGACCCCGGTGGGTAAGTCCTTAGTAGTGGATCAGGTATTGCGATCTTGCTTAGTGACTATCTATGGTTATGATACTAGAGTTGATCTTATTCTGCTAGATATGGTTGATTTTGATGTGATTCTGGGCATGGACTGGTTATCCCCCTACCATGCGGTCTTTGATTGCTACGCCAAGACCGTTACTTTATCCATGCCTGGCATTCCCCCAGTGTTGTGGCAGGGTGCTTATAGTCACACACCGACGGGGATAATCTCTTTTATGCGGGCTAGACGGTTGGTTGCTTCTGGGTGTTTAGCTTATTTGGCATATGTGAGAGATGTGAGTAGGGGGGCCCTTCAGTTGACTCAGTTCCTGTGGTTAAAGAGTTTGCAGATGTGTTCCCTACAGACCTACCTGGCCTACCCCCAGATCGTGACATTGATTTTGCCATAGATTTGGAGCTCGAGACTCGTCCTATTTCTATTCCGCCTTATCGGATGGCTCCTGCAGAGCTCAGAGAGCTCAGTGTTCAGGTAGAGGACCTCTTAGGTAAGGGGTTCATCCGTCCGAGTGTGTCGCCTTGGGGTGCTCCTGTTCTATTTGTGAAGAAGAAAGACGGGACTATGAGGATGTGCATTGACTACAGGCAGCTGAATAAGGTGACAGTGAAGAATCGTTACCCCATACCTCGTATTTATGATTTGTTTGATCAGCTTTAGGGTGCCACCGTGTTTTCTAAGATTGATTTGAGGTCCGGGTACCATCAGCTGAGGATTAGGGCAGCGGACATCCCTAAGACTGCATTTAGGACCCGTTATGGCAATTATGAGTTCTTGGTGATGTCATTTGGGTTGACTAATGCCCCTGCTGCCTTCATGGACTTGATGACACGTGTGTTCAGTCCATACCTTGATTTATTTGTTATCGTCTTCATTGATGACATACTGGTATATTCACAGAGCCGGAGTGAGCATGAGCAACATTTGAGGATAGTGCTCCAGACTTTGAGAGATCAGCGACTTTATGCCAAGTTCTCAAAGTACAAGTTTTGGCTTGAGTCTGTAGCATTCTTGGGGCACGTGGTGTCCAAGAAGGGTATTGGGTAGCTTTGTCGGGTTAGCGAGTTACTACAAACACTTCGTTGAGGGCTTTTCTACTATTGCAGTCCCGTTGACTCGATTGACTCATGTTGATGTTCCCTTTGTTTGGTCAGAGGAGTGTGAGACGAGCTTTTTGAGGCTCAAAGAGTTATTGACCATTGCTCTTATATTGACTCTTCCAATTGAGGGTGAGGGCCTCACAGTTTATTATGACGCATCCGGCGTTGGTTTGGGTTGTGTACTGATGCAGCAGGGCCGGGTTATTGCTTATGCATCGAGGCAACTAAAGATCCATGAGCGCAACTACTTCACTCATGACTTGGAGTTGGTGGTGGTAGTTTTCGCGCTTAAGATTTGGAGGCACTACCTGAATGGAGTTCGATGTGAGATCTATACCGATCATAGGAGTCTTCAGTACATCACGAGCCAGATGGACCTTAATTCGAGGCAACGTCGTTGGATTGAGCTCCTAAAGGACTATGACCTCTTTATTATCTATCATTCGGGCAAGACGAATGTAGTAGCAGACGCCTTGAGCCGGAAGGTGGGGAGTATGGGTAGTTTAGCCTTTCTTTCTGTTGAGGAGCGACCCTTGGCTTTGGACATTCAGTTCTTAGCTAATAGCATGGTTCGGTTGGATATCTCAGATTCTAGACGCGTCTTGGCCTATATGGGAGTTCAGTCTTCGTTGCTTGATAGGATCCATGGCTGCCAGTTTGAAGATGAGGCCTTGGTGGCCCTTAGAGATCGAGTGTTAGCGGGTGATGGTGGTCAGGCTACCTTAGATCTTAATGGAGTGTTGAGATTCGCCGGCCGCATCTGTGTTCCGAGAGTTGGAGATTTGATGCAGTTTATACTTTCTGAGGCCCATAAATCTGGATACTTTATCCATCCAGGCACAGCGAAGATGTATCGTCATTTGAGGCAGCATTATTGGTGGAGTGGCATAAAGAAAGATATTGCTGACTTTGTTTCCCGTTGCTTGTGCTGTCAGCAGGTAAAGGCCGAGCATTTAAGGCCTGGTGGCGAGTTCCAGAGATCACCCATTCCGGAATGAAAGTGGGAGTGTATCACTATGGACTTCATTGTGGGGTTGCCTCGGACTTCTAGAGGTGTTGACAGCATTTGGGTCATCGTGGATCGATTGACCAAGTCAACACATTTCCTTCCTATTCATACTACTTTCAATGCCGAGAGGTTGGCTCGTATCTACATTAGGGAGGTGGTCCGATCCGTCTTCATGGCGTGCCTATTTCTATCATTTCAGACCGAGGTTCACAGTTCACTTCCAGCTTTTGGAGGGCTTTTCAGGAGGAGTTGGGCACCCGTGTCCACCTTAGCATAACTTTTCACCCATAGACTGATAGCCAGTCGAAGCGTACTATTCAGGTCCTTGAGGATATGTTGCGGGCCTGTGCTATGGATTTTGGAGGTCAATAGGACCAGTTCTTGCCTTTGGCAGAGTTTGCGTACAACAACAGCTACCACTCTAGTATTCAGATAGCCCTATTCGAGGCCTTATATGGTAGGTGTTGTCGCTCTCCAGTTGGTTGGTTTGAGTCTACAGAGCCTAGGCCGCATGGTACAGATTTGCTTTATGAGGCCCTGGATCAGGTGAGGGTGATTCAGGATAGGCTAAGGACGGCTCAGAGTAGACATCAGAGTTACGTGGATCACAAGCGTCGACCATTGAGGTTTGCAGTTGGTGATCGGGTATTCCTCAGTGTGTCGCCCACGTTGGACCTTTTGAGATACTTCGGACAGTTGGGGAGGTTGTTTATATGTTGGCCCTACCTCTAACATTTTTAGCCATCCACCGATTTCCCATGTCTCGATGTTGCGACGGTATGTTCCTGATGAGTCCCATGTGCTCCAGTATGATGCAGTCGAGTTGGATTATCGTTTGACATTTGTAGAGGAGCCAGTCGCCATTCTAGCCAGATATGTGAGAAGATTGCGCTTGAGAGCCATTCCTGTTGTTAAGGTCCGTTGGAGGCATCGTCCAGTTGAGGAGGCTACCTGGGAGACATAGCAGGAGATGCAAGAGCAGTATCCAGGCTTGTTTGAGCCTTCAGATACTTCTTGATCCTTTCGTTCGCGGACGAAAGTCCTTTTTAGTAGTGGATATTGTAATGACCCTCCTGGTCATTTCTGTGTCTTGCCTTCTGTGTGTCGTTTAGAGCGTTCCTGTAGCGACCCCAAGTTCTTTATGACTTACTGGGACTGACAGTTCGGTCACTTGGTCGTTCGTTTGGTTATGGTGTGAGCTTTAGTGTTTTGGAGCTTATGAACCTTGAACAATCATTTTCGATCAAAAGTTCAAGAAAATGACATCGGAATCCATTTTTGACGATTCTATCAACTCTGAAAGGTCATTTTAGGCAAGTAGCATGGTCGGTATGACTCCCGAGGTTTTCAGTGTGAGTCGGTGCGATTAGACGTTTTAACTTTAAGTTTAACACCTAAGTTTGACTTTGGTCAACATTCTGAGTAAACGCACTCGGATGAGAATTCCGTCAGCGCGGTTAGCTCCGGAATGTCAAGTTTGGTCTAGATTGACCTTTCTTTTGTGTCACGAGGTTTTCGATATTTTTCGAAGATCTTTTGTGGTTTTTGACTTAAAATGGCATTTGGGTGTGGGACCCACTTTTTGTCAAGATGACCTCCTATGGAAATTTTGACTGTGTCATTGAGTACAGAATATCGAATTTGGTATAGTTACATATCTCGTTTGCGTGCACGGGGTTCTGAACGAGTTCGGAGCACCCCGTCGGAGTTTTTAAGTTTTGGGAAAAATTGCAGAAAATCTGCTATAAATGCAAAAATAACAGGAACATTTTTCCAAACTTCAAACCCTCATAAAGTGCGGGAGCTTTGTATTTTTGGTGGCTTCATTGTAGAGTGTTCAAAAGTTCAAAAGTTGTCGGGTGCGCATAGTTCAACGTAAATTTCGCGATAAACCTAACTGTTGTACCCTATTTCGAGCTATTGTTTTTGACATCCTTGTTTTGGTCATATATCACTCATTTTAGATCGGTTTTGGGTGATTCGAAGTCCCATGTGTTGGAAATTGTTGTGGCTTCGTCATAGAGTGTTCAAGCAATGCTGGGCACTTTTTGATTCTCGCTAATTTCAAGTTTAGACTGCTGTAGGTTTTATTTTAGTTGATTAAAGTGTGATTTTCTTGCTTGTTAGGTTTTGATGCATTTTGAGCCCCGAATTGTGTTCCATTATGGAACACAAGTTTGGAGTACTGTTTTGGGTCTCTTGACGGAATCAAATTCGAACAGTTCGGTGCGGGTCCCACGATTCCCATTTTGACTCCAAAATTGACTCGTCTTCGTTTGTTGTTATTTTGGTGTCTAAATGATCGTAATAACGTTGTGACTCTATTTTTGATAGCGGGGAAGCGTTTCGAGGACGTTCGGAAAGGGAAAGCTCCGAAGAAGTGATTTTGGAGCGCGGGTGATCGGCCTACAAGTAGGCTATGGTTTCCCTCTCTTAGATTGAGCTTGAGAGTGTGAATGCATGTTGATTAGTTGGGATTTGGATTGGTAGTTATTGAATCATGCATAGGTGTTTAGAAATCATGTTTTCGACCTATTTCGAGAATTATCGGGTAACTGTGAGCATGCTTTGTGTTATTAATTGACCCTCCTAGCTATGTGAAGTGCTTGCATGCTTAATTACTATTTATTTGAAGCATGTTGAACCTTAGTTTAGGTTTGACAAGGGCTTGCCTTAGAAATACATTATTCGGATCCGATAGGCCTTAGTTTTTCCCTGACGTCGCTCAGCCGACTTAGATCCTGTAGACTGGTGTAGCAGACCTGAGTCTGATAGTTTGGGCCTTAGCTAGGCGATACACTTGCTCCAATGATAGTTATCCTTATTTACCCTATGTTATGGCTTCACGAGTTAAGTCGGCGATGCTAGTTTTGCTTCGCGATTTGAATTTGATTTTTGATTCGGTTCCAAGGACTTACATTGATTGGCTAAGTATGAACGGCATTCCATAGACATTTATGAGCGTGGATCGATTAAGACTCTTTCAGTAGCTACATTGGCACCTTTATGGAGCATCCGATTTAAGGTCTGACCTCTATTGCCCAGATACTTATATAGAGCATCCGGTTAGAGTTCCGGCCTCTATTGCCCAGATACTTATATAGAGCATTCGATTAGAGTTCCGGCCTCTATTGCCCAGATACCTATACAGATCATCTGATTAGAGTTCCGGCCTCAGATACTTGATACTTGTGATTGGTTACTTGGGTACTTCTAGTGAGCATCCTGTTCGAGGTCCGGCCTCCATACTGTCAGATTCTACTAATTGGGGTTGAGGTTCTGGTTCGATGTTCTCCGTTCTTGGGTTCTTATATGTAATTCCTTTTAGTTATAGTTGTTATGTGTACTCGTTGGGCTTATGGGGGTTCGTTCAGGTTTTTATTTAACTTGCGCATGAGTGTACCTTCTGGGCTTATGGGGTCCCAGTTAGGTGTAGTTAGCTTATAGATTACTTTAGTTAGTTCTTTCTACACTCGTGTGCATTCCATTGTTAGTTAGATTTTCGTTCTTGACATCGGTTTGTGTTATTCCTTCTTTTCATATTACCTTTACTTTTCAAGTTTAGTCGGTCTATGATGCCTACTGGGTACCTGTTGTTTTGGTACTCACGCTACGCTCTGCATTTGTTTCGTGATGCGGGTCCGAGCACTAGTGGCCAGCGTTGATCCAGTTTGAAGTAGTCTTATCCGAAGACAGGTGTGAGCACACGACGTTTGTACTATTTCAGTCTCCATCTGTGTATATAGACTTGTCTTTTACCTTTCGAGACAGTCCAGTCTCTGTGGTCCACTTTTGGAACTTGTACTCGTTTTGTTAGTAGCTCTGTACTAGTGACTTTTAGGTTCTGGGAGGGATCTTTATTTGTATATATGTTTTGGTTTGCTTCCGCCTGTTTATAGTGTTATCTTAAATTTTGCCTGCTCTTGTTTAGTTTCTGCCCTCAGGCCCATTACTTGTTGTTCCGGGTTACAGGTGGGCTTACCAACTGGTGGGTTATAGTAGGTGCCATCATGACTCGAGGAATCTGGTCATGACAACTTGCTCCCCCAGTGAAGAAAAATTGTCTCCGCGTCGCGGTTAGGACGAGGACTCATCTGTCTCAAAAATTAATTTCATGAGCATTTATTTAGAAACGTCTTTGCGTCGCGAACTTGTTCCAAGACGGTGATTTTGTAACTTTTCTCAGGTTTTGCTATTCAAAGTCATTCCTAAACATCATGAGATCTTTCCAATCACAAATCTTAATCCTTGCATCCATAATTCAATTCAAGGATCAATTAAGAGTCAAGTCAAGATCAGTTAAGAGTCAAGCCAAGAGTAGTTAAGATCAAAGTAAAGAGAAGTCAAGAGTCAAGTTAAGATAAGTTCTTAAAGTTTTCAAAAAGTCTTTCACAAATGTTTTAACTCTGTTTTAAGACTTAATTTTTGAGTTCAGTAAAGAGAAAAGTTGAAGTTCTATTCTTCAAAGAAACATATGGGGGACTAAGTATTTCCCAAAGATATTTAAGATGTTTTTCACATTTAAATAAGAACGGAAACTGAGATTTCCAAAGAGCCTTCGGGCTAGTTTTCAGAAAAGAGTAATCGCTTTCTAAATGAAGCAAGAAAGGAAAACCTTGATTTCCAAGATAGTCTTTAAACTAAGATTTTTAGCACTAATCTCAAATCAATGAAGAAGTATGTTTTTAAACACAAAGAGCTAATATAATATAATATTTTTGGGAGTAGTATTAAGCACCGATGGGGAAGAGTTTATACAACTATCATCCTCCTTAAACCATGTACCCATCATGGGTAGAAAAGGGTCATACTTTTTAGATGAATCATTTTCGCATAGACTAGTGGATCCACTTAGTAGTTCAGGTCCTATACCACATCAGGGTATAGCATGGCCCGAGCAGCGTGGGGCTAATAACATTGTATCATCACTATAGTTCTTAAGTGATGGTTGTCGGTTAGAGAAACTCCCACATCAGTAATTGCATAATTCCTCAAGGGGTTCTGCTTAGTATGGATGGGGGTATGGGACTTCACTCATGCATTGCAGAAGTAGACTTTGAGAGGGGTCATGATATGTCTTTTATGATTTTATGATTTTGAGTTGACAATATGTTTTAAACAGTTTTCTTTTTCTTTTTATTGCACTTGTTTTAAACTGTTTTATAATGAAATGAGTTCAGTTAAGTATTCATGAGTTGAGAAGAGTCAAGGTAGGTGTTTCTTTCAGATCATTTTCAAGCCTATGTTATGTTTAGCATTCTAACTCACATACTCGTACATTCAATGTACTGATGTCAGTTGGCCTGCATCGTCTTATGATGCAGACGCAGGTAACTAGGATCGACATTTCGACGCATCGTTGATCCAATGAGTCTGTTGGTGAGTGTCTTTGCATTCCGGAGGATCCATTTCATTGTTTTCTAGTTTAGTTCATTAGGATGTTGTGGGATTTGTCCCAACATCCATCTCAGTTGTTATTAAAGGCTTCATAGACAGCCAAATGTTAGTTCTTTAGTCATTTCATTGTCATTATTCCATGTTGAGACTTGAGTTTGCCTTAATGGCCAGTTGAATGTTCTTTTATTTCATTCTAGTTTATTATATGAACTTACCTTTGTTGAGTTTAAGTCTTCCGCTGAGTTAAGTAAGCCAAGGCAAGGGTTCGCTTGGGGCCAGCAATGGTCTTCGAGTGCCAGTCCCGCCCAGGGTGTAGGCTCAGGATGTGACAACGAGTTACCTTGTCATTTAAGAAAAACACTGAAAAATAATCCAGAAACACAGAAAAAATTTCTTCCACACAACTGAAAACAATTAATTAAGGCAGCTACTGACAGACCTCGTTTAGAAGACCACTGATCGATCGAATTCAAGAGTGAGTCAGTTCTTCCAGGCAACCATGATTTCTCCTTTTTCTCAGTCCATTTTATTCGGACTTAGATTAGTACTTTAGATATTCATATGTTTAATTGGGTTGTACCCATTTCCTTTAGACTTATGGTTCCTTGTTAGAGTTTTGGTACATTGCCCTTCTGGTTCTGGTTCTAGGGAATATTTCGCAATGTTTTGTTAGTCGTTGTTAGATATTTTGGAGTTTATGGGAACTCTACTTTAATTCTGCATTTAAACCTACCTCCGTATCTTTAAATGCCTTAGTTTTTGGTTGAAGTTGTTTAGTTTGGGTTGTAGTACTGGTTCTCCTACCGGAGGGTTAGTGTGGATACCAATCACGACGGTCTGGGTCATGACACAGGGCATGCAAAATCAAACGAATAAGTCAATAGGATCATGCTACATGTCAAAATAACATGACATGCCTAGTCAAATAAAAGGCCAAAAAAATGTGTCATATATGTACATGTGACATGTTCTGACCAATCAAATATCGTCATGTCATTTAAATAAGTTAGATAAATTATGATTTCAACGACTAATTTTACAACCTTTGGCTATAATTAATTAAGGTTATTGATGTTTATGCAAGAAAAAACTTGTACGTATACTCCTTTGATAAATATCTTATGCATATGTGCGACCATATTGTTATTGTTATTTAGAAATAAAAAGCTAAACATGTTGGCCAGGTCAAAATCACTTCCCATTATTACTAACAAACAGTTAAATGGGGAAAATATAGTAATTGTACTATATATTATAATTATTATTCTAAAAGTATCAATTCAATAATCTATTTGCTTCAAATTATGTAAACCCCAGGCCACAACTCCTCTATTTCCAAACTTTTCTCTACCTATGATATTTTTTTATTTGACAAAAGTAAATAAGGAAATTCAAGTATCAAACATATTATCATGCCCCCCCCCCCCCCCCTTTTTTTTGTGAGAAAACATGTAAAGTACTCTTCAATTAATCATAGATTTAAAACATTCATAATCACCAACAAATCTCTTTCAACTTGAAGATCATTGTCGAAACTAACAGTCCTTTTGATGTTTGTAATAGCAATTTGAGCCGCTTCTCTATCTTTTTTCTGTCGCGACTTGACTTTCTAATCTTGCAACTACTTCTATGCTCATCTGAAATCTAATACACACATATTTAAGTTATAAGTAGCTTCCAAAAATAGAAGATCGAAAGAATTTTTTCAATTTCTATTCTTCTAAAACCTTTCTAAATTCAAAAAAAATATATAATTTTGACTTAACAGTAAAAACCCTCTTAAAGCTGAATACATATCAATGATTGACTCAAAACTGTAATTTGCATACCTAATCGACTTCTCAAAGAAAATATCAATTGAAGGACTAACCGGAGAAGACTCAACAATAGAAAATGTTTCCTTCTCTAGGTATATCATGTTGTTCCTCCTCTATCATTTCCTTCTGAAACATATAGGCTATTGAAGGACTTTATTTGTCTTACGTAAGTCTATTATGGACAAGTGTTGATGAACAAAACTAGCAGATTAATAATTGTTGAAGCAATAGAGTAAGCTATTAATAAATCTAAACATGTTATTAATGGGCATATATGAACTATAGGTCAAACGTCAAATGTCACCTTCACAATGCTATCTATTGGAAGCTGAGCTAATAAAATATAATGTTCAGACAACAAACCACAACAAATGCAGCTAAAACAAAGCATAATTTATACAATATCGCACACAATCAACAACCTATTAGTGATGTCAATTTGAGTGAAAAATTGTACCCAACAATAGAGGAAACCAAGATTAATGCTTTCAAGATTTTGAAAAGAGCATTTAGAATCATGGATTGATTCTTATCAACCTCAACATATCTTTAAGCAACTAAAAATGGATGAAACCCTAACTTTGAGAAAAGACAAAAAAAATTACCTTTTGGAGATTAAAAATGGAGCTAGACGACGAGATGATGGAAATGACAACAATGGAGATGGAGTTGAAGCAGAAATACAAGGAGCTCAATCTGACTTTAAATCTGAGGCATCTCACCATCATTCATCACAATTTTACGCTTGCTTCCGTTTAACTATCCATCAGTGTCTTCGTTGTTTTCGCCACCATGGCCTTAGGGAAGTTTCCAATCGAAACTCCATTAGTAAGAGATGAAACCCCACCAGATCTATAATAGGAAGAGCAACATCAAGAAGTAGTAGAAGAAGATTCACCGCTGGCTCAGTTCTTGGAATCCAATCATGAAGCCATTGAAACCCCAAAAAAACCTCCTTTAAGAAAAATTGGAATCAGGGAAGGACAAGAGGATTTCTTGTTGAGAATAAGGATGATTTTGGGGATGAAGATTGGGGAAAGGATGCTACTAAATAAGTGTTTTAAGTCTCTTAATTTGAAATTAAGTGAATTGATTAGGGGTCTTGGGTTATATTAATTTTGGTAGATTTTTTAATAATT
>NC_064288.1:10507707-10516850 GCF_019186545.1 Solanum stenotomum | reverse complement strand
AAAATGGGTTTCTATGTTTTCTCTGTATATTTAGCTTAAAATGAAGAAAAAACTCGAAGAAGAAGATATATACAACTTTCCACCGACCTAGGGGCCCACCTCACGTGCCTGCTTGCGCAGTCCCACAAAAATGTGAATATCTCTCTATTCTAAAGTCGTATGAATGAATGGTTTGATGCGTTGGAAACTAGACTCGTAGACCTTCGATTCGATAGTTTGTGGGCCCCATAATTCTTCATATATTGGGAGAAAACCTCCAAGACATTTGACCCAAATTTCAGAGAAATCTTTAAGAAGGAACTTACGATAACTTCCGCCAACTTTTATTTTGCCACTTACCTAACTTCAAAACTTTAGATGCAACACTTGAACACTTAAAATAGGACATACCACATCATTCTTAATTTATTACTCACCCTCCTTGTCTTTCCACAACGATACTAGTTAATTTAGACGTTTTGAAAAGTCGGGGTGTTACAGCGGACTTGTTCCAAGACTGTGATTTCGTAACTTTTCTCAGGTTTTGCTATTCAAAGTCATTCCTAAACATCATGAGATCTTTCCAATCACAAATCTTAATCCTTGAATCCATAATTCAATTCAAGGATCAGCTAAGAGTCAAGCCAAGATTAGTTAAGAGTCAAGCCAAGAGTAGTTAAGATCAAAGTCAAGAGAAGTCAAGAGTCAAGTTAAGATAAGTTCTTAAAGTTTTCAAAAAGTCTTTCACAAATGTTTTAATTATGTTTTAAGACTTAAGTTTTGAGTTCAGTAAAGAGTAAAGTTGAAGTTCTTTTCTTCAAAGAAACATATGGGGGACTAAGTATTTCCCAAAGATATTTAAGATGTTTTTCACATTTAAATAAGAACGGAAACTGAGATTTCCAAAGAGCCTTCGGGCTAGTTTCAGAAAAGAGTAATCGCTTTCTAAATGAAGCAAGAAAGGAAAACCTTGATTTCCAAAATAGTCTTTAAGCTAAGTTTTTGAGCACTAATCTCAAATTAGTGAAGAAGTATGTTTTTAAACACAAAGAGCTAATATAATATAATATTTTTGGGAGTAGTATTGAGCAACGATGGGGAAGAGTTTCTACAACTATCATCCCCCTTAAACCATGTACCCATCATGGGTAGAAAAGGGTCATACTTTTTAGATGAATTATTTTCGCATAGACTAGTGGATCCACTTAGTAGTTCAGGTCCTATACCACAGCAGGGTATAGCATGGCCCGGGCAGCGTGGGGCTAATAATGTTGTATCATCACTATAGTTCTTAAGTGATGGTTGTCGGTTAGAGAAACTCCCACATCAGTAATTGCATGGTTCCTCAAGAGGTTCTGCTTAGTATGGATAGGGGTATGGGACTTCACTCATGCATTGCAGAAGTAGATTTTGAGAGGGGTCATGATATGTCTTTTATGATTTTATGATTTTGAGTTGACAACATGTTTTAAACAGTTTTCTTTTTCTTTATATTGCACTTGTTTTAAACTGTTTTATAATGAAATGAGTTCAGTTAAGTATTCATGAGTTGAGAAGAGCCAAGGTAAGTGTTTCTTTCAGATCATTTTCAAGCCTATGTTATGTTTAGCATTTCAACTCACATACTCGTACATTCAATGTGCTGATGCCAGTTGGCCTGCATCGTTTTATGATGCAGACGTAGGTAACTAGGATCGGCATTCCGACGCATCGTTGATCCAATGAGTCTATTGGTGAGTCTCTTTGCATTCTGGAGAATCCATTTCATTGTTTTCTAGTTTAGTTCATTAGGATGTTGTGGGATTTGTCCCAACATCCATCTCAGTCGTTATTAAAGGCTTCATAGACAGCCAAATGTTAGTTCTTTAGTCTTTTCATTGTCATTAATCCATGTTGAAACTTGAGTTTGCCTTAATGGCCAGTTGAATGTTCTTTTATTTCATTCCAGTTTATTATATGAACTTACCTTTGTTGAGTTTAAGTCTTCCGCTGAGTTAAGCAAGCCAAGGCAAGGGTTCGCTTGGGGCCAGCAATGGTCTTCGAGTGCCAGTCCCGCCCAGGGTGTAGGCTCAGGATGTGACAACGAGTTACCTTGTCATTTAAGAAAAACACTGAAAAATAATCCAGAAACACAGAAAAAATTTCTTCCACACAACTGAAAACAATTAACTAAGGCAGCTACTAACAAACTTCGTTTAGAAGACCACTGATCGATCGAATTCAAGAGTGAGCCAGTTCTTCCAGGCAACCATGATTTCTCCTTTTTCTCAGTCCATTTTATTTGGACTTAGATTAGTACTTTAGATATTCATATGTTTAATTGGGTTGTACCCATTTCATTTAGACTTATGGTTCCTTGTTAGAGTTTTGGTATATTGACCTTCTGGTTCTAGGGAATATTTCGCAATGTTTTGTTGGTCGTTGTTAGATATTTTGGAGTTTATGGGAACTCTACTTTAATTCTGCATAAACCTACATCCGTATCTTTAAATGCCTTAGTTTTTGGTTGAAGTTGTTTAGTTTGGGTTGTAGTACTGGTTCTCCTATCGGAGGGTTAGTGTGGGTACCAATCACGACGGTCTGGGTCCTGACACAGGGCATGCAAAGTCAAACGAATAAGTCAATAGGATCATGCTACATGTCAAAATAACATGACATGCCTAGTCAAATAAAAGGCCAAAAAAATGTGTCATATATGTACATGTGACATGTTCTGACCAATCAAATATCGTCATGCCATTTAAATAAGTTAGATAAATTATGATTTCAACGACTAATTTTACAACCTTTGGCTATAGTTAATTAAGGTTATTGATGTTTATGCAAGAAAAAACTTGTACATATACTCCTTTGATAAATATCTTATGCATATGTGCGACCACATTGTTATTGTTATTTAGAAATAAAAAGCTAAACATGTTGGCCAGGTCAAAATCACTTCCCATTATTACTAACAAACAGTTAAATGGGGAAAATATAGTAATTGTACTATATATTATAATTATTATTCTAAAAGTATCAATTCAATAATCTATTTGCTTCAAATTATGTAAACCCCAGGCCACAACTCCTCTATATCCATACATTTCTTTACATATGATACTTATTTATTTGACAAAAGTAAATAAGGAAATTCAAGTATCTAACATATTATCATGTACCCCCCCCCCCTTTTTTTTGTGAGAAAACATGTGAAGTACTCTTCAATTAATCATAGATTTAAAATATTCATAATCACCAATAAATCTTTTTCAACTTGAAGATCATTGTCGAAACTAACAGTCCTTTTGATGTTTGTATTAGCAATTTGAGCCGCTTCTCTATCTTTTTTCTGTCGTGACTTGACTTTCTAATCCTGCAACTACTTCTATGCTCATCTGAAACCTAATACACACATATTTAAGTTATAAGTAGCTTCCAAAAATAGAAGATCGAAAGAATTTTTTCAATTTCTGTTCTAAAACCTTTCTAAATTCAAAAAAAATTATATAATTTTGACTTAACAGTAAAAACCCTCTTAAAGTTGAATACATATCAATCATTGACTCAAAACTGTAATTTGCATACCTAATCGACTTCTCAAAGAAAATATCAATTGAAGGACTAACCGGAGAAGACTCAACAATAGAAAATGTCTCCTTCTCTAGGTATATCATGTTGTTCCTCCTCTATCATTTCCTTCTGAAACATATTGGCTATTGAAGGAGTTTATTTGTCTTACGTAAGTCTATTATGGAAAAGTGTTGATGAACAAGGACATGTTAAAGCTCTAAAACTAGCAGATTAATAATTGTTGAAGCAATAGAGTAAGCTATTAATAAATCTGCACATGTTATTAATGGGCAGATATGAACTATAGGTCAAACGTCAAATGTCACCTTCACCATGCTATCTATTGGAAGCTAAGCTAATAAATATAATGTTCAGACAACAAACCACAACAATTGCAGCTAAAACAAAGCATAATTTATACAATATCGCACACAATCAACAACCTATTAGTGATGTCAATTTGAGTGAAAAATTGTACCCAACAATAGAGGAAACCAAGATTAATGCTTTGAAGATTTTGAAAAGACCATTTAGAATCATGGATTGATTCTTTTCAACCTCAACATATCTTTAAGCAACTAAAAATGGATGAAACCCTAACTTTGAGAAAAGAGAAAAAAATTACCTTTAGGAAATTAAAAATCGAGCTTGACGACGAGATGATGGAAATGACAACAATGGAGATGGAGTTGAAGCAGAAATACAAGGAGCTCAATCTGACTTTAAATCTGAGGCATCTCACTATCATTCATCACAATTTTACGCTCGCTTCCGTTTAACTATCCATCAGTGTCTCCGTTGTTTTCGTCGCCATGGCCTTAGGGAAGTTTCCAGTCGAAACTCCATTAGTAAGAGATGAAACCCCACCAGATCTATAATAGGAAGAGCAACATCAAGAAGCAGTAGAAGAAGATTCACCGCTGGCTCAGTTCTTGGAATCCAATCATGAAGCCATTGAAACCCCAAAAAAACCTCCTTTAAGAAAAATTGGAATCAGGGAAGGACAAGAGGATATCTTGTTGAGAATAAGGATGATTTTGGGGATGAAGATTGGGGAAAGGATGCAACTAAATAAGTGTTTTAAGTCTCTTAATTTAAAATTAAGTGAATTGATTAGGGGTCTTGGGTTATATTAATTTTGGTAGATTTTTTAATAATTTGGATGGATTTTTAAAAAATTTTGGATAGAAGTTTAACAAATAATTGATCGATGGTTAAGATTGAGACACATTTACCATCATTAATATAAAAAGTATATATGCACTAAAGTTTGGACAATAAGGACACTAACATCCTAAGGGTATAATGAAGGGCATACACATGTATTGGTAAATATGTATATATGGCAAGAATAGTTTGGTCTTGGAAAAAATAATTTTTTGCTCTGCTTCTGCTTTTTTTTAAGAAACATAAATTTTAACTTCTTCGCAATAGTAGAAAAACTACTTTTGTTTCCCATTAAAAGCAGTTTTATATGTTAACCAAACACTTTAAGTTCTCTAAAAAGTGTTTTTGGCTTTCCAACGACAATTTCAAACAGACCCTAAGTGTTTTCTAAAAGTTTAAGAGTTTTTAAAATTATATTTTACATTTTTTTTCTTCTGAATTTCGATTTCAAGCTAAAGTATATTATTATGTTATTTATGTTTGTTGCTTTGAATATGGTAATGATATGAGAATTCCAGAGCTCTGAGACATTCATAGAAGTGTCGAAGACTCAGAAGTACTTGGTTTAGTAGGTAGAGATATGATTTCATATCGTCATGAGATGAAATCAGCGTTTGGACTTAGAACACGGAAGAGTGCTGATAAAAAAGCATCTAAGTATATTTTCCTCAATATATGCTAGAAAATTCTTAATTAGTGATAAGATACGTAATATTTTGAAAACAGGAATATCTAATTATGAAGTTTTTTCCATAATTTTATATTACCATCAAATATGAAGTAGCAATACAAACTTAACATAACACATGGTAATCAAGTGGTGAAACAATTAATTATGGCAAATTTGTGAAAATTCCCAAGCAAAGGGATCTAACTAATCAGAGGTTTAATGTGCTTAGTCAGATATCATAGAGAGGGACTAAAATTAGAATCTATCTATAATTGTGGTGCTATTAACCCTAAAAATTATGAATAGCTCACATTTCTTTCCACTAATAAGATGTTGTTTCAAAAGAGAATGTGGCATAACCTTGTAAGAAATGCCACAGACAACAAATCTTAAATAGACTTAACTTTCTCACATTGGCTATAATAAATTTTTATTTTCATCATCTTTATATTTTTAGGCTTGGACATTTGAAGCAATACCTTACCTCTGACAGCTAGTCAAGAATTATCCAAAAGAGATTTTTCAACCAAGAATTATTAAGTGGTTGTCTGCCAAGAACAGTTCAAAAATAAGTTCTCTTGATCTCTTCGATCCTCCTCATGATGCAGTAAGTCTTATATTGGATGATTATTGTTTTATTTAAAGGAGAATACAATCATAACCACTAATAAATTTGGGGCTCTCGAGAGCAATCAGATAGAAGAAATACCTAAGGAGGGAGAGAAGAGAGAAGTGGATGAAAGTAAAAATATCAGCTCGATTGATATATGTGTAACTGTTACAGTTTTGAATATAACTTTTGTTCTTGTACAATAGAACCATTGTACTCCACCTCCATCCGTTGAGCATTTCTTACATCTTAAAGACAACACTAAATAACCCAATTAACCACTCCATACCTGCTTTATCTTTGCTCTTTTAAAATTTTACCGAAATCTCAACGGGTCTCTTACCCAAAGTCCCGATGTCTTTCAAAGTGTGACAAATCACCCAACACAATATCTTTGTCCCCTTCGTTTAAGAGCTTGTGAAAGTATGCTTTCTATCTTTGCTTGATGAAGGTCTTTTCCACCCACACCTTGTCTTCCTCATCTTTGATGCACTTCACTTGATCCAAATCGTGAGCCTTTTTCTCTCACTTTTGCAAGCCTATACAATCTCATATCCCCACCTATGTCGCCTAGTCTGACATACCGTCATTTGAAAGCTGCCATAATAATAACATTGTCACAAAAGGCAATGGGTGTTTAAGCACCCATAATGTCCAACATAGGTCCGCCATTGCCCACTTTAAATAAATTTTACCTTATCCGACAAAAAAATATTTTAAGGTTTCAATCAAAAAAGTCACTCAACTTTCTTTTATAACCTCAAAGTCACTTAAATAATATTCTTTTCACAAAAAGGTCACTCAATTTTCTTTTATATCTCAAAGTCACTCAACTAATAATTCTTTTCACAAAAAGTCACTCAACAAAGTCAATTAAGGATACTTCTAATAGAAAGTCACTCAACTAATAATTCTTTTCACAAAAAGTCACTCAACTATTGATATTTCATTTTGAAAGTCACCCAACCAATTTAAATAATTTTTTAATTAAATTTTATTGAACAATTTTTTTATAATAAATAAATAAAATGCGCATTTTAATTATTTATTAAATTTTATTAAAACACAATTTTTTGGCAAATCAATAACAGAAGTATTTCACATAGTGCATGAAATTACTAACAATTTCCTGTAGTTCGTATAATCAAAATCTCATTAATATATAGAAGTATTTCTTAAATCATTATTTTAAAAGATGCTATGCCTACTCAGACGATCTAAAACAAAACTATTTCACTTTGTGCATGAAATTATTAACAAAAAACCTTATTATTTTTTGTATTGGATACACAATACCGATTATTTCTTAAAAAAATAGTTTAAAATAAAACTCCCTTAGTACTAAACTACAAATCAATTTGAATAACATTCTAATTAAGATTAAGATAAGTACATCATACAACTAAAATTGATCAAATATATTCACTTCTCATTACCATCAACAAACAAGTACATGAGAAAAATAAACTAATGAATATATTATTCTACAAATATCAATCCGATGATATATTCCTATGTGGAAGCTCTTCAATTTACAATCCATTTGGAGCACCGACGATGGACATGAAATCTCTTTCGGTTTCAAGACCATCACCAAAATAAACTGTCCTTTTGATGCTTGCGATAGCGATCCGCGCCGCTTCTCTATCTTTCTCCCGCAGCTTTACTTTTTCTTCTTCCAACTGCTTCTCCCACAATGCAGCCTTTTTCTTCATCTTTTTTTCACTAAACGCTTTCCCAAGAACTTGTTTTTGAGATTTCATGATCACGTTAGCGTACCGCTTTTTTAACATTGCGGCCCTAAGAATTTTGTTGTCTTTTTCCAACGAATCAATATCAAACATCGTCATAACTATGTAGCTAACTATCTTTGGAGATTTAACGATGAACAAGCTAACCCTAACTTATTGTAATATGGATGAATAAAGATGGTAAGGAAAAGTATAATATTTATATATGCATATAGTTATCCATTTTAAAAAGGATTACCAAATTAAGTTTCCTAAATTACTTACGAGTAGTTATTAATATGGAAACTTTTCAAACGCGTAATTTAACCAAATTTTATATTTTCACGTTAAATTATTGGAAACTTTATTAATATGGAAACTAATTTTCAAATTGTAATTTCTTTTTTCTCCAATGGATAGAAAATTATTTTTCATAGAAGCCGTATATTCTTCATGAATGAAGATTGTAGAGGATCATATGAATTGCTTTTAGTAATTTCATTTTCTATTTATCGTAGCTTCTTCATTTCCATATTTCTCTTTTCGAACTATTTTCCTATATTTTTTCTTGACACGAGGTTCTATCGAAAATAACTTCCTATCTTTCAAAATGGGTATACATACACACTATCCTCTGCAGACCCCACTCGAAATTTCACAACTAATTTTATATTGTATTTCATTTCATGTTGCGATGATATTAATTAGTGGAGTACTTACGTTTATGTTTACTGGAATCTAGCTAATATGTAGTACCTCCTTATTAGTTTCATTGTATTTATCATGCATGCATGCCATTATTTTCTATTTTAAATGTTTGATAAAGAATACAAAGTAATTCTACATATTCTCATGATGTTTGCAGTACTATTGTAATTATTTAAAACTTATTGAATGTAAATTTATAAAATGATTTGGATTATATTAAATTTAAGATCTATTAATTTAAATAAATATTATGAATTAATTATTTAATTCCAATTAATATAAATCTAATCAAAGTCTAATTTCATTGGTCTAATTTATTGATTTTGGCTACAAAAGATGAGCCTATTTGGCTAAGTTAATGTATCATTTCATCCTAAAGGCCCAGTTTGATGGCATGTGTCCCGTCAAATGATAGGGCATGCAAAGTTAAACGAATAAATCAATTGGATCATGCTACATATCAAAATAACATGACATGCCACAAAATTCGCTATTCCATATCCCAACATGGGAAACTCCCGTACTCTATCCAATGGAGCAGAACCCAGCTGTGATGCCATTCCTCCCTCCGACAATGTCAAACCTAGGGATGGATCCTCTCTTCAACCCGTTGCACTTGTACCAGCAGGGAGCTCCCCCTCCGGTGTTGGTGCCAACCGGCTTTGTGGCTTGAACCAAGGACCGAACATTGTAGCTACCTCATCCCAGGTACAAATCACTTCCCCCC
>NC_064288.1:10487180-10507702 GCF_019186545.1 Solanum stenotomum | reverse complement strand
CCAATATCAAATGTGAACTCTCAAGAAGTAGGGGAAACTCTAGAAATGTTGAGGGAGACAAGAACGGAAATCACAGTTTTAAGAGAAATAAACATAATGGTCTACAAAGAAAAATATGAAAAGAAACTAATACTCATTTGTCATCCGAATCTCTTAAAAAGCTCGCTAGACATCAGACCGCCGGTAAACTCACAGTTAGGGAATTATGTGCTAGTTATGAATCCCACATTGAGGGAAATACGAAGGCAGGAGAGGCCGAGGAGAAACTTGCCACTAATAGTACCACCCAACATGATAGGATCAATGAATCTAATCATATGGAGCTGTAGGGTGGGGGGGGGGGGATAATCCGGACTTTAGGAGGAATTTCCGTTCAATGTTAGACTGGCATAAACCACCTTTAGTTGCTCTCTTAGAAACCAAAATGCAAAACCATCAACCATTGCTGGAAGACTTTCCATTCAACAGAATGATAGAAGTCCCAACAGTAGGAAATTCAGGAGGCATTGTGGTTCTATAGGATGAGAACATATTGGAGCTGGATGAAATTGCTACGACTTCACAGGAGGTACACGCCATCATCAAGGTACATAACTTAAATATTTCATGGCTTTTTAGTGTTATATATGCAAGTACTTATAGAAATATGCGTAAAATTCTATGGGAAAATATGCATAATATTAAAGATAATTTTGATGGCAAGTGGCTAATAGGGGGTGACTTTAACGAACTCCTACATAATTCTGAAAAAAAAAGAGGGAATCCTCTGAATGCCTCAAGAGTAACGGATTTCCAAGAAGCCATCAATTAATGTGAACTAATTGATATGGGTTTCAAAGGAAGTCGATACACTTGGTTAAACAAAAGGTTTAAAAACAGATGCTCTATAATTTTTGAAAGATTAGATCGATTCTTAGCTAATTACGAATGGTTACTGAGTTATCCAAATGCCCAAGTGCAACACTTACCTCGGACCCACTGACCATTGTCCCCTTTTAATGAATATGTTCAATAATTGTGGGAACACTAGGGCCAGACCCTTTCGACTAGAGACTATGTGGACGTCACATCCGGATTTTATTAAAATTGTGAAACAAGCATGGGATAAAAATAAAAGCCTTCTAGGGGCATTGTCAAGTTTCGAATCCGAGGTAACAGGATAGGCCAAATCAACATTTGGTGATATTTTCCAAACAAAAAGGAGGCTGCTGGGAAGGCTACATGGAATTCAATCCTCCCCAAACTACCCTAGTAGCAACTTACTCCTAGACCTAGAAAATAGACTTATCATCGAATACAATGAAATCTTAAAAAGAGAGGAAGAATATTGGAAGCTCAGGTCCCGAATAAATTTTTTAGCACAAGGTGATGCTAATACTAAGTTCTTCCACTCTACAACCCTAAATCGCCGTAGAAGAAATAAAATCTTGTCCTTACAAATAGACGACGACAGTTGGTTAAGCAATCAAAATGACATCCTAGAGTTCACCACCTTTTACTTTGCCAACTTGTTTAACTCTAACCATAACCACTCCCCTAGATGCTTTGTAACTCAAGACCATTCTTTATCCAGAGAAGATCTTACCTCTATGGGTGACACCTCAAGTGAAGGGGAAATTGCACTGGCAGTCTTCTCTTTCAAGCCACATAAGGCGCCTGGGCAAGACGGTGCCCATCCTTTCTTTTACCAAAAATACTGGTTAACAGTAGGACATTCGGTAATAGAATTCTGTAATAAAACATGGGCAGATGAATGCATCAACCCAAAAATTAATAGCACAAATGTGTGCCTTATACCTAAAAAGAAGAATGCTTCGAACCTTAAAGATTTTAGACCCATTAGCCTTTGTAATACCACCTACAAGATAATTACTAAAATCATAGTTAACATAATTAAACATATTCTTAACAAGGTTATTGGCCCCTGCCAGGCAAGTTTCCTTAAGAACAGGCAGGCTACCGATAACGTTATTATTGTACAGGAGATTCTAAATCACTTTAAAAAAATAAAGGGTTAGTACGGAAATATGATATTAAAGATAGACCTAGAGAAGGCCTTTGACAAGTTAGAATGGTCTTTTGTGAAATATACCCTGCATTTTTTCAATTTTCCCCTAAAGATCATAAACCTCATAATGTCTTGCATATCTTCTAGTAAGATTGCAATCTTAATTAACGGTACTACAACAAAATATATTACACCAAATAGAGGAATTAGGCAAGGGGACCCTATGTCCCCTTACTTATTCATTATGTGTATGGAGGTACTTGCAAGGAGAATTAATAGGCAAGTACTCCAGAAAGTGTGGAAACCTGTACGAATCGCAGGAAAGGGACCTAAATTGTCCCATCTATTCTTTGCAGACGATCTAGTACTTCTAGGAAAAGCAGAATTTGAAACTTGCTTGGCAATAAAAACCACAATGCAAGATTTTTGTTGTATGAGTGGACAGAGTATAAACCATGCTAAATCAAAAATTATTTTCTCTAATAATTGTAGTAACTCACTCAAACAATCCCTATCGGTAGCTATAGGAATCCAAGAAAGTAGCAACTTTGGGAAGTACCTTAGGTCCCTATTTTTCACCAAAAGCCCACAACTAGAGATTTCCAATTCATTATAGATAGTATGCAGTCAAAGTTAGCTAGTTGAAAAACGAAATTCTTGAACATAGCGGGTAGAACCGCGCTAGCAAAATCTTCCCTTAATAGCATCCCAACGTATATAATGCAACTAACTAAGCTGCCTGCTTGCATCACGAAAAGGGTGGATCAAATCCAGCGTAATTTTATCTGGGGTCCACGGATATTAAAAAAAAAGCTCCACCCCATTAATTGGAACTTAGTTACGACAAGCAAAAAAGATGGTGGTCTAGGAGTCCAAAGATGTAGCATAAAAAATAGAGCCATGTTAGCAAGACTAGTAGCATTGAGGGTATTTAAAAACCCAAATGCCCTATGGGCAAAAACGCTCCTAGACATTTATAGAAAATCAAATGGTCTAAGGAATAACTCAAACCATAAAAAACAAAAAAGTTCCTACTAGAAAAACATTATAAACGGATGGGAAGACTGCAAAGAATGCACTCATTGGCTAGTTGGGGAAGGAAAACAAATAAATTTTTGGACGGATTCATGGATCCCTAACTCCACGACGCTAAGAAACATGTTTAGTGGCCCCCTTCCTATGGAAGAATCGGAGAGGTTAGTTAATTCAGTCATTACAGGGGGACAGTGGAAGCTTGAGAATATTCCTTACCCTTTACCACAAAGTGTCATTTATAATATTAATCAAATTAACATCCCCCATATCCCAAATCCAAAAAAGTATAAGCATATGAAGTATCACTAATGCCCACCACGTGATATACTACATGCTACTTCCAATGATTTCATGTTGACAAATTAGCAAACAACCACATACTTATGCCATAGGTAAAATAGACAGAAGGAAATTACTCATGCTATAATTGTAAGCCATACAAAAATAAGAAAAGTTCATATGATTATGTAAAAGAAAAGAAAAAAACAGAGAGCGGGAAATATTGAAAAAAATGCAAAGCTAAAGTTTTGTAGAGATTGGTTATACACTTAGCTAAGCCGGTCTTTGAATAGATTTAGACCGTAACAAAAGCATATGAATACACCAAAGTAAAAAAGACATAGTTTAAAANTATTAATTAGTGGAGTACTTACGTTTATGTTTACTGGAATCTAGGTAATATGTAGTACCTCCTTATTAGTTTCATTGTATTTATCATGCATGCAAGCCATTATTTTCTATTTTAAATGTTTGATAAAGAATACAAAGTAATTCTACATATTCTCATGATGTTTACAGTACTATTGTAATTATTTAAAACTTATTGAATGTAAATTTATAAAAAGATTTGGATTATATTAAATTTAAGATCTATTAATTTAAATAAATATTATAAATTAATTATTTAATTCCAATTAATATAAATCTAATAAAAGTCCAATTTCATTGGTCTGATTTATTGATTTTGGCTACAAAATATGAGCCTATTTTGCTAAGTTAATGTATCATTTCATCCTAAAGGTCCAGTTTAATCATCCTAAAGGCCCAGTTTGATGTCATGTGTCCCGTCAAATGACAGGGCATGCAAAGTCAAACGAATAAGTCAATAAGATCATGATACATGTCAAAATAACATGGCATGCCTAGTCAAATAAAAGGCCAAAAAATGTCACATAAGTACATGTGACATGTTCTGACCAATCAAAAATATTGTTATGTTGTTTGAATAAGTAAGGTAAATTATAATTTCATACACTAATTTTACAAGCTTTGGCTATAGTTAATTAAGGTTATTGATGTTTATGCAACAAAAAGCTTGTGCATATACTCCTTTGATAAATATCTTATGCATATGTGCGACCACATTGTTATTGTTATTTAGAAATTAAAAGCTAAAAATGTTGGGTACGTAGGTCAAAATCACTTCTCATTATTACTAACAAACAATTAAATGGAGAAAATATAATAATTGTACTATATATTATTATTATTATTCTAAAAATATCAATTCAATAATCTATTTGCTTCAAATTATGTAAACCCCAGGCTACAACTCCTCTATATCCATACATTTCTCAGCATATGATATTTATTTATTTTACAACAGTAAATAAGGAAATTCAAGTATCTAACGTATCATCATGTCCCTTTTTTTTGTGAGAAAACATGTATAGTACTCTTCAATTTATCATAGAGTTGCAGCATTCATAATCACCAACAAATCTCTTTCAACTTGAAGACCATTGTCGAAATTAATAGTCCTTTTGATGTTTGCAATAGTTATCCGAGCTGCTTCTCTATTTTTTTTTCCCGTTGCGACTTGAACCAATATATGAAATTATCAAATACCTAAATCACAATGTCGCACGCAATCAACAACCTACTACTGATGTCAATTTCAGTGAATAATTGTACCCAACAATGGAGGAAACCAAGATTAATGCCTTGGAAGATTTTGAAAAAAGCATTTAAAATTCTGGATTGATTTTTATCAACCTCTACATATCCTTGAGCAACAAAAAAATGGATGAAACCCTAACTTTGAGAAAAGAGAAAAAAATTACCTTTTGGAAATTAAAAATCGAGCTTGACGATGAGATGATGGAAACGACTACAATGGAGATGGAGTTGAAGCAGAAAGACAAGGAGCTGAAGGATTTGAAGTAGAGAGACGAAGAGACAGAGACGTCGTGAGAGAAACATTAGAGTTTTCTAAAAGATAGAAATAAATGGTAATGTGAAATAGTTGGGGTTGGTTATTTAAGAGCTTATTTGACATTACTACTAAAAATAATTTATTTTTAAAAGCATTTTTTCTAAAAGGGAAAAAGGATAAATATGTCCCTAACTATAGTAAATTGTATGTTTATAGCCTTTGTTATATTTTTAGGATGTTAGTTCTCATACCGTTCAAATTTTGGTGCATATAAACCCTTTATACTAACGGTGATACACATGTCTTAATCCTATCAATCGACACGATATTTAATAAATTTCTACCCAAGAAAAAAACTCACCCGATTAATTGAAAATCCACCAAAATAAAAAATACTCACACCTAAATTATAAGGGAAATTTCACTGTAACTTCCAATTGTCTTCTCGTACTTGAACATCTCTATTCGCCGGAGAATAATTCCAACAGCATTACTCCAAATGTGTATTGTAGACATTGAAATTTTGCGAACTCTACAAGACGTGTTCAATTCGAATTGGGACTCTAGAAGATGTGTTTAGTTTCAATTAGAATTCTTGGAGGCTACTCAACCCTAAACCCTAGTTTTTGCCTATATAAAGGGTACTAAATTCCCTTAAAAGGCATCTCGAAATATCTCATAAACTCTTGGGTGTTTTTAAAGATCAAGATCTCGGATATTCCACAAAAGTCATGGAATATTCATATAGAGGTTAAATCTAAATCATACTAGTTCGAGAAATACGCCACTAATGGCCCTCGAATCATAGATAAATCTTAGAAGAGTAGAATCAAGGGAGGAACAAATTTGTACCCGCATATTTATCAATAAAATATTCATGTTTCTTCATATTTTATTTGTGTGGTTTATTTATTTTCTATATATTTAAAATTTATTGTAAACAAATTGGCACGTCCAGTGGGACCAAATTTGTCCTTCATCTCCTCTCTTAAATCAAATCTGAAAATCTGAAGCTGCAAGGTAGAAGAATGAGTACGTCAAGCCTCGTCTTTGAGTTTCATCGAGTCTATACTCCGACAAGCCTTGAAGCAGGGGACATTTGTAAACGTTGAAATTTTGCGGACTCTACAAGACTTGTTCAATTCGAATTGGGACTCTAAAAGATGTGTTCAGTTTCAATAAAAATTCTTTCATGGAAGCTACTCAACCCAAAACCCTAATTTATGCCTATATAAAGGGTGCTAAATTCCCTTAAAAGGCATCTCAAAATATCTCATAAACTCTTGGGTGTTTTTAAAGATCAAGATCTCGAATATTCCACAAAAGTCATGGAATATTCATATAGAGGTTAAATTTAAATCATCCTAGTTCGAGAAATACGCCACTAATAGCCCTCGAATCATGGATAAATCTTAGGAGAGTAGAATCAAGGGAGAAACAAAATTGTACCTGCATATTTATCAATAAAATATTCATGTTTCTTCAAATTTTATTTGTATGGTTTTTTTATTTTTCATATGTTTAAAATTTGTTGCAAACAAATTGGCACGCCCACTGGGACCAAATGATCTGCCCTTCATCTCTTCTCTCTTAAATCAACTATGAAACTCTGAAGCTGCAAAGGTGGAATAATGACTACTTCAAGCCTCGTCTTTGAGTTTCATCGAGTCTACACTCTGACAAGCCTTGAAGCAGGGGGCATTCGTAGACATTGAAATTTTGCGGACTCTACAAAACGTGTTCAATTTGAATTGGAACTCTAGAAGTTGTGTTCAGTTTTAATTAGAATTCTTGGAGGCTACTCAACCCTAAACCCTAGTTTATGCCTATATAAAGGCATCTCAAAATATCCCATAAACTCTTGGGTGTTTTTAAAGATCAAGATCTTGAATATTCCACAAAAGTCATGGAATATTCATATAGAGGTTAAATCTAAATTATCCTAGTTCGAGAAATATGCCACTAATGGCCCTCGAATCATGGATAAATCTTAGGAGAGTAGAATCAAGGGAGGAACATAATTGTACCCACATTTTTATCAATAAAATATTCACATTTCTTCAGATTTTATTTGTGTGGTTTATTTATTTTTCATATGTTTAAAATTTGTTGCAAACAAATTGCCACGCCCAGTAGGACCAAATGATCTGCCCTTCATCTCTTCTCTCTTAAATCATATCACAAAATTTGAAGCTACAAAGGTTGAATAATGAGTACTTCAAGCATCATCTTTGAGTTGCATCGAGTCTACACTCCGACAAGCCTTGAAGCAGGGGACATTCGTAGACATTGAAATTTTGCGGACTCTACAAGACGTGTTCAATTCGAATTGGAACTCTAGAAGATGTGTTCAGTTTCAATTAGAATTCTTGGAGGCTACTCAACCCTAAACCCTAGTTTATACCTATATAAGGGGTACTAAATTCCCTTAAAAGGCATCTCAAAATATCCCATAAACTCTTGGGTGTTTTTAAAGATCAAGATCTCGAATATTCCACAAAAGTCATGGAATATTCATATAGAGATTAAATCTAAATCATCATAGTTCGAGAAATACGACACTAATGGCCCTCGAAACATGGATAAATCTTAGGAGAGTAGAATCAAGGGAGGAACAGAATTGTACTTGCATATTTATCAATAAAATATTCATGTTTCTTCAGATTTTATTTGTGTGATTTATTTATTCTCCATATGTTTAAAATTTGTTGTAAACATGTACAAGCCGACTTCTATTAGTTGGAAACTCCAGCGGTGTGTAACCTCTCACGACTTCAAATTCGCGAGTGCTAGTCGATGATCCCCTACAATTTGACTTTAAATATGAGGCATATCATAGATCTCACTGCCATTCGTCATGATTTTGCGCTCGCTTCCATATAACTATTCATCAGTGTCTTTATTGTTTTTGCCGCCATGGCCTTAGGGAAGTTTCCGATCGAAACTCCATTAGTAAGAGTTGAAACCCCACCAAATCTATAATAGGAAGAGCAACATCAAGAAGTATAAGAAGAAGATTCATCGTTGGCTCAGTTGGAATCAAGTCATAAAGCCATTGAAGCCCCAAAAAAACTCCTCTAAGAAAAATTGGAATCAGGGAAGGACAAGAGGATATCTTGCTGAGAATGAGGATGCTTTGGGGATGAAGATTTGAGAAAGGCTACTGCTAAATAAGTGTTTTAAGTCTCTTAATTTAAAATTAAGTGAATTGATCGGGTTTTTGGGTTATATTAATTTTAGTGGATTTTTTAATAATTTGGGTGTTTTTTTAAAAATTTTTTTGGATAGAAGTTTAACAAATAACGGATCGACGGTTAAGATTGAGATATGTGTACCACCGTTAATATAGAAAGTATATAGGCACCAAAATTTGGATGGTAAGGGCACTAACATCCTAAAAGTATAACGAACGTCGAAGGGTATATATATGTTATTTACGATAGTTCAAGGGTATATTTGTTCTTTTTTCCCCTTTCTAAAACAACTCTTTAGAAAAGTGCTTTTGAAAGAAGAAACAATTTGTGTTTGGGTAATTTATTTGAAAAATGCTTTTGATAATTAGATTGTGTTTGACTAATCATTTTTAAAAAGTGCTTTTGAGAGTAAAATCACAAAAAATAATAAGTATCAATACACTTTTAATATTAAAATTATTTTATAGAGAGAAAATTATTTTAAATATCTATTTTAAAGTATTGAATTAGTATTTTACTTTTATTAAATTAATATCTACATATTTAAATTTTAAATCAATATTATATATAGATAAATAAAAAATAAATAAAATATTAATGTGATATTACCATAATAATTTAAATATAATTAAAAATATCAACTAAAATAAATTTAAAAATCATTCCACAAATTAAAATCGCTATATATGAAAATTCACCACAATAAATAAATAAATAAATAAATATAAGAAATATATTGATAAATATGTATATATGGCAAAGATAGTTTGATCTTAGAAAAAATAATTTTCTGCTCTGCTTTTTCTTAAGATGCAGAAATTTTTATGATAAGAGATATTCATAGAAGAAGTGTCGAAGAGTCAGAAGTATTTGGTTTAAAATTGAAGAAATCACTTGGAAGATTGTACACTTCAATTTAAGGTAAAAGATAATTTCTTGGAACATTGCGCTTTTTCTATTTTTTTTGTTAAAAACTGAATACATTTATTTGACTAGCTTATGTGTTTTTTTTTTTAAACTCTAGAAATTTATCAAGTTAAATTGAGCTCACTTGTTTATCATTTTGATATGGAAAAATTACAGTTGTCGTAGTTTCTTAAAAATGGATTATTTGTTTTCAGTTGTGTTGAGGAAAATGTTTTTTTTTTGTGTGTTTTTAGATTATTTTTTCATGATAAGGAAACCTGCAATTACTATCCGAAAACCTTCGAGTGTACATATAAAATTTTGAACCCCTTAGTAAAAAGCTAAGTTCAATGATATATGGCTGCTGACCGATTCTGTTGCACCATTACCATAACATCCATGTATAGGGAGCACATAAGTTTGAAGTTTTATTTATGAATTTTCATCCCTAACTTTGTTCAAATACTCGTTATTGTTATATTTATTGTATCTTGCCTTATATTTTAGGGACTTGGAACAAGGAAGAGTACTGAGTCATGGTTTCCTTTTTTAGAGTCAAACTGTTGAGATTTATGCACTTTTGATGATTGACAAAGAAAGATGAAACACATCAGTCAACATGGTCCAAAGGTACGTTGTCACGAGCAGTTGAATTTAGAAAAGCTTTCAAAATATTTAAAGATAAAAGTGCAGAAATAAAGAAATGGATAATGTTAATTTCGTGATAAAACACAAGGAATCAAACTAGTGATGAATTGAAGAAAAAGAATCAGTAAGTTTTATTTGAAGGAGTCTATAGAGGTAAGGAGTTTTACTTGAAGAAGGAGCCTTACTTGAAGTAGAACTCTTCAAGCTACTGCTGAATTGAAGAGTTGTAGTTCAACTACAATACAAAAGAATTAATGATGTGATTTGAAGAATGAGTCTAAAGAAGCAAGTAGTTTAAATTAAAGAAAGAGTATTACTTGAAGTAGAACTCTAAGTCAAGAGAGTTCAAGTCAATGAGGAATTTGAAGTAAACAATAATTCTATGAAGATTTGTGCTTAAATAGAAGTGAAGTCATCCAGAATACTTGTGCACTTACAGAAAAAAATGGAGCAATTGAAAATTAACTTCGCAAGTGCTACCAGCGAACTGAAGCAACAAATAGAAGGAACACATCGAAGAACCAGGTCCTTTTACAGAGTTTATGTGTTAGGAGTTTTTCTTTGTGATTAAGTCTTGATGTAATCTTAGTTCAATGAGTTATAAACCGAATTAGGTGTGTTGCCTTTAGGTTGTGATAACTCGAAGAGTTGGGAACACATACCTTGAGGTTTGTGTTGAAGTTTGGGAATTATAGTTCGTAATTCCTTAGGCTACATAGGCTTGTAATCTGTTTTCTATGGAGGCTCAGTGATTTAGTGAAGTTGTAGTTAAATCCTGTAGGGGTACATGTCGTGATCTTTTACACCTTTTGAGCCGGGTGTTTTCCATGTAAAAATATTATGGTTTTAGTTATTGTCCTTACTGCTTTGCTGGAACATGTTAGGCAACATGTTTCACACTTAAGTGAAAAGTTAAAATCAGTAAATTACTAGGTCGTGCAGACTAACACAAACTATAAGAATTTTGACTAACATTTTACGAAGTATTTTTTCATCATATTGATATATAAAAAANATTTGTGTCCATCTAGTGTTGACACTTAGCTTTAAATTTAGAAATAATATATTTGTTAAGCATAAGTACCAACACTAGTTGATCCTATTGATGACAAAATTGATTTTTTTGCAAGATCAATTTGTGTCCATCTAGTGTTGACACTTAGCTTTAAATTTAGAAATAATATATTTGTTAAGCATAAGTATCAACACTAGTTGATCCTATTGATGACAAAATTGGTGGATTTATTTAAAGTTGTTATGTTGTTTAAATAAGTTAAAATAAATAATGTGATTTAGTTAATTGGTGGATTTAGTTGTTTGAATTAAGTCAATACTAAACTAATTAAAGTTATAAAGTTGTTAAGTTATTTAAATAAGTTAAATTAAATAATGTGGTTTTGTTGATGGATTTAGTTGTTGGAATTAAGTCAAAATTAAACTAGTTAAAGTTAAAAAGGTGTTAGGTTGTTTAAATAAGTTAAAATAAATAATGTGGTTTAGTTGGTGGATTTAGTTGTTGTATTAAGTCAAAGCTAAACTAGAAAGTTGTTAAGTTGTTTAAGTAAGTTAACATAAATAATGTGGTTTTGTTGATGAATTTAGTTGTTGGAATTAAGTCAAAACTAAACTAGTTCAAGTTAAAAAGTTGTTAAGTTGTTTAAATAAGTTAAAATAAATAATGTGATTTTGTCAATACTAAACTAGTTTTAGGACTACTACTAGTCAAATTATTATTAAATATTATTTATAATATAATTGAATATCTATATTTTTGTAGATGGATCATCGTTTGTGGATGTATAATATGCATTATGAAACTGGTGCTGGTTTGAAACCTGAGTTTATTGACGGTGTTAGAAATTTTATTGAACATACAATGACACTTGACATTTTCAAGAATAATGGATTGGTTAGGTGTCCTTGTAGTGCATGTAAGTGCTTAAATTTTTTTAAACCAGATAGAGTTATGATTCATTTGTACCGTAATGGATTTAAGCCTAGATATTTTGTATGGATTGATCATGGAGAAAGTGATGGATTGGATGGTATGTTTTATAATTCGATGCCTGTTGATGTATATAATATGGTTGCACCACATGGCCAAATTAGGGTCGAACAGGTTAGGGTTGAACAGGTTTGGGTTGAACATGATAGGGTTGAACATGATAGGGTTCATGAAATGGTCAATAATGCTTTTGGGGTTCAAGGTGGGATGGAACCGGAACAATATTTTGATGAAGCTCCTAATGAAGAAGCAGGACGTTTTTATGATCAATTAGAAGAGTCTAGTCGTCCACTATGTGAAGGGAGTCCGCATTCTGCCTTGTCAGTTGCGGTTAGATTAATGAATATTAAATCAGTTTGGAATGTTCCTCATGCTGCTATGGACTCAATGGTTGATCTTTTGGGTGAACTAGTTAATCCGGAGGTGCAAAGACGGTTGGAACAATTGCACGAGAGATGGTAAGTTCTAATTCAAACTTTTAAATAAATGATTAGTTGATTCATATATATCGTTATAAATTTCAGTTTTTATTTATTGGAAAAAGAATTGGGACGCACTCCCATTGAACCAGAGGTTTTCAAGAAGACTCATGTTTGGAAGAAAGAAAATGAGTCGGATCCGGATGTGTGGGTGGAGGAAAGGGCCGAACGAACTTTTGTAAGTTATTTAATATGAATAATATATATTAATAGTGAATATATTTATGATATGTATATATATTGATGTCAATTTTTATATTTAATATCAGTACATCGCTGAGAATCTAGATAGTTCGGTCCAATTGACCCCTGAATTGTCCACCCAAATTTAGAAAGAAAAAGTGGTAGAGGGGACACACAAGGGTAGATGCTATGGTCTAGGCTCTCGAAACGATGTTAGACGACTCCAGTCAGGCTTAGAAGGTATTGGATCATCACGTCAAATCGAGGCACTTGACGGTGTTCAGATTGCTGCTATGTCGGATCAAATAGCTAAACTTACAGCGGCACTAGCAGAGTCGGAGCGGAGAAGAGTAGCTGAACAAGAAAGCATGAGTAACACCGTTCAGCAAATCAAAGAACAAGTGATAAACCTCGCTCGTCGACCTACTACTTCGGCTCTCGATGACACTGACGACGAGAGTGATGTGGATGATTATGTAGATCTCACTCCCTAGTTTAGATCTCTGGACATTTATGAACTTTTTGAAATTTTAAAACGAATTTTAAAAGACTTTATAAGTCTTTAATTTATGATTTAGATACTTTTGAATGTTATTTTAAGTTTGTTGTTTTATGTATTGTTTAGATTGTTTATAATTGTGAGTGTTTGATTGGGCTGAATAGTGTAGAATTGAATTGAATTGAATTGCATTTGCAAGTGGACAACAGAAACTGCCAGTTTCTGCTGTAAAAAATATTGCAGAAAAGCGACAGACAGCGTGGTTTTGTCCGTCACTTTTTTGGGTTTTTAAAAATAAAATTTCCAGAAAAGCGATGGACAATATCCTTTTATCCGTCGCTTTTCTAGGATTTTCAAAAATAAAATTTCCAGAAAAGCGACAAACTGCGTCGCCCTTTAGATATAAAAAAAATAAAAATGAAAATAAAGCGACGCAGTCCATCGCTTTTTTTAAAAAAATTCAGAAAAAAATTAGTAAAAAAGCGACTCAATCCGTCGCTAAAAGAGACGCAGCCCGTCTCTAAAAGTGACGCAGTCCATCGCTATTTGAAAAATGATGTTGTCCGTCACTTTTTAGTGACGCAGTCCGTCGCTTTTTGAAAAGCGTCGAGCTAAAAAGCGACGCAGTTCGTCGCTTTTGGCCGTCGTTTTTTGACAATTTTTTAGTAGTGAGAGTAGAATCAAGGGAGGAACAAAATTGTACCCGCATTTTTATCAATAAAATATTCATATTTCTTCAGATTTTATTTGTGTGGTTTATTTATTTTTCATATGTTTAAAATTTGTTGCAAACAAATTGGCACGCCCAGTGGGACCAAATGATCTACCCTTCATCTCTTCTCTCTTAGATCAAATCTGAAAATTTGAAGCTACAAAGGTTGAATAATGAGTACTTCAAGCCTCATCTTTGAGTTTCATCGAGTCTACACTCCAACAAGCCCTGAAGCAGGGGGCATTCATAGACATTGAAATTTTGCGGACTCTACAAGACGTGTTCAATTCGAATTGGAATTCTAGAAGATGTGTTCAGTTTCAATTAGAATCCTTGGAGGCTACTCAACCCTAAACCCTAGTTTATGCCTATATAAGTGGTACTAAATTCCCTTAAAAGGCATCTCAAAATATCCCATAAACTCTTGGGTGCTTTTAAAGATCAAGATCTCGAATATTCCACAAACGTCATGGAATATTCATATAGAGATTAAATCTAAATCATCCTAGTTCGAGAAATACGACACTAATGGCCCTCGAAACATGGATAAATCTTAGGAGAGTAAAATCAAGGAAGGAACAGAATTGTACTTGCATATTTATCAATAAAATATTCATGTTTCTTCAGATTTTATTTGTGTGATTTATTTATTCTCCATATGTTTAAAATTTGTTGTAAACATGTACAAGCCGACTTCTATTAGTTGGAAACTCCAGCGGTGTGTAACCTCTCACGACTTCAAATTCGCGAGTGCTAGTTGATGATCCCCTACAATCTGACTTTAAATCTGAGGCATATCATAGATCTCATTCCCATTCGTCATGATTTTGCGCTCGTTTCCGTATAACTATTCATCAGTGTCTCTATTGTTTTTGCCGTCATGGACTTAGGGAAATTTCCGATCGAAACTCCATTAGTAAGAGTTGAAACCCCACCAAATCTATAATAGGAAGAGCAACATCAAGAAGTATAAGAAGAAGATTCATCGTTGGCTCAGTTGGAATCAAGTCATAAAGCCATTGAAGCCCCAAAAAAACTCCTCTAAGAAAAATTGGAATCAGGGAAGGACAAGAGGATATCTTGCTGAGAATGAGGATGCATTGGGGATGAAGATCGGGGAAAGGTTGCTGCTAAATAAGTGTTTTAAGTCTCTTAATTTAAAATTAAGTGAATTGATCAGATTTTTGGGTTATATTAATTTTGGTGGATTTTTTAATAATTCGGGTGTTTTTTTTTAAATTTTTTTGGATAGAAGTTTAACAAATAACGGATTGACGGTTAAGATTGAGATATGTGTACCACCGTTAATATAGAAAGTATATATGCACCAAAATTCGGATGGTAAGGGCACTAACATCCTAAAAGTATAACGAACGTCGAAGGGTATATATAAGTTATTTACGATAGTTCAAGGGTATATTTGTTCTTTTTTCCCCTTTCTAAAACAACTCTTTAGAAAAGTGCTTTTGAAAAAAGAAACAATTTGTGTTTGGGTAATTTATTTGAAAAATGCTTTTGATAATTAGATTGTGTTTGACTAATCATTTTTAAAAAGTGCTTTTGAGAATCAAATCACAAAAAAGAATAAGTATCAATATACTTTTAATATTAAAAGTATTTTATAGAGAGAAAATTATTTTAAATATCTATTTTAAAGTATTGAATTAATATTTTACTTTTATTAAATTAATATCTACATATTTAAATTTTAAATCAATATTATATATATATAAATAAAAAATAAATAAAATATTAATGTGATATTACCATAATAATTTAAATATAATTAAAAATATCAACTAAAATAAATTTAAAAATCATTGCACAAATTAAAATCGCTATATATGAAAATTCACCACAATAAATAAATAAATAAATATAATAAATATATTGATAAATATGTATATATGGCAAAGATAGTTTGATCTTAGTAAAAATAATTTTCTGCTCTGCTTTTTTCTTAAGATGCAGAAATTTTTATGATTAGAGATATTCATAGAAGAAGTGTCGAAGAGCCAGAAGTATTTGGTTTAAAATTGAAGAAATCACTTGGAGGATTGTACACTTCAATTTAAGGTAAAAGATAATTTCTTGGAACATTGCGCTTTTTCTATTTTTTTTGTTAAAAACTGAATACATTTATTTGACTAGCTTATGTGTTTTTTTTTAAACTCTAGAAATTTATCAAGTTAAATTGAGCTCACTTGTTTATCATTTTGATATGGATTATTTGTTTACAGTTGTCGTAGTTTCTTAAAAATGGATTATTTGTTTTCAGTTGTGTTGAGGAAAATGTTTTTTTTGTGTGTTTTTAGATTATTTTTTCATGATAAGGAAACCTGCAATTACTATCCGAAAACCTTCGAGTGTACATATAAAATTTTGAACCCCTTAGTAAAAAGCTAAGTTCAATGATATATGGCTGCTGACCGATTCTGTTGCACCATTACCATAACATCCATGTATAGGGAGCACATAAGTTTGAAGTTTTATTTATGAATTTTCATCCCTAACTTTGTTCAAATACTCGTTATTGTTATATTTATTGTATCTTGCCTTATATTTTAGGGACTTGGAACAAGGAAGAGTACTGAGTCATGGTTTCCTTTTTTAGAGTCAAACTGTTGAGATTTATGCACTTTTGATGATTGACAAAGAAAGATGAAACACATCAGTCAACATGGTCCAAAGGTACGTTGTCACGAGCAGTTGAATTTAGAAAAGCTTTCAAAATATTTAAAGATAAAAGTGCAGAAATAAAGAAATGGATAATGTTAATTTCGTGATAAAACACAAGGAATCAAACTAGTGATGAATTGAAGAAAAAGAATCAGTAAGTTTTATTTGAAGGAGTCTATAGAGGTAAGGAGTTTTACTTGAAGAAGGAGCCTTACTTGAAGTAGAACTCTTCAAGCTACTGCTGAATTGAAGAGTTGTAGTTCAACTACAATACAAAAGAATTAATGATGTGATTTGAAGAATGAGTCTAAAGAAGCAAGTAGTTTAAATTAAAGAAAGAGTATTACTTGAAGTAGAACTCTAAGTCAAGAGAGTTCAAGTCAATGAGGAATTTGAAGTAAACAATAATTCTATGAAGATTTGTGCTTAAATAGAAGTGAAGTCATCCAGAATACTTGTGCACTTACAGAAAAAAATGGAGCAATTGAAAATTAACTTCGCAAGTGCTACCAGCGAACTGAAGCAACAAATAGAAGGAACACATCGAAGAACCAGGTCCTTTTACAGAGTTTATGTGTTAGGAGTTTTTCTTTGTGATTAAGTCTTGATGTAATCTTAGTTCAATGAGTTATAAACCGAATTAGGTGTGTTGCCTTTAGGTTGTGATAACTCGAAGTGTTGGGAACACATACCTTGAGGTTTGTGTTGAAGTTTGGGAATTATAGTTCGTAATTCCTTAGGCTACATAGGCTTGTAATCTGTTTTCTATGGAGGCTCAGTGATTTAGTGAAGTTGTAGTTAAATCCTGTAGGGGTACATGTCGTGATCTTTTACACCTTTTGAGCCGGGTGTTTTCCATGTAAAAATATTATGGTTTTAGTTATTGTCCTTACTGCTTTGCTGGAACATGTTAGGCAACATGTTTCACACTTAAGTGAAAAGTTAAAATCAGTAAATTACTAGGTCGTGCAGACTAACACAAACTATAAGAATTTTGACTAACATTTTACGAAGTATTTTTTCATCATATTGATATATAAAAAAATTGCAATTTATATATTTTTTTTCGTATAGTTTTTGAATATCTAATTATTTTTGTTTAAAATATCGAATTACTGTAATCTAATTTAACTTTGAAAAATAGTTAAATTAACTTTTGTAAACCGCAATATGGCAAATAAAAGTGGATGGAGAGAGTTAGTTAAGTGACTTTATGTGAGAAGTATGCTTAATTGAATGACTTTGAGGTTATAAAAGAAAGTTGACTAAGTTTTGTCTTGTGTAAACTATGTAGAAGGTTGAAATATTTGTTTGTTTGATGCTCAAGCATATATCATGGCCCTTTTTGGCCTACTTCTTCTTCTTGTGATGATCGAAACAAAATTATTCAAAGTCAAATTAGATGCGAAGTTTAATTTGGTTGATTTTTGTAGGGTAATTGGTATTTAATTTGGTTGATCTATCTATGGCTCAATTATCATTCTTCTATATGCAAATTCACATAGTGCTATTTCTTTGTGAGAATTCTTGAAAATAGATTTTCTTTGGAATGGTTTGTTAAAAGGGTGCAAGATTGAATTATTCTTTGCACGTTTCTAGATACCTTAGATATTTTCTTGGAAAGCCTTAGAATTTCCTAGAAAGTGTAGAGATTTAGAGAAGGGACCAAAGTGTAAATAAGTAGGGACTTGTAAAGTAAATATTAATTACACTTTAGCCCCTAGGTTGTAGTATAAATAGAGGTGCCATTCATTTGCAAGACATCCAACAACTTGTAAGCAATCTCCCAAGCTTAATACAAAGCCTTCTTCCAAACTTTCCAAATCTTTCTAAGTCTTTCTTTACATTCTCTTAGAGATCTTAGTCTTGAAGGCTTACTTGAGCTTACAAGATCGTGAAAGATTCGTGAGTAAGTTGTCAAGTGCCGCACAGAACATTAATGAGAATTTTAAGTCTGTGACAAAGTGGTATAAGAGCGAAGGTTTGATACTAAGGGTATGGCAACCGAAGGAGACGTGAACGCCGCTAGCACTACCAACGTCAGTCTGGATGATGGGAAAAAGAACCTCAAGGGAAAGAAGCACCAAAAGAGTCACGAGGAGATGTTGCTGGATCCCACACCTAGCGAGGCGCTAACATCTCATCCACCCTGGACCACTGAAGCAAGTGACGATGAACTTGGCGAGGAGGCTATTGATGTCACCGCAGGAGAAGAGTGGGTTGCAAGGGTTGAAGTGGCGAGGTAGGCCGTGGAGATATTAGGCCGGCGGATGAATGTGGCCGACGACAAGTTCAAAACTCTTGAAGACTTCACCCTTGAAGAGACCGAAAACATCTGTAAGGAGTTGGAGGGACGTCATCGTGTTGAGTTTGAGATGAAAGAGGCTATCACTTCCTTGGAGTGTCGGCTCATGGAGGCGTTGAGCACGATTGAGACCATGAAGGCCAAGATGAAAGCACTCAAGGAGGGCATGGAAGTTGGAGGATCATCGTCGCTTGACCGTTATAGGAAGGCCAAGGTCGAGGCTCCAAAACCACCTATGTTCAAAGGCATCGGTGACACGCAAGAGGTGGAGAACTTCTTATGGCATTTGGAGAATTACTTCAAGTGCAACAGGCTGAAGAGCGACGAGAGTAAGATTAACACCGCTGTGTTGTATCTTTCGGAGATGGCCATGCTGTGGTGGAGGCGCAATAAAGCCGAGATAAGGAAGGGTACGTACACCATCAACACCTGGGAGCAATTCCGGGAAGAGTTCAAGAAAGCCTTCTTCCCTAACAACGTCATCTATGAGGCGAAGCACAAGTTTAAGGAGCTGAAGCAAACAACCAGCATACGTGCATATGTGCAGGAGTTCACCACCCTCACACTTCAAATTCCTAACCTCACAGATGATGATATGTTGTTCCACCTCATGGATGGGCTGAAAAATTGGGCCAGGACGGAGTTAGAACGTCGGCAGGTCAGAACTATAGATGAAGCCATCACATAAGCTGAAGCTTTGACAGACTTCAGGCATGAGAAGCCCGACAGAGCTAGAGGAGAAGAAATGAGAGGTAGTCATGACCATGGTGGGGGAGATCGTGGCAAAGTCGAAGAGTAGCGGCCACATCCCAAGAGGCATGATACCTATAAGTCCGACGGTAAGAAGTTTAGACGTCAAAGCGATGTCGAGAGAAAGGCGGAGCCTACAAAGACAAATGGTTGCTACATATGCGGTGGGCTGCATGGCTATGCAAGGTGCCCTGAACTAAAGAGCCTTGGTGCTATCCTGTGGGAGTGGAAAGAGAAGGATGCACATGAACAAGGTTAAGATGCAGAGACAACACAATTGGGCTTGATAGGACTATGCAGAACTATTACCAGCAACCAGGGAAGCCGAAAGAATATGACGTGCAGTATGTCGACATCACGATCAATGGAAGACCCGCTTGTGCTATGGTCGACACAGGTGCAGAGGCCAATATCATGACCAAAAAGGCAGCAACGAGGTTGGGGCTGAGTTACAGTCCAAGTAACGCTCAACTCAGGTGAAAATATTATGGATGGTGAAAAATGAGAATGCATGACTACATAATGGCTGAAGACGGTGAACTTTGGGACATCGTTCTCATAAAGGAACCATTCAAATGAAGGAATCAAAAGTTGACTGCTTACAACTCAATATGAGAATTTTAGCATGAAGGGGGGAGAAACTGCTTATGAAATGCACACAAGGTTTACTTCTATCACCAATGAGCTTCGATGCTTGGGTGAACCTATTCATCCAAGTAAACAAGTTATTCGGAAGATTCTTCGTATCTTCCCAAATCCTTGGAAAGCAAAGTTAATGTGATCACTGAGGATAGGGACCTGAAGACTCAAACTATGGATGAGCTGATTGTGAATCTTCAAACTTATGAGCTTGTTTGAACTGAACAAGCAACAAGATCAGTCCAAAAGGACTTTGGTTAGAGAGCATATTGAAAAAAATCCGTTCATAGAGAGCTTATTGAGAAATTTTAGTCATGTTTTGCAT
>NC_064288.1:10453083-10481583 GCF_019186545.1 Solanum stenotomum | reverse complement strand
AGAAAACCGCTCAATGCTCCATGTATAAAACCTCAAGGAATTTGAGAAGGTGCAAATCATTATCTTCTCTTCTCTTTCTTCGCTTCTTCCTCCTTGAATAAATGTGGAAGATAGGTGTCTTATCAAATTCTTTCTCCTTATGTAAAATAATAATTCTATATAATCTCAGATTTCATGAAATTTTGGTAAGGCAATTATGTTTCCCTATATGTATAAATCATATACATTACGTTATATACATAAGAGGATCAAATCTTGATAGGAAGAATATCTTCTCATCCTACAGGATCAGATCTTGATATGAAATATCTACTAGGAAATCCTCTATCAGCCAACAATAATTTCCATCTTTTTCGTTCTTAGAGAGCATATTGAGAAATTTTAGTCATTTTTGTAAAGATATGACTCGTAGTCCATATAAGGAGGGAGACCAATTTGCATTTCTCTTTTACCGTTATACACCATGCAAGTTCGAGTCAAATTATCATTCACAATGTAAATATTACATCAATATTTGGTTAACAATCCAATCTCAATATATAGGAATTCTACATAGAGTCACGAACTGTTGGGTTTAAAAGGTGTGAATGGAAAATGAAGAGTTGTACCTTATATGAAGAGTTGTGACTTTTATGAAACATTGTGACCTTTTCGAAAGATTCTGACTTTTCCAAAGGGTTGTGACCTTTTCGGTAAGGCACAATAAGCACCATTTCACACTACCCTTTGTTGTCTATAAATAGATAGTATCCTCTTATTTTTAAACAAGGAAAGAATTAATTTTCTGGACTTCTTCTACTACTACTAAATCTAGTATTATAAGTGTACTTTACTGCCGTTGAGTGGTTCACTAACATTGTGGTTTTAGGTATCGATACACCGGTGAGTAAGATCGTTCTAACCTGGGAGGATATATTCCATTAACCTCGGGTAGTTAAGGGGAATAATTTCCTTAAGGGGACACTGTGCATTAAGTGGCTTCGATCCTCTTCTTTGAGAAAAATATTTTGTATATTATTTCTAATCTGTTTCTGATTCTATTTTCTCTACTGGTTTTAATTTTCTAGTTTTGAAAATATTCTTTAAAATTTGTTGTTTCTTATCAAGTTCTTCAAAATTTTTGTTCTTAGTATCTAAGGAATACAAGATGAACAACAACCTTAAGGAAATTATTATACTGTTGGTATTTGTTGTATTCTACAGATTGAGGGAAACAAATCATAGAAGTAAAAGATTAATGCACTACATTTTCAAAATTCGGTGCCATGTTTAGCAAGATCGAATTGAAAATGTACCAGAAAAATTAGTGGTATTTCGGTTAAAGATTACAGCAGGTAACCTTCTTATTATTTATCTAAGGAGGAAAATAGTTTCTAAATGTTAACTCTTTTGACATTTATCATGTGTGTCTTTGGAAAAAGATCTGCAAACCATATGTTCTTGAATGAATTTTCCTTGGCAAATAGTGTTGCCTTTAAAATTCTGTAGTTTGCAGAATGAGAGATGCACATTTTTGTTTGATAAAATAGTATGTCAAAATGTTATAGTTGGAAGACTATTTGAAAAGAAAAGCATTTCTATGTGATAATCAAAGAATATGTTTTATTCTGTTTGGAGAAAAAAAACTTTTGTAGTTTTGTACTCCTTGTGAATTTGATTGTGTCTGATTTTTGTAGAGTAATTTTTTTTTATAGTTTTCTACTCTGGTTAAATAATACTATGCAATTGGTTTGATGAATATTAAAACTTCATCTAATAAGTTAGTTTGTACTTTCTGTTTTCTATAAACTTCACTGTTAAATAGAAAAAATTATACAAAAGTTTTTGTCTTTATTCTAAATACTAACTGGTATGTCTAATTGTGATAGCAAAAAGACAAGTGACTTAAAGTGTGTGATATTGTGTCTGCAATAGGTGCCTCTATGAAAAGAACTTTAACACTATGTAAAGATTGTCAAAAAGAATTGAAGCACTATAATTCTTTCGTAAAATAATATTTTCGAAAGAGGTTTCATGCTGCCATTGATGGTCTGGGAAAATATGAAGGAAAATTATTTTCAACTATTTGAAAAATATTTTTGAGATCATATGTAAAATGTGGGGGGTTCTTTGGTTATGACAAAGATAAAATTAGACTTAGTATCTAATTTAAATTTGAAGCAAAAGATATGAAATTCAGTGATACTTTTGTATTATGTTAGACCCACAAAATTCTTGGAGTATATTTGATATTGTGGTTGTTGAGTTTCTCTTTTACTAGTACATGGTGTGACTAGTACGAAACTACCAAATTATATATATACTTATTCAAAAGAATTGTGTTCTTTTATGAAAAGGGGTCACTTAAAATGTTGTGATTTTCTTGAAAAGATATGTCTATTAAAATAAAAGTATTTGTATAGACGTGAATATTGGTGAATAGTCATGTGTCATGTTTTGTTAAAGAAGCATTTTGGACTATATTGCCTTTATTGGACTCGATGAATCTGTTTTCATGGGTAGTTCTATAACAATTAAATTGAAAGTTATGAAAAGTTTTTTCTGAAAAAGACATTTGACAAGGTGCTAAGTCTAAACAATGTTTGTATCACACAAAATTGTAAGAACTAGGAACAATAAATTTGTGAGAAAAAGCTACCTCACCGAGAGCTTTTCAAACTCAATATTTTTATTTGATTTTACTTGCTTGAGTCAGACTGTTTGTGACTTGAACGACGTTGGGGACATGTCAATTATAAAACCTTGCAAGGAAAACTGATCAACTTAGAAGTTTTGTCTAACTTTGAGTGCAATAAATAAAAATGTCAAGTTTGTGTGGAATCTAAGTATGCTGAACATTCTTATAAATCTCTTGAAAAAATTCTAATCCCTTAGAGTTGATTTACATTGACATTTGTGATATGAAGTCAACACCATCTCGTGGTGGGCATAAGTATCTCATAACTTTCATTGATAATTGCATTAGAAACAACTATGTCTATTTGCTGAATGGTAAACATGAAGCAATAGAATATTGAAGTTGTAAATCAGTTGGAAAAAAGATAAGAAGTGATAGGGATGGAGAGTATAAATCTCCTTGTGCAAAAATATGTTTGGAAAGTGGAATTATCCATCAAACTACTGCCCCATTCACCTCAATCTATTGGAATTGAAAAATGAAAAAAAAAAACTAACTTTGAAGGAAATGATGGCTACACTACTTATAAGTTCAAGTTTACCACAAAAGTTGTGTGGAGAAGCTATCCTTACAGCAAAAGGGAAAAACAAAAAATTTTGTCTTTTCAGAAAGAAAACAGTAAAAAAAATTTGTTTGTTCGGGACACAATCTATTCCATATGAAAAATGGAAAGGAAGGAAATCCAACTTTGAAATATTTCAAAGTGTGGGGGTGTCTAGCCAAAGTCCAAGTTCCTGTTCCTAAAAGGATTAAACTAGGACTTAAGACTGTGGATTCTAAAATTAGACTTGAGTAGTATAGTGAAGGGTCTAAAAGTCCTTGGAAAGAACAAAAGGACAAACTCCTAATAAAGAGATTCAGAGGTGTAATAAATGTCAAAGGATATCTATTTCCTTCGGATTTGATTTTATAACATTTCCTATGTCTTAGGTGCTTTTGGAAAGATGGTGTCAATAGTGAGATTGGTTCAATCTTGAACAATCTTATTGGAAGTTGGTTGATCTTCCTCCAAGAAATAAACCTTTGGGTTCAAAGTGAATCTTCAAAAGAAAAATGAAAGTCGATGGAACTGTTGACAAATATAAAACAAGATTTTTTGTCAAAGGCTTTAGACAAAAACAAGGTCATGATCTTGTCGACATATACTCGTTAGTAACTAGAATTACATTCATTCTGATGTTAATATTATTAGATGCGGTATATGACCTACAAATTCATCAAATGAATGTGAAAACAAATGGAGAATTGGAGGAAAAAATTTACATGAAACAGACCGAGGGTTTTGTAGTTCCTGGTAAAGAAAAGAAAGTGAGCGAACTTGTTAAGTCACTTTATGGACTAAAACAAGCACCCAAACAATGACATAACAAAGTTGACCAAACCATGTTGGCAAATGGATTTAAGAATGATGGAATTAATAAATGTGTTTACATTAAAATTATAAGGTCACTGTTTATTTATATATTTGTGACATGTTGATCATCAGCAGAGACAGTAATGACATAAATGCTAATAAACATTTGCTAGAAAGCAACTTTGATATGAAAGATCTTGGTGTTGCTGATGCTCTTAGGTATAAGAATCCTTAGAACTCCATAATGTTTAGCATTGTCACAGTCTCATTACATTATAAAGATACTTGACTAGTTCAAATATTAGGATTTTAATATTGCCAAGACTCCAATAAATGTGAGTTTTGCACTACAAAAGAATGAAGGCAAAAGTTACTCACAATTGGATCATGCTAGAGTTTTGGGAAGTATGATGTATATCAGAAAGTGTACGCGATCAAATAAAGTATGTGATATTAATAAACTGAGTCGGTTCACGAGTAATCCCAATCGAACTCATTGGATGACAATAAAAAAAGTTTTGGGATATTTAAAACATACTCAAAATTATGTCTTGTATTATAACAATATCCAGCAGTAATGAAAGGATTAGTGATGCAAATTGGATCACCGAGATCAAATGAAGTAAAATCCACGAGTGAATATGTATTTAATCTTGGTGGAGGAGCAGTCTCTTGGAAATATTCCAAAAAGACATGTATTGCTAGCTCTACAATGATCTTTGAGCTAGGTGCTTTAGATAAGGTCGGTGAATAAGTTGAAAGACTCCAGAATTTATTGATAGATATTCCTTTTTGGCACAAACCTTTAGCATGATCAGTATGCATACACTTTGATAATCCAGATGCAATAGGTAGGGCATGGATCATGATGTATAACAGAAAGTTTCGTCATATAAGATATAGACATAATACCGTTAGAAAACTACTCTTTAATGGAATTATCGCAATTGACTATGTAAAGTCAAAGGATAATGTGTCGGATACACTTACAAAAAGTCCTAACTAGAGAGAAAGTTGAAAGATCATCTAAGGGAATGATTTTACGGCTTAGGACAAGTCATCATGGCGGTAACTCTACCTAGCAGACTGGAGATCCCAAGAGCTAGGTTCAAGGAGAAAAACAAAGTTGTGACTGACGGTTCGGCATTGTCAACCAACTCATTCCATTCTCATGATGAAGACAATGCTCAGGAACAAGGATATAAAATTAAGGCTTGTTAATGAGTTAATAAAGCTTAAAATTTCTAATGATTTGCTAAGTTTGGCAGATTTGACCAAATAGTGTATCTATGCGATAACACGATTAGAAATCACCTATGTGAGTGTGAAGTGTAAGCCGCATCAAAAAGGATGATTGTCAAAAGCCCGTCTCTCTATGTACTCATGAAATCATGAGGTGTTTATGGCTGGAACGAACATAACCGTAAGAACCATAAATGGTAAAGGGTTAATTGTGTGACATATGGTTGTCTAGGTATACACCAAAGCTTGACGGTTCAAAGATATCAAATTTACTGATTGACTAAGTATATCGACATATGTTCACTATGGAAAGTTCAAAGGGAAACCTACTTATCTAGAGGCAATTAATTATTGCTTGTAAAGTACATACTTGTCCGTTTCTTTGTCTTGGAGTCATTCCCCATTCATATGGGGGATTGTTGGGTTTTAAAAGGTGTGAATGGAAAATGAAGAGTTGCGACTTTTATGAAAAGTTGTGACTTTTATGAAAAGTTGTGACTTTTATGAAAGGTTGTGACCTTTTCGAAAGATTGTGACTTTTCCAAAGGGTTGTGACCTTTTCGGTAAGGCACAATAAGCACCATTTCACGCTACCCTTTGTTGTCTATTTATAGAGAGTTTCCTCTTACTTTTCAACAAGAAAAGAATTAATTTTCTGGACTTCTTCTACTACTACTAAATTTAGTATTTTAAGTGTACTTTACTGCCGTTGAGTGGTTCGCTGACACCGTGGTTTTAGGTACCGATACACCAATGAATAAGATCGTTCTATCCTGGGAGGATATATTCCATTAACCTCGGGTACTTGAGGGGAATAATTTCCTTAAGGGGACACTGTGCATTCAGTGGGCTCGATCTTCTTCTTTGAGAAAAATATTTTGTATATTGTTTCTAATCTGTTTCTGATTCTATTTTCTCTACTGGTTTTAATTTTCTAGTTTTGAAAATATTCTTTTCACTTTGTTGTTTCTTATCAAGTTCTTCAATGTTTTCGTTCTAAGTATCTCAGGAATACAAGATGAACAACACAAATTGTGTACATCACATGTATTAAACAACTATAATCTATAACAATGCTACAAATAAGCGACTTACCGCAATCTTGCAAAGGAGAGTCAAAGATATCTCTTGTGAGTACTGACTTTATGAAAGCATCAATTCTACCAACCATATGAGCTACTATTGTGTCTCAATAGCTCACTTAATAAACCTGTTATTCAACACAATATTTCAGCACTGCTCCAACGCAAATAATGTCACTCAAGTTAAACTATTTTTCTAAAAAATCATTATAACCAAAAAATAAAAGAGATTATTGTACAAATCACCCTTCAAGTTTAGTTTTGTAATACTTACTTCCATCATAGTTTATAATATTATGCTTACCTCTCTTATTTTATTTTTTTAATAATTATTTTCTTAACCTAATTATTATTAAGATAAAAATATGATTTAATTAAATTTCACTTTATCATATATTATTTAATTTAATTATCATGTGTTTTGGCATCCTAATTGTTATTAACAAAATATTATGTGTATTGACATCCTATTTGGATTCACTATTTCAGCTCAGCAAATGACTACAACTTGAATATACAACTTTCAAGAAAAAAAAAACAATTTTCCGTTCAATTCTCCATGAATTAAAAACCATTGATTAAATCATAATTTTTTTGATATAATTGCATAAGAAGATGTTATATTTTGAATGTCAAACCTGAACGTTTTGGATAGTGACCGCGAGTGTACCACCCCAGAAATTTTTTGAACTAAAACTCTAACCCTTATTTGTACTGAGTGAAATTTTTGCAAGGAATTTAAAATTTCATGAGTGATAAGGTCACTAGGCGTAGCACCTTGAGTTCCAAAAAGAATCGAATTGGAAATAGCAAAATCTAAAATTTTTCAAGTTAAGCCAAGCATGAGTTTTTGGTCGACTTCAAATGATCATAACTCCTAGATCAGAATGATTTAGGTGTGCTACCTGATACCTTAGAAAAGGTCTTCCAATTATATTTCCAACGCTTTCTAGTTTTCACGATTCCGAGATCGTTTGAGTGAGTTATCCCCTTTGGAAGTTGGGCGGTTGGAATGAGGAAATGTCCAATCCAAATTTTGAAAGGGTAGTTTCGTCGTTTCCTTAACCTATTAATTTAATTCATTTTAGTGAATTAATTAAGGGTCAAATCAGAAGGAGATCAGTTTAGTCAATTGGAAAATACTAGGGCTTGGATAACAGAGAAAAGAAGAAAGGAGAAGAGGAACAACAAGATTTCGCCAAGAACGATCGATTTTGGTTGTGGATTCGCCAAGGAATTCATCTTACAAGGTATGTGAGTCTCTCATAGCGTTGGGTTCATTCACCCACACGCCAAACATGTTTAGTTCAGCGAAAATCGTCCTAAAAGAGTTTGAAAGTTGATGTTCTTCACATGTATTCTTGAATTTGAATGTTGTTCTTGAATTGGGATGAATTGAGGAGTTTCTGAGATCTTTACGTTGAGTTTTAAGGTTGTATTGAGTTAGGTTCTTGAATAGATATGTTGGGTATCGGGATCTAAAAAGAATCAGGTTCTGGCGTGCAGGTTCGTGTCGCGGACTTGCTCCCCCAATGAAGAAAGATAGTCTCCGCGTTGCGGTTAGGACGCGAACTCCTCTGGCTCAAAAATTAATTTCACGAGCATTTATTTAGAAACGTCTCCGCATCACAGACTTGTTCCAAGACGATGATTTCATAACTTTTCTTAGGTTTAGCTATGCAAAGTCATTCCTAAACATCATGAGACCTTTCCAATCACAAATCTTAATGCTTGAATCCATAATTCAATTCAAGGATCAGTTAAGAGTCAAGTCAAGATGAGTTAAGATCAAAGTCAAGAGAAGTCAAGAGTCAAGTTAGGATAGGTTCTTAAAGTTTTCAAAAAGTCTTTCACAAATGTTTTAACTTTGTTTTAAGACTTAAGTTTTGAGTTCAGTAAAGAGTAAAGTCGAAGTTCTTTTCTTCAAAGAAACATATGGGGGACTAAGTATTTCCCAAAGAGATTTAAAATATTTTTCACATTTAAATAAGAATGTAAACTGAGATTTCCAAAGAACCTTCGGGCTAGTTTTCAAAAAAGAGTAATCGCTTTCTAAATGAAGCAAGAAAGGAAAACCTTGATTTCCAAGATAGCCTTTGACCTAAGTTTTTGAGCACTAATCTCAAATCAGTGAAGAAGTATGTTTTTAAACACAAAGAGCTACTATAATATAATATTTTTGGGAGTAGTATTGAGCACCAATGGGGAAGAGTTTATACAACTATCATCCCTCTTAAACCATGTAGTCATCATGGGTAGAAAAGGGTCATACTTTTTAGATGAATCTTTTCGCATAGACTAGTGGGTCCACTTAGTAGTTAAGGTTCTATACCACGATAAGGTATAGGATGGCTCGGGCAGCGTGGGGTTAATAACGTTGTATCATCACTATAGTTCTTAAGTGATGGTTGTCGGTTAGAGAAACTCCCACAACAGTAATTGCATAGTTCCTCAAGGGGTTCTTCTTAGTATGGATGGGGGTATGAGATTTCATTCATGCATTGCACAAGTAGACTTTGAGAGAGATCATGATATGTCTTTTATGATTTTATGATTTTGAGTTGACAGCATGTTTTAAACAATTTTCTTTTTCTTTATATTGCACTTGTTTTAAATTGTTTTATAATGAAATGAGTTCAGTTAAGTATTCATGAGTTGAGAAGAGCCAAGGTAATTGTTTCTTTCAGATCCTTTTCAAGCATAGGTTATGTTTAGCATTCCAACTCGCATACTCGTACATTCAATGTACTGATGCCAGTTGGCCTGCATCAACTTATGATGCAGACGCAGGTAACTAGGATCGGCATTCCAGCACATCGTTGATCCAGTGAGCAGTTCAGAGTCTGTTGGTGAGCCTTCTTGAATTCCGGAGGATCCATTTCATTATTTTGTAGTTTAGTTCATTAGGATGTTGTGGGAGTTGTCCCAATATCCATCTCAGTTGTTATTAGAGGCTTCATAGATAGCCAAATGTTAGTTCTTTAGTCATTTCATTCTCATTATTCCATATTGATACTTGAGTCTACCTTAATGGCCAGTTGAATGTTCTATTATTTCATTCCAGTTTATTATATGAACTTACCTTTGTTGAGTTTAAGTCTTCCGCTGAGTTAAGTAAGCCAAGACAAGGGTTCGCTTGGGGCCAGCAATGGTCTTTTGAGTGCTAGTCCCCCCCAGGGTGTAGTTTCGGGGAGTGACAAACTTGGTATCAGAGCACAAGATTCAAGTGTCCTAGGGTGTCTATGAAGCCGTGTCAAGTAGGATCTTGTTTATGGTTGTGAGGGGCCCACTTTTATAAATGAGAGACTGTAGACATTTAAGAAAAGTTTCCCTTCTTTCTTACTCTTAATCGTGTGATAGAGCTATGTCATTGAGACTTATTCTATGTCGTGCGTTTCTCAGAATCATTCGACTACCCATCATACTAGAGGTGGTTGAAAAACAGAATCGATTCTTTGTCGATGAAATTTTCTTAGCAAGAGTTTTGAGAAAGTCATGAGACTCTAGAGGGGCTTAAGAGAAATCCAAGAGTAAGTTAAGTGTTCAGTTTCAAAGGAATGCACCCATAATTATATGAGTTGTGCGCTTGAACTAAAAGCGAGTTGTACTATTTTCCTTAAGCCTTGTTTCAGCTGAGATCCTTTTTAAGAGGTATGTTTAGAGCTTGAGTAGTATTTTCACCTAAAAAGGTAGCATGAGTTATGAGATCATGAGCAATAGTAGTGAAAGAGCCTAGAGTTAGGGGAAAGTATGTAAAGGTTTAGAAATCCTAGAAAGGGAGATAGTGTTGTGACGAGCTATGTTACTATAGTTATGTACCTAGTAAGTTAGTAATGGAGAGTTTTCCCTTATGGGTAGACTAATAAGTGATAAGTTGTGAAGATTCCATCATAGGAGGTAGAGTGTGTTGTAGCTAGAAAAGAGTTGGTGATGAAGTGTCATTGTGTAGGAAATGACTAAGTGTAAGTAGTGAATAGAAGAGAAGAAGTATTCATGAGGTTATAGATCTAAGCTAGGCTTATGATTTTGAGGGAGAGCCCATAATATTCAAAGTGTAATAGAACTAATTAGGCATTGATGTAAAGTGAATGAGTGAATAGTACTTAAGTTGTGAAGGGAAATATGATAGTAAATTGTAAGTATGAATACTAAGAGGTAAAGGTTGGCTATTTGTCATAAGGTCCTAGTGGACGAGTGTTTCTGAATTTGTATCTAGTAATTGTAAGTTAGTAAAGTAAGCGAGCAATCATATTGATATTCGAGTTTAGTCATAAATATTAAGCTTGAATTCGAGATGAGTGTCATGATCCAAGGAATGGAAACGTTAAGGTGATGATGTTAATCTTGAGATTTAATCTAGAAGACTTGACATAGAGTAGGTGAAGAATTTAGGTGATTAGCTGCAATAGATATGAGTAGTACAGGTGAGAGACCTTAACGTTTAGATAATGGCAGTGAAGTGTGGCTAAGTCACAAGAGTAACATGAGCATTAGGAGGTGTGCCGAGATGGTATGTTACCAGATGAGTTTCCAATTAAGTTATGATTTTCCATGCGTACCTAGATAGCATAATTGAGTTGTTAATGTGGAATAGGTCCATAGATTTCAAGTGTTAGCTTTATACCTAAGGGTGAGATGATAAGAGGAGAAATCAGGTCAAATGTTGAGAATTTCTTAAGGAGCTGGTTAGTAGGAGTCCATGGAGTTGTTAGAGTACGAAGATTGAATGTGGTGGTAAAGAGTAATAGTTTGAGATGAGATTCCCTATTGAGAAGTATAGAATTGGAACTTAAGGATTTGGGTTAAGTTTGAATATAGTAAGATGAGACCATTAGACTCAGACCTTAGTAAGAGTAACCCATTCTATACCCAGTCCAGTCATCATTCTAGGACGAATGATCCCAAAGGGGATATGTTATAACACCCAGAAAATTTTTGAACTAAGACTCGAACCCTTATTTATAGTGAGTGAGATTTTTGCAAGGAATTTAAAATTTCTTGAGTGTTAAGGTCACTAGACATAGCACCTTGAGTTCCAAAAAGAATCGAATTGGAAATAGCAAAATCTGAAATTATGCAAGTTAAGCTAAGTATGAGTTTTGGGTCGACTTCAAACGATCATAACTCTTAGATCAGGATTATTTAGGTGAGCTACCAGATACCTTAGGAAAGGTCTTCAAAATATCTTTCCAACGCCGCCGAGTTTGTGTGATTCTGAGACTGTATAAGTGAGTTATCCCCTTCGGAAGTTGGGCTATGGGAATGAGGAAATGTCCAATCCGGATTTTGAAAGGGTAGTTTCATCTCTTCCTTAACCCACTAATTTAATTCATTTTAGTGAATTAATTAAGGGTCAAAGCAGAAGGAGATCAGTTTAGTCAATTGGAAAATACTCTAGGGCTTGGAGAACAAAGAAAAGAAGAAAAGAGAAGAGGAACAACAAGAATTCGCCAAGAACGATCGATTTTGGTTGTGGATTCGCCAAGAAATTCATCTTACAAGGTATATGAGTCTCTCATAACGTTGGGTTCATTCACCCACGCGCCAAACATGTTTAGTTCAGAAAAAATCGTCCTAGAAGAGTTTGAAAGATGATCTTCTTCACTTGTAGTCTTGAATTTGAATGTTGTTCTTGAATTAGGATAAATTGAAGAGTTTTTGAGATCTTTACGTTGAGTTTTAGGGTTGTTTTGAGTTAGGTTCTTGAATACATAAGCTGGGTATCATGATCTAAATAGAATTTGAGTTCTATAATCGAGTTTAGGCGATTTGGGGCTGGAAAACGAAGCAGGTCCGCGTCGAGGACTTGTGTAATGACCCTCCTGTTCATTTATGTGTCTTGCCTTCTGTGTGTCGTTTAGAGCGATCTTGTAGCGACCCCAAGTCATTTGTGACTTGCTGGGACTTACAGTTCGGTCACCTGGTCGTTCGTTTGGTTATGGTGTGAGTTTTAGTGTTTTGGAGCTTATGAACCTTGAATGATCATTTTCGATCAAAAGTTCAAGAAAATGACATCGAAATCCATTTCTGACGATTCCATCAGCTCTGAAAGGGTCATTTTAAGGTAGTAGCATGGTCGGCATAACTCCCGAGGTTTTCAGTGTGAGTCGGTACGATTAGGCGTTTTAACTTTAAGTTTAAAGCTTAAGTTTGACTTTGGTCAACATTCTGAGTAAACGCACTTGGATGAGAATTTCGTCAGCGCGGTTAGCTCTGGAATGTCAAGTTTGGTCTAGATTGACCTTTCTTTTGTGCCTCAAGGTTTTTGATATTTCTCGAAGCTCTTTTGTGGTTTTTTACTTAAAATGGCATTTGGGTGTGGGACCCACTTTTTGTCAAGATGACCTCCTATGGAAATTTTGAATGTGCCATTGAGTCCGAAATATCGAATTTGGTATGGTTGCATATCTCGTTTGCGTGCACGAGGTTTTGAATGAGTTCGGAGCACCCTGTCGGAGTTTTTAAGTTTTGGGAAAAATTGCAGAAAATCTGCTATAAATGCAGAAATAACAGCAACATTTTTCCAAACTTCAAACCCTTATAACTCTCTCATCTTTCATCCGAATTAGGCGATTCAAAGTGCGGGAGCTTTGTATGTTTGGTGGATTCACTGTAGAGTGTTCGGAAGTTGTTGGGTGCGCGTAGTTTGAGCTAAATTTCGCGATAAACCTGACTGTTGTACCCTATTTCGAGCTGTTGTTTTTGACATCCTTGTTTTGGTCATATAGCCAAGGTAGGTGTTTCTCTCAGATCCTTTTCAAGCCTATGTTATGTTTAGCATTCCAACTCATATACTCGTACATTTAATGTACTGATGCCAGTTGGCCTGCATCGTCTTATGATGCAGACGCAGGTAACTAGGATCGGCATTCCGGTGCATCGTTGATCCAGTGAGCAGTTCAGAGTCTGTTGGTAAGCCTCCTTGCATTCCGGAGGATCTATTTCATTGTTTTCTAGTTTAGTTCATTAGGATGTTGTGGGATTTGTCCCAACATCCATCTCAGTTATTATTAAAGGCTTCATAGACAGTCAAATGTTAGTTCTTTAGTCTTTTCATTATCATTATTCCATGTTGAGACTTCAGTTTGCCTTAATGGCCGGTTGAATGTTCTTTTATTTCATTCCAGTTTATTATATGAACTTACCTTTGTTGAGTTTAAGTCTTTCGATGAGTTAAGTAAGTCAGGGCAAGGGTTCTCTTGGGGCCAACAATGGTCTTCGAGTGCCAGTCCCGCCCAGGATGTAGACTCGGGATGTGACAACGAGTTACCTTGTCATTTAAGAAAAACACAGAAAAAATTTCTTCCACACAACTGAAAACAATTAATTAAGGCAGCTACTGACAACCCTCGTTTAGAAGACCACTAATCGATCGAATTCAAGAGTGAGCCAGTTCTTCCAGGCAGCCATGATTTCTTTTTTTTCTCTGTCCATTTTATTTGGACTTAGATTAGTACTTTAGATATTCATATGTTTAATTGGGTTGTACCCATTTCCTTTAGACTTATGGTTCCTTGGTAGAGTTTTGGTACATTGACCTTCTGGTTCTAGGGAATATTTCGCAATGTTTTGTTAGTCGTTTTAGATATTTTGGAGTTTATGGGAACTCTACTTTAATTCTGCATTTAAACCTACCTCTGTATCTTTAAATGCCTTAGTTTTTGGTTGAAGTTGTTTAGTTTGGGTTGTAGTACTGGTTCTCCTACCGGAGGGTTAGTGTCAGTACTAATCACGACGGTTCGGGTCATGACACAGGGCATGCAAAGTCAAACGAATAAGTCAATGGGATCATGCTACATGTCAAAATAACATGACATGCCTAGTCAAATAAAAGGCCAAAAAAATGTGTCATATATGTACATGTGACATGTTCTGACCAATCAAATATCGTCGTGTCATTTAAATAAGTTAGGTAAATTATGATTTCAATGACTAATTTTGCAACCTTTGGCTATAGTTAATTAAGGTTATTGATGTTTATGCAAGAAAAAACTTGTACATATACTCCTTTGATAAATATCTTATGCATATGTGCGACCACATTGTTATTGTTATTTAGAAATAAAAAGCTAAACATGTTGGCCAGGTCAAAATCACTTCCCATTATTACTACTAACAAACAGTCAAATGGGGAAAATATAGTAATTGTACTATATATTATAATTATTATTCTAAAAGTATCAATTCAATAATCTATTTGCTTCAAATTATGTAAACCCCAGGCCACAACTCCTATATATCCATACATTTCTCTACATATAATATTTATTTATTTGACAAAAGTAAATAAGGAAATTGAAGTATCTAACATAAATAAAGATTAATAATTGTTGAAGCAATAGAGTAAGCTATTAATAAATCTGCACATGTTATTAATGGGCAGATATGAACTATAGGTCAAACGTCAAATGTCACCTTCACCATGGTATCTATTGGAAGCTAAGCTAATAAATATAATGTTCAGACAACAAACCACAACAAATGCAGCTAAAACAAAGCATAATTTATACAATATTGCACACAATCAACAACCTATTAGTGATGTCAATTTGAGTGAAAAATTGTACCCAACAATAGAGGAAACCAAGATTAATGCTTTGAAGATTTTGAAAAAAAGCATTTAGAATCATCGATTGATTCTTATCAACCTCAACATATCTTTAAGCAACTAAAAAATGGATGAAACCCTAACTTTGAGAAAAGAGAAAAAATTTACCTTTTGGAGATTAAAAATCGAGCTTGACGATGAGATGATGGAAACGACAACAATGGAGATGGAGTTGAAGTAGAAATACAAGGAGCTCAATCTGACTTTAAATCTGAGGCATCTCACCATCATTCATCACAATTTTACGCTCGCTTCCGTTTAACTATCCATCAGTGTCTCCGTTGTTTTCGCCGCCATGGCCTTAGGGAAGTTTCCAGTTGAAACTCCATTAGTAAGAGATGAAACCCCACCAAATCTATAATAGGAAGAGCAACATCAAGAAGTAGTAGAAGAAGATTCACCGCTGGCTCGGTTCTTGGAATCCAGTCATGAATTAATTGAAACCCCAAAAAAACCTCCTCTAAGAAAAATTGGAATAAGGGAAGGACAAGAGGATATCTTGTTGAGAATAAGGATGAATTTGGGATGAAAATTGGGGAAAGGATGTTGCTAAATAAGTGTTTTAAGTCTCTTAATTTGAAATTAAGTGAATTGATTAGGGGTCTTGGGTTATATTAATTTTGGTGGATGTTTTAATAATTCGTATGGGATTTTAAAAGATTTTGGATAGAAGTTTAACAAATAATTGATCGACGGTTAAGATTGAGAAACGTTTACCATCATTAATATAAAAAGTATATATGCACTAAAATTTGGACAATAAGGACACTAACATCCTAAAGGTATAACGAAGGGTATACACATGTATTGGTAAATATGTCTATATGGCAAGGATAGTTTGGTCTTGGAAAAAAAATAATTTTTTGCTCTGCTTCTGCTTTTTTTTAAGAAACATAAATATTAACTTCTTCGCAATAGTAGAAAAACTGCTTCTGTTTCCCATTAAAAGCAGTTTTATATGTTAACCAAACACTTTTAAGTTCTCTAAAAAGTGTTTTTGGCTTTCCAACGACAATTTCAAACAGACCCTAAGTGTTTTATAAAAGTTTAAGAGTTTTTAAAATTATATTTTACATTTTTTTTCTTCTGAATTTCGATTTCAAGCTAAAGTATATTGTTATGTTATATATGTTTGTTGCTTTGAATATGGTAATGATATGAGAATTCCAGAGCTCTGAGATATTCATAGAAGTGTCAAAGACTCAGAAGTACTTGGTTTAGTAGGCGGACATGTGATTTCATATCGTCATGAGATGAAATCAACGTTTGGACTTAGAACACGGAAGAGTACTGATAAAAAAAGCATCTAAGTATATTTTCCTCAATATATGCTAGAAAATTCTTAATTAGTAATAAGATACGTAATATTTTGGAAACATGAATATCTAATTATGAAGTTTTCCCATAATTTTATATTACCATCAAATATGAAGTAGCAATACAAACTTAACATAACACATGGTAATTAAGTGGTGAAACAATTAATTATGCAAAATTTGTGAAAATTCCCAAGCAAAGGGATCTAACTAATCAGAGGTTTAATGTGCTTAGTCAGATATCATAGAGAGGGACTAAAATTAGAATCTATCTATAATTGTGGTGCTATTAACCCTAAAAATTATGAATAGCTCACATTTCTTTCCACTAATAAGATGTTGCTTCAAAAGAGAATGTGGCATAACCTTGTAAGAAATGCCACAGACAACAAATCTTAAATAGACTTAACTTTCTCACATTGGCTATAATAAATCTAAATTGAAAAAAATTGATGTGAAGTTTTAGTTGATTTTTGCAGCGTAATTGGTATTTAACTTCCTATTTTGGAAGTAATTTGCAACATCATCTATCTATGCTTCAATTCTTATTCCGCTATACGAAAATTCACATAGTCGTGTTGATTTCAAACAAGACTATGTTTTGACATGAAAGAATATTCCATAGTGACTGGACTGAGATGACATCCTCCATCTGAATCTCTTCTCAAAGTTACACCCTTAAAAAAGCCAAGAGAAAACAGGGCATCTAAATCAATCAAGGTTGGAAAGAAAGACAAATCGACAACCAAGACAGCCATCAAAACCAACAAAAACAAAGAAAAAATAAATAATGAGAATGAGTTGTTGATCATTGTTGGACCCAGTTATAAAGTCAATGATTTGTTAACAGATCTCAAGAACAAAAAAGTTTTGAAGAAGCACAAAGAGTGATTGCCCTTAGTTTGATTTGTGCATATCATTTCATGGACTAAAAACATCAACAAAGTCATAGATCTTGATTTGTTTGTTCTTGCTTAAAATTTAAAGCATTCAATAATTACCCTACCCATGGGGTTATAATAGTTATTTTTTGACTGTCAAATATTTGTTGACAAAGTTATCATCAAAGATGAATAATTTATATGCCTTTTCTTGGGCTTTCATGGTAAGCTTCACTCTAATTTTAGTGTTTTATTTATTTTATTTTATTAAATAATTATTTTAGTTTTTTATTTTCATCATCTTTATATTTTTAGGCTTGGACATTTGAAGCAATACCTTACCTCTGAGCTAGTCAAGAATTATCCAGAAGAGATTTTTCAACCAAGAATTATTAAGTGGTTGTCTTCCAAGAACAATTCAAAAATAAGTTCTCTTGATCTCTTCGATCCTCCTCATGATGTAGTAAGTCTTATATTGGATGATTATTGTTTTATTTAAAGGAGAATACAATAACCACTAATAAATTTGGGGCTCTCGAGAGCAATCGAAGAAATACCTAAGGAGGGAGAGAAGAGAGAAGTGGATGAAAGTAAAAATATCAGCTCAATTGATATATGTGTAACTGTTATAGTTTTGAATATAACTTTTGTTCTTGTACAATAGAACCATTGTACTCCACCTCCATCCGATGAGCATTTCTTACATCTTAAAGACAGCACTAAATAACCCAATTAACCACTCCATACCTGCTTTATCTTTGCTCTTTTAAAATTTTACCGAAATCTCAACGGGTCTCTTCCCCTTCCCATCCTATAGTACCCAAAGTCCCGATGTCTTTCAGAGTGTGACAAATCACCCAACACAATATCTTTGTCCCCTTCGTTTAAGAGCTTGTGAAAGTATGCTTTCTATCTTTGTTTGATGGAGGTCTCTTCCACCCACACCTTGTCTTCCTCATCTTTGATGCACTTCACTTGATCCAAATCGTGAGACTTTTTCTCTCACTTTTGCGAGCCTATACAATCTCATATTCCCACCTATGTCACCTAGTCTGACATACCGTCATTCGAAAGCTGCCATAATAATAACATTGTCACAAAAGGCAATGGGTGTTTAAGCACCCATAATGTCCAACATAGGTCTGCCATTGCCCACTTTAAATAAATTTTACCTTATCCGAGAAAAAAATATTTTAAGGTTTCAATCAAAAAAGTCACTCAACTTTCTTTTATAACCTCAAAGTCATTTAAATAATATTCTTTTCACAAAAAAGTCACTCAATATTCTTTTATATCTCAAAGTCACTCAACTAATAATTCTTTTCACAAAAAGTCACTCAATAAAGTCAATTAAGGATACTTCTAATAGAAAGTCACTCAACTAATAATTCTTTTCACAAAAAGTCACTCAACTATTGATATTTCATTTAGAAAGTCACCCAACTAATTTAAATAATTTTTTAATTAAATTTTATTGAACAATTTTTTTATAATAAATAAATAAAATGCTCATTTTAATTATTTATTAAATTTTATTAAAACACAATTTTTTGGCAAATCAATAACAGAAGTATTTCACTTAGTGCATGAAATTATTAACAATTTCCTGTAGTTCGTATAATCAAAATCTCATTAATATATAGAAGTATTTCTTAAATCATTATTTTAAAAGATGCTATGCCTACTCAGACGATCTAAAACAAAACTATTTCACTTTGTGCATGAAATTATTAACAAAAAGCCTTATTATTTTTTGTATTGGATACACAATAACGATTATTTCTTAAAAAAATAGTTTAAAATAAAACTCCCTTAGTACTAAACTACAAATCAATTTGAATAACATTCTAATTAAGATTAAGATAAGTACATCATACAACTAAAATTGATCAAATATATTCACTTCTCATTACCATCAACAAACAAGTACATGAGAAAAATAAACTAATGAATATATTATTCTACAAATATCAATCCGATGATATATTCCTATGTGGAAGCTCTTCAATTTACAATCGATTTGGAGCACCGACGATGGACATGAAATCTCTTTCGGCTTCAAGACCATCACCAAAATAAACTGTCCTTTTGATGCTTGCGATAGTGATCCGCGCCGCTTCTCTATCTTTCTCCCGCAGCTTTACTTTTTCTTCTTCCAACTGCTTCTCCCACAATGCAGCCTTTTTCTTCATCTTTTTTTCACTAAACGCTTTCCCAAGAACTTGTTTTTGAGATTTCATGATCACGTTAGCGTACCGCTTTTTTAACATTGCGGCCCTAAGAATTTTGTTGTCTTTTTCCAACGAATCAATATCAAACATCGTCATAACTATGTAGCTAACTATCTTTGGAGATTTAACGATGAACAAGCTAACCCTAACTTATTGTAATATGGATGAATAAAGATGGTAAGGAAAAGTATATAATATATATATGCATATAGTTATCCATTTTAAAAAGGATTACCAAATTAAGTTTCCTAAATTACTTACGAGTAGTTATTAATATGGAAACTTTTGAAACGCGTAATTTAACCAAATTTTATATTTTCACGTTAAATTATTGGAAACTTTATTAATATGGAAACTAATTTTCACATTGTAATTTCTTTTTTCTCCAATGGATAGAAAATTATTTTTCATAGAAGCCGTATATTCTTCATGAATGAAGATTGTAGAGGATCATATGAATTGCTTTTAGTAATTTCATTTTCTATTTATCGTAGCTTCTTCATTTCCATATTTCTCTTTTCGAACTATTTTCCTATATTTTTTCTTGACACGAGGTTCTATCGAAAATAACTTCTCTATCTTTCAAAATGGGTATACACACACACTATCCTCTTCAGACCCCACTCGAAATTTCACAACTAGTTATATATATATATATATATATTTGTTATTGTATTTCATTTCATGTTGTGATGATATTAATTAGTGGAGTACTTATGATTATGTTTACTGGAATCTAGCTAATATGTAGTACCTGCTGTTCATCTTGTATTCCTTAGATACTTAGAACAAAACAGAATTTGGAAAAATAGAAAGAAGATCAAGCCCACTGAATGCACAGTGTCCCCTTAAGGAAATTATTCCCCTCTAGTATTCGAGGTTTGATTTGGAATATGTCCTCCCAGGATAGAATGATCTCAATCACCAGTGTATTGATACCCAAAATGCTGGTGTCAGCGAGCCACTCAACGGTAGTAAAGTACACTTAGAATACCAGATTTAGTAGTAGAAGAAGAAGTCCAGAAATTGGTTCTTTTAAAATGAGAGGAAATCTCTCAATTTATAGAAAACAGAGGGTAGTGTGAAAAGGTTCTTATTGTGTCTTACCGGAAAGGTCATAAACCTTTGAAAAGTCATAATCTTTCGGAAAGGTCACCACCTTTCATAAAAGTTGCAACTTTTCATAAAAGTCACAACTCTTCATAATAGTCGCAACTTTTCATCAAAGTCACAACTCTTCATAAAAGTCGCAACTCTTCATTTTCCATTCACACCTTTTAAAACCCAACAATCCCCCGCATGAATGGGGAATCACTCCAAGACAAAGAAATTGACAAGTATGTGTACTTTACAAGCAAGAATTAATTGCATCTGGATAAGTAAGTTTCCCCTTGGACTTTCCGTAGTGAACATATGTCGGATATGCTCGATCAATCGGTAGATGCGATATCTTTGAACCGTCGAGCTTTGGTGTATACCTAGACAACAATATGTCACACAATTAACCCTTTACCGTTTATGGTTCTTACGAATGTGTTCGTTTCAGCCGTGAACACCTCCTGGTTTCATGAGTGTATAAAGAATAGGCTTTTGACAATAATTCTCTTTGAAGCGGCTTACATTTCACACCCACATAGGTGATTTCTAACCGTGTTATCGCGTAGATACACTATTTGGTCAAATCTGCCAAACATAGCAAATCATTAAAAACATTAAGCTTTAGTAACTCATTAACAAGCCTTAATGTTGTATCCTTGTTCCTGAGCATTGTCTTCATTATGAGAATGGATTGAGTTTGTTGACAATGTCGAACCGTCAGTCACAACTTTGTTTTTCTCCTTGAATCTAGCTCTTGGGATCTCCAGTCTACTAGATAGAGTTTCCGCCATGATTACTTGTCCTAAGTCGTAAACCCATTCCCTTAGATGATCTTTAAACTTTCTCTCTAGTTAGGCCTTTTTGTAAATGGATCCGAAAAATTATCCTTTGACTTTACATAGTCAATTGTGATAATTCCACTAGAGAGTAATTTTCTAACGGTATCATGTCTATGTTTTATATGACGAGACATTCCGTTATACATCATGATTCATGCCCTACCTATTGCATCTTGACTATCAAAGTGTATGCATACTGATGCCAAATGTTTGGGCCAAAAAGAATATCTATCAAGAAATTTCGGAGTCTTTCAACTTGTTCACCGATCTTATCTAGAGCACCTATCTCAAAGATCATTGTAGAGCTAGCAATACATGTCTTTTTGGAAAATTTCCAAGAGACTGCTCCTCCACCAAGAGTAAATACATATCCACTTGTGGATTTTACTTTATTTGATCCTAGTGATCCAATTTGCATCACTATATCCTTTCAATACCGTAGGATATTTGTATAATGCAAGATATAGTTTTGAGTATGTTTTACCTTTAAATATCCCAAAACTCTTTTCATTGTCATCCGATGAGTTTAATTGGGATTATTTGTGAACCGACTCAGTTCATTAATATCACAGGTTATATCTGATCGCGTACACTTTTTGATATACATCATATTTCCCAATACTCTAGTATAGTCCAATTGTGAGTCATTTTCACCTTCATTCTTTTGAAGTGGAATGCTCAGATTATTAGAGTCTTGACAATATTAAAATCCAAATATTTGAACTAGTCAAGTACCTTTTCAATGTAATGAGACCGTGACAATGCTAAACATCTTGGAGTTCTAAGGATTCTTATACCTAAGATCACATTAGCAGCTCCACGATCTTTTATATCAAAGTTGCTTTCTAGCATATGTTTAGTAGCATTTATGTCATTAGAGTCTCTACTGATGATCAACATATCACCAATATACAAACAAACAATGACCTTGTGATTTTAATGTAACAGATTTATCACGTTCATCATTCTTAAATCCATTTACCAACATAGTTTGGTCAAATTTCTTATGTCATTGTTTGGCTGTTTGTTTTAGTCCGTAAAGTGACTTAACAAGTTTGCACACTTTGTTTTCTTTACCAGGAACCACAAAACCCCTTGGGTTGTTCCATATAAATTTCTTCCTCCAATTCTCCATTTAAGAAAGTTCTTTTCACATTCATTTGATGAATTCGGAGGTCATATACCACAACTAATAATATTAGCATCCGAATGGATGCAATTCTTGTTACTGACGATTATATATCGACAAGCTCAAGACTTTGTTTTTGTCTAAAGCCTTTGACACAAAGTCTTGCTTGTCAACAGTTCCATCGACTTTCATTTTTCTTCTGAAGATTCACTTTGAACCCAAAGGTTTATTTTCTAGAAGAAGATCAATTAACTTTCAATATGGTTGCTCAAGATTTCATCAATCTCACTATTTACACCATCTTTCCAAAAGGATGAGTCTACATAAGACACAAGAAATGTTACAAAATCATATTCGAAGGAAGTAAATGTCCTTTAACATTTACTATGCCTCTGAATCTTTTTATTAAGTGCATTCTCCTTTTTCCTTTCCAAGGTCTTTTAGACCCTTCACTAGACTACTCAAGTCTAATTTTACAGTCCACAGTCATAGGTCCTATTTAATCCTTTTAGAAATAGGAACTTGAACTTTGGCTAGACACCCCCACACTTTGAAATATTTCAAGTTGGATTTCCTTCCATTTCATTTCTCATATGGAATAGATTGTGTCCTGAAGAAACAAAATTGCTTTCTTTCTGAAAAGACAACTTTTTGTCGTTCCCTTTTGCAATAAGGATAGTTCCTCCACACAAGTTTTGTGGTAAACCTGAACTTATAAATAATGCATCCATCATTTCTTTCAACGCTCGGTTTTTCATTAGTTAGATTGAGGTGAATAGGACAGCAGTTTGATGGATAATTCCACTTTCCAAACATATTTCTGCACAAGCAGATTTATACTGTCTATTCTTATCACTTCTTATCTTTTTCCCAACTGATTTTCAACTTCGATATTATATTGTCTAAACATTTCTATTGCTTCATCCTTATCATTCAGCAAATATACATAGTCATTTCTAATGCAATTGTCAATGAAAGTTATGAGATACTTTTTTTCACCACGAGATGGTGTTGCCTTCATATCACAAATGTCAGTGTAAATCAACTCTAAGGGATTAGAATTCCTTTCAACAGATTTATAAGAATGCTCAGCATACTTAGACTCCACACAAATATGACATTTTTATTTATTGCACTCAAAGTTAGACAAAACTTCTAAGTTGATCAGTTTTCCTTACAAGGTTTTGTAATTGACATGCCCCAAGTGTTCATCTCACAAACTTTGACTCAAGCAAGTAAGAACAAACAAAAATTTTGAGTATGAAAAGCTCTTTGCGAGGTAACTTTTTTCTTACTAATATTTTGTTCCTATTTCTTACAATTTTGTGTGATACAAACATTGTTTAGAGTCATCACCTTGTCAAATGTCCTTTTTCAGAGGGAACTTTCCATAACTTTTAATTTGATTGTTATAGAACTACCCATGAGCAAAGTTTCATCGGGTCCAATAAAGGCAATATAGTCCAAATGTTTCTTTTACAGAACATAACAAATGACTATTCACCAATATTCATGTCTATGCAAATACTTTTATTATAATAGACATATCTTTTCATGAAAAATCACAATGTTTTAAGTGACACTTTTTCATAAAAGAACACAATTATTTTGAACAAGTATACATAGAATTTGGTAGTTTCATACTAGTCACACCATATACTAGTAATAGAGAAACTCAACAACCACAATACAAAATATACTCCAAGAATTTTGTGGGTCTAACATAATACAAAAGTATCATTGAATTTCATATCTTTTGCTCCAAAATTAAATTAGACACCAAGTCTAATTTTATGTTTATCATAAGCAAAGAACCCCCACATTTTAAATGTGATCTCAAAAATATTTTTCAAGTATTTGAAAATAGTTTTTCCACATATTTTTCCAAACTATCAAAATGTCATTGGCACTATGAAACCTCTTTTGGAAATATTATTCTACAAAAGAATTATATTGCTTCAATTCACTTTGACAATCTTTACATAGTGTCAAAGTTCATAACATAGAGGCACAAAATCACAAACTCTAAGTCACTGGTATTTTTCCATACAAAACTACAAAAGTTTTTTTATCTCCTAACATAATTAAACATATTCTTTATCACATAGACATGTTTTTCTTTCCAAATAGTCTTCCAACTATAACATTTTGACATACTATTTTATCAAACAAAAATGTTCATCTCTCATTTTGCAAACTAAAGAATTTTTAAGGCAACAATATTTGCCAAGCAAAATTCATTCCACAACAAATGGTTTGCAGATCTTTTTCTAAAGATACACATGATAAAAAATCAAAATTGTTATCTCTTAGAAACTATTTTCCTCCTTAGATAAATAATAAGAAGGTTACCTGGTGTAATCTTTAACCGGAATAGCACCAATTTTTTCTGTACATTCTCACATCTACCTTGCTAAACAAAGCACCGAATTCTGGAGAAGTAATGCATTAATCTTCTATTTCCATGATTTGTTTCTCACAATCAATAGAATACAAGAAATACCAACAGTATAATAATTTCCTTAAGATTGTTGTTCATCTTGTATTCCTAAGATACTTAGAACAAAACAGAATTTGGAAAAACAGAAAGAAGATCAAGCCCACTGAATGCACAATATCCCCTTAAGGAAATTATTCCTCTCTTGTATCCGAGGTTTGATTTGGAATATGTCCTCCCACGATAGAATGATCTCAATCACCAGTGTATTGATACCCAAAACGCTGATGTCAGCGAGTCACTCAACGACAGTAAAGTACATTTAGAATACTAGATTTAGTAGTAGAAGAAGAAGTCCAGAAATTGGTTCTTTTAAAATGAGAGGAAATCCCTCAATTTATAGAAAACAGAGGGTAGTGTGAAAAGGTTCTTATTGTGCCTTACCGGAAAGGTCACAAACCTTTGAAAAGTCATAATCTTTCGGAAAGGTCACCACCTTTCATAAAAGTCACAATTTTTCATAAAAGTTGCAACTTTTCATAAAAGTCACAACTCTTCAAAATAGTCGCAACTTTTCATCAAAATCACAACTCTTCATAAAAGTCGCAACTCTTTATTTTCCATTCACACCTTTTAAAACCCAACAGTACCTCCTTATTAGTTTCATTGTATTTATCATGCATGCATGCCATTATTTTCTATTTTAAATGTTTGATAAAGGATACAAAGTAATTCTACATATTCTCATGATGTTTACAGTACTATTGTAATTATTTAAAACTTATTGAATGTAAATTTATAAAAAGATTTGGATTATATTAAATTTAAGATCTATTAATTTAAATAAATTATGAATTAATTATTTAATTCCTATTAATATAAATCTAAACAAAGTCCAATTTCATTGGTCTGATTTATTGATTTTGGCTACAAAATATGAGCCTATTTTGCTAAGTTAATGTATCATTTCATCCTAAAGGCCCAATTTGATGGCATGTGTCCCATCAAATGATAGGGCATGCAAAGTTAAACGAATAAATCAATAGGATCATGCTACATATCAAAATAACATAACATGCCTAGTCAAATAAAAGGTCAAAATAGTGTATCGCATATGTACATGTGACATGTTCTAATCAATCAAATACAGTCATGTCATTTAAATAAGTTGGGTAAACTATGGTTTCATAGACTAATTTTACAACCTTTGGCTATAGTTAATTAAGGTTATTGATGTTTATGCAAGAAAAAGTGTGTGCGTCTACTCCTTTAATAAATATCTTATGCATATGTGCGACCACATTTGTTATTGATATGTAAAAATAAAAAGCTAAAACTGTTGGCTAGGTCAAAATCACTTGTCATTATTACTAACAAACAGTTAAATGGGAAAATATAGTTATTGTACTATATATTATTATTATTCCAAAAATATTAATAATCTATTTCCTTCAAATTATGTAAACTCCAGGTCACAAATCCTTTATATCCATATATTTCTCTGCAACTGGTAATTATTCATTTCACAAAAGTAAATAAGGAAATTCAAGTATTTAACATATCATCATGTCCCATTTTTTTTTTGTTGAGAAAACATGTAAAGTACTCTTCACTTTATCATCGACTTGTAGTATTCATAATTACCAACAAATCTCTTTCAACTTGAAGATCATTGTCGAAATTAACACCCTTTTTTATGTTTGCAATAGCGATCCTGCAACTTTTGATGTAAAGTACAAATCTCTTTCTTGTAACTACTTCTCCTGCAATTTTAACTATTTCTTTTTTCTCTTTTTTAGCAGACACTTCACCAAGAATTTGTTTTTTTTTTTAATTTGAAGATCATAAAAGCATATCACTTCTTTTACTTCATCACTCCTCTTCAAACTTAAACGTACAAAGACATCTAAAACACAAATTCTTGGTACGCATCAGTTTAAAGATGAGTCATGAAGTAAAAGAAATGATAACAAGTGATTTTGACCTACCCAACATGTTTAGCTTTTTATTTCTAAATAACAATAACAATGTGGTCGCATATGTAAAGCAACAAGTAGAATTTAGCATTTGTATATTAAATTAAAGATCGATGCTTACTGAGTCCTCAGAGGGATAAACAACTCATTAATCTCAACAAATTCGTTATCAATCACCAAAAGACATCGAAAAATTCTTAGTGAAGACACTTGTTCGAAAAATACCTTATATTTTTTTCGGAGGAAAGGAACAACCTCAAATACAAACAACACATAAAATAATCTCAAAAAGAGATCAAAATATTGGATGCACCCAAAAATAATGAAAAAATAAATATGGACTAAAATAAAATAAAATTTACCATAAAGGCTCATGAAAATCCAAAAAGATTGGTGGTTTCATATAGGGCTTCACCACTTGCAATAGATGGTTAATTGTAACATAATAGCTAATACGGCCCATGCATAAATAGACAGTGTTTATCTATCAGCCGAGAGCAAAGTTCATTTCTTAAAAAATATTTGTGTTCAAATCTTTTTCACAAAGAATTCTTTGAATAAAATAAAGTAAGCACAATATTTTTTTTACACGTTTATTAATATCTTTGGTTTTGAGATGTTCAATCAACTCATTTCTCTTGCAACTCTTTTCCACCTCATCAAAAAAAATTTGTCATCTCCTTTTTGTTGTCACGCCCCGAGCCTACACCCAGGGCGGGACCGGAACCCGGAGACCATTTCTGGCCCCAAGCAAACCCTTGGTCTGGCTTTCTTAACTCAGCGGAAACCTAACTCACTGAATAACTTCATGCAAAGCAAGATCATAAAACAACTTAACTGATACAAATCTGGCCATAAAGGCGCCTCGGGTCTCAAAATAGAGTATTTACATATATATACATAGATCAGAGACTCAAAACTAGCTGACTGACTGCCTGTCTATGAAGCCTCCAAAATACTGAGATGGATGTTGGGACAGACCCGCAACATCCTAATAAAACAAAAAAAACTAACACAAAAATAATTGAGTCCTTCGGAATGCAAGGAGGCTCACCACTGACTCTGGAGTGCTTAGCTGGATCAACGACGTGCAGGATACTGATCCGGGGTACCTGAATCTGCATCATCAAACGATGCAGGCCAACTAGCATCAGTACATGGAATGTACGAGTATGCAAGCTGGGAAACTAAGCAACAAAGGCTAGAAGGAAATCTGAAAAAAACTAAATAGCTTACCTGGCTCAACTCAACTCAACCTGACTGACTTCTTTCAATATAAGGCAATTTAAAACAAGTGCAATATAAAGAAAGACTGTTTAAAACATGCTATAAACTCTGTCTGTATACAAAGATACTATAAGCCTGAAATGTATATAGAAATACAATGAACTGATGTATATGAAAATATAATAATCTTTGTGTATGAAAATACAATAGCTGCTGTGGGAGTTTCTCTAACCGACAACCATCACATAAGAGCTATAGTGATGATACAGCGATCGACCTCACGCTGCCAGAGCATCTTATACCCGGCCAAAGGTATAAGACCTGAACTGTCTAATGGATCCACTAGTCTAATCTGAAAAGGATTCATCTAAAAAGTATGATCCTTTTCTACCCATGGTGGCTA
>NC_064288.1:10430686-10449177 GCF_019186545.1 Solanum stenotomum | reverse complement strand
TCTATCAGCCAACAATAATTTCCATCTTTTTCGTTCTTAGAGAGCATATTGAGAAATTTTAGTCATTTTTGTAAAGATATGACTCCTAGTCCATATAAGGAGGGAGACCAATTTGCATTTCTCTTTTACCGTTATACACCATGCAAGTTCGAGTCAAATTATCATTCACAATGTAAATATTACATCAATCAATATTTGGTTAACAATCCAATCGCAATATATAGGAATTCTACATAGAGTCACAAACTGTTGGGTTTAAAAGGTGTGAATGGAAAGTGAAGAGTTGTACCTTTTATGAAGAGTTGTGACTTTTATGAAACATTGTGACCTTTCCGAAAGATTCTGACATTTCCAAAGGGTTGTGACCTTTTCGGTAAGGCACAATAAGCACCATTTCACACTACCCTTTGTTGTCTATAAATAGAGAGTATCCTCTTATTTTTAAACAAGGAAAGAATTAATTTTCTGTACTTCTTCTACTACTACTAAATCTAGTATTCTAAGTGTACTTTACTGCCGTTGAGTGGTTCACTGACACTGTGGTTTTAGGTACCGATACACCGGTGAGTAAGATCGTTCTATCCTGGGAGGATATATTCCATTAACCTCGGGTACTTGAGGGGAATAATTTCCTTAAGGGGACACTGTGCATTAAGTGGGTTCAATCTTCTTCTTTGAGAAAAATATTTTGTATATTATTTCTAATATGTTTCTGATTCTATTTTCTCTACTGGTTTTAATTTTCTAGTTTTGAAAATATTCTTTAAAATTTGTTGTTTCTTACCAAGTTCTTCAAAGTTTTTGTTCTTAGTATCTAAGTAATACAAGATGAACAACAATCTTAAGGAAATTATTATACTGTTGGTATTTCTTGTATTCTTCTGATTGAGGGAAACAAATCATGGAATTAAAAGATTAATGCACTACATTTTCAGAATTCAGTGCCTTGTTTAGCAAGATCGAATTGAAAATGTACCAGAAAAATTAGTGGTATTCCGGTTAAAGATTACAACAGGTAACCTTCTTATTATTTATCTAAGGAGGAAAATAGTTTCTAAATGTTAACTCTTTTGACATTTATCATGTGTGTCTTTGGAAAAAGATCTGCAAACCATATGTTCTTGAATGAATTTTCCTTGGCAAATAGTGCTGCCTTTAAAATTCTGTAGTTTGCAGAATGAGAGATGCACATTTTTGTTTGATAAAATAGTATGTCAAAATGTTATAGTTGGAAGGCTATTTGAAAAGAAAGGCATTTCTATGTGATAATCGAAGAATATGTTTTATTCTGTTTGGAGAAAAAAACCTTTTGTAGTTTTGTACTCCTTGTGAATTTGATTGTGTATGATTTTTGTAGAGTAAAAACTTTTGTAGTTTTCTACTCTGGATAAATAATACTATGCAATTGGTTCGATGAATATTAAAACTTCATCTAATAAGTCAGTTTGTACTTTCTATTTTCTATAAACTTCACTCTTTAATAGAAAAAATTATACAAAAGTTTTTGTCTTTATTCTAAATACTAACTGGTATGTCTAATTGTGATAGCAAAAAGACAAGTGACTTAAAGTGTGTGATATTGTGTTTGCAATAGGTGCCTCTATGAAAGGAACTTTGACACTATGTAAAGATTGTCAAAAAGAATTGAAGCACTATAATTCTTTCGTAGAATAATATTTCCGAAAGAGGTTTCATGCTGCCATTGTTGGTCTGGGAAAATATGAAGGAAAATTATTTTCAACTATTTGAAAAATATTTTTGAGATCATATGTAAAATGTGGGGGGTTCTTTGCTTATGACAAAGATAAAATTAGACTTAGTATCTAATTGAAATTTGTAGCAAAAGATATGAAATTCAGTGATACTTTTGTATAATGTTAGACCCACAAAATTCTTGGAGTATATTTGATATTGTGGTTGTTGAGTTTCTCTTTTACTAGTACATGGTGTGACTAGTATGAAACTACCAAATTATATATATACTTGTTCAAAAGAATTGTGTTCTTTTATGAAAAAGGGTCACTTAAAATGTTGTGATTTTCTTGAAAAGATATGTCTATTAAAATAAAAGTATTTGAATAGACGTGAATATTGGTGAATAGTCATGTGTCATGTTTTGTTAAAGAAGCATTTTGGACTATATTGCCTTTATTGGACTCGATGAATCTGTTTTCATGGGTATTCTATAACAATTAAATTGAAAGTTATGAAAAGTTTTTTTCTAAAAAGGACTTTTCACAGGGTGCTGACTCTAAACAATAGTTGTATCACACAAAATTGTAAGAAGTAGGAACAATATATTTGTGAGAAAAAGCTACTTCACGGAGAGCTTTTCAAACTCAATATTTTTATTTGTTTTTACTTACTTGAGTCAAACTGTTTGTGACATGAACGATGTTGGGGACATGTCAATTATAAAACCGTGCAAGGCTTAGAAGTTTTGTCTAACTTTGAGTGCAATAAATAAAAATGTCAAGTTTGAGTGGATTCAAAGTATGCTGAGCATTCTTATAAATCTCTTGACAGAAATTCTAATCCCTTAGAGTTGATTTACATTGACATTTGTGATATGAAGTCAACACCATCTGGTGGTGGGAATAAGTATCTCATAACTTTCATTGACAATTACATTAGAAACAACTATGTCTATTTGCTGAATGGTAAGCATGAAGTAATAGAATATTGAAGTTGAAAATCAGATGGGAAAAAGATAAAAAGTGATAGGGATGGTGAGTATAATCCCCTTGTACAGAAATATGTTTGGAAAGTGGAATTATCCATCAAACTACTGCCCCATTCACCTCAATCTATTGGAATTGAAAAATGAAAAAAAAAATGAACTTTGAAGGAAATGATGGCTACACTACTTATAAGTTCAGGTTTAGCACAAAACTTGTGTGGAGAGTCTATCCTTACAGCAAAAGAGAACAACAAAAAGTTTTACCTTCTCAGAAAGAAAACAATAAAAAAATTTGTTTGTTCGGGACACAATCTATTCCATATGAAAAATGGAAAGGAAGGAAATCCAACTTTGAAATATTTCAAAGTGTGGGGGTGTCTAGCCAAAGTCCAAGTTCCCGTTCCTAAAAGGATTAAAATAGGACTTAAGACTGTGGATTCTATAATTAGACTTGAGTAGTCTAGTGAAGGGTCTAAAAGTCCTTGGAAAGAACAAAAGGACAAACTCTTAATAAAGAGATTCAAAGGTGTAATAAATGTCAAAGGATATCTATTTCCTTCGGATTTGATTTTATAACATTCCCTATGTCTTATAAGCTTTTGGAAAGATGGTGTCAATAGTGAGATTGGTTCAATCTTGAACAATCTTATTGGAAGTTGGTTGATCTTCCTCCAAGAAATAAACCTTTGGGTTCAAAGTGAATCTTCAAAAGGAAAATGAAAGTCGATGGAACTGTTGACAAATATAAAACAAGACTTTTTGTCAAAGGCTTCAAACAAAAACAAGGTCTTTAACTTGTCGACATATACTCGTCAGTAACTAGAATTACATTCATTTTGACGTTAATATTATTAGATGCGGTATATGACCTCCAAATTCATCAAATGAATGTAAACAAATGGAGAATTGGAGGATAAAATTTACATGAAATTAAACAGACCGAGGGTTTTGTAGTTCCTGGTAAAGAAAAGAAAGTGTGCGAACTTGTTAAGTCACTTTATGGACTAAAACAAGCACCCAAACAATGACATAAGAAAGTTGACCAAACCATGTTGGCAAATGGATTTAAGAATGATGGAAGTAATAAATGTGTTTACATTATAATCACAAGGTCACTGCTTATTTATATATTTGTGACATGTTGATCAACAGTAGAGACACTAATGACATAAATGCTAATAAACATATGCTAGAAAGCAACTTTGATATGAAAGATCTTGGTGTTGCTGATGCGATCTTAGGTATAAGATTCCTTAGAACTCCCTAATGTTTAGCATTGTCACGGTCTCATTACATTATAAAGATACTTGACTAGTTCAAATATTTGGATTTTAATATTGTCAAGACTCTAATAAATGTGAGTTTTGCACTACAAAAGAATGAAGGCAAAAGTTACTCACAATTGGATCATGCTAGAGTTTTGGGAAGTATGATGTATATCAGAAAGTGTACGCGATCAAATACAGTATGTGATATTAATAAACTGAGTCGGTTCACGAGTAATCCCAATCGAACTCATTGGATGACAATAAAAAAAGTTTTGGGGTATTTAAAACATACTCAAAATTGTGTCTTGTATTACAACAATATCCAGCAGTATTGAAAGGATATAGTGATGCAAATTGGATCACTGAGATCAAATGAAGTAAAATCCACGAGTGGATATGTATTTACTATTGGTGGAGGAGCAGTCTCTTGGAAATATTCCAAAAAAACATATATTGCTAGTTCTACAATGATCTCTGAGCTAGGTGCTCTAGATAAGGCCGGTGAATAAGTTGAAAGACTCCAGAATTTCTTGATAGATATTCATTTTTGGCCCAAACCTTTGGCATGATCAGTATGCATACACTTTGATAGTCAAGATGCAATAGGTAGGGCATGGAGCATGATTTATAACGGAAAGTTTCGTCATATAAGATATAGACATAATACCGTTAGAAAACTACACTTTAGTGGAATTATCACAATTGACTATGTAAAGTCAAAGGATAATGTGTCGGATACACTTACAAAAAGTCCTAACTAGAGAGAAAGTTGAAAGATCATCTAAGGGAATGATTTTACGGCTTAGGACAAGTCATCATGGCGGTAACTCTACCTAGTAGACTGGAGATCCCAAGAGCTAGGTTCAAGGAGAAAAACAAAGTTGTGATTGATGGTTTGACATTGTCACCAACTCACTCCATTCTTATGATGAAGACAATGCTCAGGAATAAGGATATAAAATTGAGGCTTGTTAATGAGTTAATAAAGCTTAAAATTTCTAATGATTTGCTAAGTTTGGCAGATTTGACCAAATAGTGTATCTATGCGATAACACGATTAGAAATCACCTATGTGAGTGTGAAGTGTAAGCCGCATCAAAAAGGATGATTGTCAAAAGCACATCTCTCTATATACTCATGAAATCATGAGGTGTTCATAGCTGAAACGAACACAACCGTAAGAACCATAAATGTTAAAGGGTTGATTGTGTGACATATGGTTGTCTAGGTATACACCAAAGCTTGACGATTCAAAGATATCAAATCTACCGATTGACTGAGTATATCCAACATATGTTCACTATGGAAAGTTCAAAGCGAAACCTACTTATCCAGATGCAATTAATTATTGCTTGTAAAGTACATACTTGTCCGTTTCTTTGTCTTTGAGTCATTCCCCATTCATGCGGGGGATTGTTGGGTTTTAAAAGGTGTGAATGGAAAATGAAGAGTTGCGACTTTTATGAAAAGTTGTGATTTTTATGAAAAGTTGTGACTTTTATGAAAAGTTGCGACTTTTATTAAAGTTGTGACTTTTATGAAAGGTTGTGACCTTTCCGAAAGATTGTGACTTTTCCAAAGGTAGTGACCTTTTCGGTAAGGCACAATAAGCACCATTTCACACTACCCTTTGTTGTCTATTTATAGAGAGTTTCCTCTTAATTTTCAACAAGAAAAGAATTAATTTTCTGGACTTCTTCTACTACTACTAAATCTAGTATTTTAAGTGTACTTTACTGTTGTTGAGTGGTTCGCTGACATAGTGATTTTAGGTACCGATACACCGATGAGTAAGATCGTTGTATCCTGGGAGGATATATTCCATTAACCTCGAGTACTTGAGGGGAATAATTTCCTTAAGGGGACACTGTGCATTAAGTGGGCTCGATCTTCTTTTTTGAGAAAAATATTTTGTATATTGTTTCTAATCNAGGAATACAAGATGAACAACACAAATTGTGAACATCACATGTATTAAACAACTATAATCTATAACAATGCTACAAATAAGCGACTTACCGCAATCTTGCAAAGGAGAGTCAAAGATATCTCTTGTGAGTACTGACTTTATGAAAGCATCAATTCTACCAACCATATGAGCTACTATTGTGTCTCAATACCTCACTTAATAAACCTGTTATTCAACACAATATTTCAGCACTGCTCCAACGCAAATAAAGTCACTTAAGTTAAACTATTTTTCTAAAAAATCATTATAACCAAACTATAAAAGAGATAATTGTACAAATCACCCTTCAAGTGTAGTTTTGTAATACTTACTTCTATCATAGTTTATAATATTATGCTTACCTATCTTATTTTATTTTTTTAATAATTATTTTCTTAATCTAATTATTATTAAGATAAAAAATATGATTTAATTAAATTTCCCTTTATCATATATTATTTAATTTAATTATCATGTGTTTTGGCATCCTAAATATTATTAACAGAATATTATGTGTATTGACATCCTATTTGGATTCACTATTTCAGCTCAACAAATGACTACAACTTGAATATACAACTTTTCAAGAAAAAAAAACAAAACAATTTTCCGTTCAATTCTCCATGAATTAAAAAACCATTGATTAAATCATAAATTTTTTGATATAATTGAATAAGAAGATGTTATATTTTGAATGTCAAACCTGAACGTTTTGGATAGTGATCGCGAGTGTAACACCCCAGAAATTTTTTGAACTAAGACTCGAACCCTTATTTGTAGTGAGTGAGATTTTTGCAAGGAATTTAAAATTTCTTGAGTGATAAGGTCACTAGGTGTAGCACCTTGAGTTCCAAAAAGAATCGAATTGGAAATAGCAAAATCTGAAATTTTGAAAGTTAAGCTAAGTATGAGTTTTTGGTCAACTTCAAATGATCATAACTCCTTGATCAGGATGATTTAGGTGTGCTACCAGATACCTTAGGAAAGATCTTCGAATTATATTTTCAACACCGCCTAGTTTATGCGATTCCGAGATCGTATGAGTGAGTTATCCCCTTTGGAAGTTGGGTTGTTGGAATGAGGAAATGTCCAATCCGGATTTTGAAAGGGTAGTTTCGTCTTTTCCTTAACCTATTAATTTAATTCATTTTAGTGAATTAATTAAGGGTCAAATCAGAAGGACATCATTTTAGTAAATTGGAAAATACTAGGGCTTGGAGAACAGAGAAAAGTAGAAAGGAGAAAAGGAACAACAAGATTTCGCCAAGAACGATCGATTTTGGTTGTGGATTCACCAAGGAATTCATCTTACAAGGTATGTGAGTCTCTCATAGCATTGGGTTCATTCACTCACATGCCAAACATGTTTAGTTCAGCGAACATCGTCCTAAAAGAGTTTGAAAGTTGATGTTCTTCACATGTATTCTTGAATTTGAATGTTGTTCTTGAATTGGGATGAATTGAGGAGTTTATGGGATCTTTACGTTGAGTTTTAAGGTTGAATTGAGTTAGGTTCTTAAATACATATGTTGGGTATGGGGATCTAAAAAGAATCAGGTTCAGGCGCCCAGGTCCGCGTCACGGACTTGCTCCCCCAGGGAAGAAAAATTGTCTCTGCATCGCGGTTAGGATGCGAACTCCTCTGTCTCAAAAATTAATTTCACGAGCATTTATTCAGAAACGTCTCCGCGTCGCGGACTTGTTCCAAGATGGTGATTTCGTAACTTTTCTCAGGTTTAGCTATTCAAAGTCATTCCTAAACATCATGAGACCTTTCCAATCACAAATCTTAATCCTTGAATCCATAATTCAATTCAAGGATCAGTTAAGAGTCAAGTCAAAATCAGTTAAGATCAAAGTCAAGAGAAGTCAAGAGTCAAGTTAGGATAGGTTCTTAAAGTTTTCACAAATGTTTTAACTTTGTTTTAAGACTTAAGTTTTGAGTTCAGTAAAGAGTAAAGTTGAAGTTATTTCTTCAAAGAAACATATGGGGACTAAGTATTTCCCAAAGAGATTTTAAATATTTTTCACATTTAAATAAGAATGGAAATTGAGATTTCCAAAGAGCCTTCGGGCTAGTTTTCAGAAAAGAGTAATCGCATTGTAAATGAAGCAAGAAAAGAAAACCTTGATTTTCAAGATAGCCTTTGAGCTAAGTTTTTTAGCACTAATCTCAAATCAGTGAAGAAGTATGTTTTTAAACATAGAGAGCTATATAATATAATATTTTTGGGAGTAGTATTGAGCCCCGATGGGGAAGAGTTTATGCAACTATCATCCCCCTTAAACCATGTTGTCATTATGGGTAGAAAAGGGTCATACTTTTTTAGATGAATCTTTTCGCATAGACTAGTGGATCCACTTAGTAGTTCAGGTCCTATACCACGACAAGGTATAGGATGGCCAGGGAAGCGTGGAGTTAATAACGTTGTATCATCACTATAGTTCTTAAGTGATGATTGTCGGTTAGAGAAACTCTCACAACAGTAATTGCATAGTTCCTCAAGGGGTTCTTCTTAGTATGGATGGGGGTATGGGACTTCATTCATGCATTGCACAAGTAGACTATGAGAGAGATCATGATATGTCTTTTATGATTTTATGATTTTGAGTTGACAGCATGTTTTAAACAATTTTCTTTTTCTTTATATTGCACTTGTTTTAAACTGTTTTATAATGAAATGAGTTCAGTTAAGTATTTATGAGTTGAGAAAAGCCAAGGTATGTGTTTCTTTCAGATCCTTTTCAAGTATATGTTATGTTTAGCATTCCAACTCGCATACTCGTACATCCAATGTACTGATGCCAGTTGGCATGCATCGTCTTATGATGCTAACGCAGGTAACTAGGAATGGCATTCCGTCGCATCGTTGATCCAGTGAGCAGTTCAGAGTCTGTTGGTGAGCCTCTTTGCATTCTGGTGGATCCATTTCATTGTTTTGTAGTTTAGTTCATTAGAATGTTGTGGGATTTGTCCCAACATCCATGTCAGTTGTTATTAGAGGCTTCGTAGATAGTCAAATGTTAGTTCTTTAGTCTTTTATTGTCAGTATTCCATGTTAAGACTTGAGTTTGCCTTAATGGCCAGTTGAATGTTCTTTTATGACATTCCAGTTTATTATGTTTGTTGATTTTAAGTCTTCCATTGAGTTAAGTAAGTCAGGGCAAGGGTTCGCTTGGGGCTAGCAATGGTCTTCGAGTGTCAGTCCCGCCCAGGGTGTAGGCTCGGGGAGTGATAAACATGGTATTAGAGTACAGAGTTCAAGTGTCCTAGGATGTCTATGAAGCCATGTCAAGTAGGATCTTGTTTATAGTTGTGAGGGCCCCACTTCTATAAATGAGAGACTGCAGACATTTAAGAAAAGTTTCCCTTCTTTCATACTCTTAATCGTGTGATAGAGCTATGTCATAGAGACTTATTCTAACTCATGCGTTTCTCAGAATCATTCGACTACCCATCATACTGGAGGTGGTTGAAAAGCAGAGTCGATTCTTTGTCGATGAGTTTTTCTTAGCTAGAGTTTTGAGGAAGTCATAAGACTCCAGAGGGGCTTAAGAGAAATCCAAGAGTAAGTTAAGTGTTCAGTTTCAGAGGAATGCACCCATAATTATATGAGTCGTGCGCTTGAGCTAAAAGCAAGTTGTACTATTTTCCTTTAGCCTTGTTTCAGTTGAAATCCTTTTTAAGAGGTATTTTTAGAGCTTGAGTAGTATTTTCACCCGAAAAGGTAGCATGAGTTATGAGATCATGAGCAGTAGTAGTGAAAGAGCCTAGAGTTAGGGGAAAGTATGCAGAGGTTTAGTAATCCTAGAAAGGGATATAGTGTTGTGACGAGCTATGTTACTATAGTCATGTACCTAGTAAGTTAGTAATGGAGAGTTTTCCCTTATGGGTAGACTAAGAAGTGATGAGTTGTGAAGATTCCATCATAGGAGATAGAGTATGTTGTAGCTAGAAAAGAGTTGGTGATGAAGTGTTATTGTGTAGGAAATGACTAAGTGTAAGTGGTGAATAGAAGAAAGAGCATTAATGAGGTTATAGATCTAAGCTAGGCTTATGATTTTGAGGGAGAGCCCATAATATTCAAAGTGTAATAGAACTAATTAGGTATTGATGTATAGTGAATGAGTGAATAATACTTAAGTTGTGAAGGGAAATATGATAGTAAATTGTAAATATGAATACTAAGAGGTAAGGGTTGGCTATTTGTCATAAGGTCCTAGTGGACGAGTGTTTTTGAATTTGTATCTAGTCGTTGTAAGGTAGTATAGTAAGCGAGCAGTCATATTGATATTCGGGTTTAGTCATAAATATTAAGCTTGAATTCGAGATGAGTGTCATGATCAAAGGAATGGCAACATTAAGGTGATGATATTAGTCTTGAGATTTAATCTAGAAGACTTGACATAGAGTAGGTGAGGAATTGAGGTGATTAGCTGCAATAGATATGAGTGGTACGAGTGAGAGACCCTAACGTTTATATAAGGGCAGTGAAGTCTGGCTAAGTCATAAGAGTAACAAGAGCATTAGGAGGTGTGCCGAGATGGTATGTTACTAGATGAGTTTCCAATTAAGTTATGATTTTCCATGTGTGCCTAGATAGCATAATTGAGTTGTTAATGTGGAATAGGTCCATAGATCTCAAGTGTTAGCTTTAGACCTAAGGGGGAGATGATAAGAGGAGAAATCAGGTCAACTGTTGAGAATTTATTAAGGAGTTGGTTTGTAGGAGTCCATGGAGTTGTTAGAGTACCAAGATTGAATGTGGTGGTAAGAGTAATAGTTTGAGATGAGATTCCCTATTGAGAAGTATAGAATTCGAACTTAAGGATTTGGGTTAAGCTTGAATATAGTAAGAGTAGACCATTAGACTCAGTCCTTAGTAAGAGTAACCCATTCTATACCCAGTCCAGTCGTCATTCGAGGACGAATGATCCCAAGGGGGAGGTATTATAACACCCCAGAAATTTTTTGAACTAAGATTCGAACCCTTATTTGTAGTGAGTGAGATTTTTGCAAGGAATTTAAAATTTCTTGAGTGTTAAGGTCATTAGACGTAGCACCTTGAGTTCCAAAAAGAATCGAATTGGAAATAGCAAAATCTGAAATTTTGCAAGTTAAGCTAAGCATGAGTTTTGGATCGACTTCAAACAATCATAACTCTTAGATCATGATGATTTAGGTGTGCTACCAGATACCTTAAGAAAGGTCTTCTAATTATCTTTCCAACGCCGCCTAGTTTGTGCGATTCCGAGATCGTATAAGTGAGTTATCCCCTTGGAAGTTGGGCTGTGGGAATGAGGAAATGTCCAATCCAAATTTTGAAAGGGTAGTTTCGTCTTTTCCTTAACCTACTAATTTAATTCGTTTTAGTGAATTAATTAAGGGTCAAATCAGAAGGAGATCAGTTTAGTCAATTGGAAAAATACTCTAGGGCTTGGAGAACAAAGAAAAGAAGAAAGGAGAAGAGAAAGAACAAGAATTCGCCAAGAACGATCGATTTTGGTTGTGGATTCGCCAAACTTAAAGTTAAAACACCTAATCGCACCGACTCACACTGAAAACCTCGGGAGTCATGCCGATCATGCTACTAGCCTTAAATGACCCTTCCGGAGCTGATGGAATCATCAGAAATGGATTCCGATGTCATCTTCTTGAACTTTTGATCGAAAATGATCGTTCAAGGTTCATAAGCTCCAAAACACTAAAACTCACACCTTAACCAAACGAACGACCAGGTGACCGAAATGTCAATCCCAGCAAGTCATAAAGGACTTGGGGTCACTACATGAACGCTCTAAATGAGACACAGAAGGCAAGACACAGAAATGAACAGGAGGGTCATTACACAAGTCCTCGACGCGGACCTGCTTCGTTTTCCAGCCCCAAATCGACTAAATTCAATTATAGAACTCAAATTATTTTTAGATCATGATACCCAACATATGTATTCAAGAACCTAACCCAATACAACCCTAAAACTCAACGAAATGATCTCAAAAACTCTTCAATTTATCCTAATTCAAGAACAACATTCAAATTCAAGAATACATGTGAAGAACATCATCTTTCAAACTCTTTTAGGACGATTTTTTCTGAACTAAACATGTTTGACGTGTGGGTGAATGAACCCAACACTATGAGAGACTCACATACCTTGTAAGAATGTTATATTTGTTTATTTGAATGTGATTGAATGTTTATCCATTAACATGTTATAATTCCTTGCTTCTTCTATGGATATGTGAAACATGATTGCATATATAAACTTTAATGGAAGAATATTAGATATGTGTTTTACTTTCATGTAAAGTTTTTTTTTTTACTCTTTCTATTTTTAGGGATACAACTCATTTCTCTTTGGTTGGATTCAACATCTTACTCAAGAATCATCATTCTTTTAAGAGTATTTTCATGTAAGCATTTCTAGTTTGTAAGATAAAGTTATAGAGTTTTATCATATTAATAGAGAGGTAAATGTAATGCATGTGGTAAATAGTAACCAAGTTATAAATGTTTATGTTGTTATCAAGTCGTTTCAACAATTATATGTATTCTCTTAATGTTTTAGATGTCGTAATTTGTTGTAAATTAAAATGATGTGATCTCCAAGCTTGTTAGTGAGCTAATAGCATCGTGTTTGTGTAGGTTATTTATTCCAAATCTAGGTACTAAATGTTTTAGGCCATTGATACCCACTATAGTTAGCAACGCCTTCTTGTATCTCTTTTATTATGATTAGTTGATTTTTTCCAATCTAAAATTAACATACTTGTTTGTGCATAAGTACCTTGAATCAATGTCTCAAAATAAATTGCCCAATGTAGATCAGATGTCAGAGTTAGTTTGGTGGTTGTTGGTGGTTTCCAAGGGGAGCTTATCGATAAGGTAAGATACTGTAATTGATTGATTATAGGGTGCTAAGTCTTTTAGTCTGCATATCTTATACTCCTCAATTTCCTTTCATATTATATGGTTGGACATTGGAGGGAGTTTTTTTCTTCTTCATATTATATAGTGTTTGAAGGAAATATTTAAGTAATAGATAAACAATTTATTTGATGGAGGAAATCTCAAATTATTGAAGTTTAAAGTTGCATTGTAGATGTATTTGAATTTTTGAAATTTGTGAAAATTGAACACATAATATTCTTAGAAGAAATCTACAGTAACCTGAATTCAGAACCCAAGGTTATGGCTAGTAGTTAATGAAGTGGGTTGAGAACCCTCTTAGGTTCAAATCTGAACAAAGACATAGCTACCTGAAACCTATCGTTTGCGGGTATCCGTTGAAAATAGTTGAGGTGTGCAAAAGTTGATGGTTGTAAAAAAAAGAACTCTGGCATAGTTTGGAATATCCTAGATATACGATTAACTTGGAACTAAGGGGGAGTCTCTTATATGTGTGGACATGAACTGAGATGGATATTTCCTGTATGGTTTTACTTCCCAGGCAGTTCCATGTGTTTCCATGTGTGATGAAACAAAAAATAGAGGCTAAGATAGCATCTAAGGTATAATTTTCTAAAAGTTAAATAAAGTTCATAACTATTTACTTTGTCCATTGGAAGGATGAGTTTTACACTTCGTTACTTATTCTATCAGATATCTTCTCTCTGCTGCCACAACTGTTAATGTGAGTATTGGATTTTAATTTCTTCTTTTTAGTTTAATGAAATTTGGTTATGTTCATGGACTCTCTACACTCATAGTTCTCTCATCTCTGTTTCAATGTAGAACCTCTCTTTTTGCTCAATGATAAAATACTACTTGTTCTTTGTGGTGAAAATCTGTACTTGAAGAATTTAGAGTTCTTTGCTCAGGTGAGTAAAAAATTATTTAATCATTTTTTGGTTTATCTTCATATTTTTCTATGGTTAATGTATGTTATGTTTTATACAGGTTTTGATGTTTGAAGATATAAGTTTTGAAGAACTCGTACATGCTATACAAATTTGATAATCATTTGTCAAGAGTTTTAGGAAAAGCATTACAATACATGCTAGAGCTGTTAGATTTGCATTGTGTAAACAAATATGACTTTTGTATCATGGCTTTTGTCGATTGGGATGTAATACATTTTTTTTAAAATATATGGAAAGTTATCTTTCTTTATTTTTATATGTATTTCATTTTCTATAATGTATTGATACTATTTTTGAGAATTGGTCAAAGAAAATTATCCATTTAGTTAGGGACCATATTTATGGTCCATAAAAAATGCAATATATGGACTATTGTTTTAAGACCAGTAGAAATTGGTCGCTAAAAGCATATTGGGACCAAAAGAGCTGACCTAGTTAATCTTTATGGGATCAGAAAAATGGTCGGGAATACAATTTTAGAGACCGATTTTCTAGTATTCGCAAAACACTTTTAGGACCGGCTATAAAGTCTCGTCGCAATTGACTTTTAGCGAGGAAGCCTATTAGGACGGGTGGCAACCAGATTATTTTGGTCCTTAATGACCTTTAAGGACGGGAAATAGACTTTTAAGGACCAGAATTCCCTTCATTAGAAGCCCTTTTTCTTGTAGTGATACAAAGTCACAACCATGAACCTAGATGTCAAAGAGTTTGCAATTTCACTATCAATCAAGCATTCACAAGAAAGTACTACTCAAAATTAGGCCCAAATAGTAAATATCACACAAATCAAAAGGGCCTTTTCTTTTCTATCCAAAAGATAACAAAAATAAAATTTATTTCCTAAAAAAATAAAAGACACTCAGTTCAAAGGGACTATCCTCAAGAAAAGAACCGAAAACAAAAGCCAAGGAACCAATCCTAAAAAAGAAAAAACTCGATAAAACAGTGAAAACTAGAAATTCATTCCCCCATCCCACACTTAAAACATGACACTGTCTCCAGTGCAACAACATAAGCTAATGAGTGAAAGAAAGATTTTTTTTTCTTGGGCTAAGTGTGCTCCTACTCATGGAAAAAAAATTGATTTTTTTTTTAACTATTTTTTTTACGATTTTTTTTGTACCAGGTACACGACGCAGTCTGGATAAGGACTTCACTGTCCAAATTTTTATTTTTTTTAAACAAATCTAAAGCACACTTCACCCTAACCAAAATATGCGGAAGAATCCTCACCCCACACTTGAAAAGATGCTATGTCCCCAAAACATCAATTAAAATTTTAAAACAAGGGTTAGGAAAACTCCCTATGCCTTTAAGCCTAGCTAGTAACATGTTCTCTCAATATTTTTTTTCCAAGGCTTGTACGCACTCCACTCTTAAGCCCCAACATGCTCCTTTGCTTCAAATTCTTGGATACTAGACTTCCCCTGATCTTCAAAAACAAGATCAAAACAAAAAAGTGACACTAATAAAATAAAATAAAGGTTTTTTTTGTTTTTATAAAATCCTAAATAAATAAAATAAAAAGTTTAAACTAAAAAAATAATTAATTTCGAAGTCCCCGGCAGCGGCGCCAATTACTTGTTGCTTCCAATTGCACACGCAAGTGTACGCGATCGCACACGTAATATAGTGGCTCTTAAAAGAATCAGATTATCGAACCCAAACGACTTGTCAATTAATTATTCTTACTATATTATATTAATTCTAATTATTTATTTAAGTATATTAAATAAACTAAAAATAAAGATAAAATAACTAAAAAGCAATTAACCAAGAAAAAATAGATGTTTACACAATCAATGAATGAATCGATCTAGGATTATAATTTAACTAACAATCATGTTGAGCATCAATTTCATCAACTTATTTGCTTATCTAGTTATTGATTCACAGGGTTAATATATGATCATGGTCTCCCGACCTCTAATCGCCTACGATAAATAACACCCTAACTACATCGTTGAGTGGGGATAGGATGAATTAAGTACCGAGCATTATGATTTCTTCCTATATAGTTACCAAGTATGATTTATAGGTATATCTCTATCCTAGAAACAAATCAACCCTAATTATTAAAAGAAAATCATGCTCCTTATATTCCACGTTCTATCCTCTTATTCCTCTCTCGAGTTCAATTCAGACAATATATTTATTTCAATGGTGATCAAGCATTAAAATAGTAATCACAATAATATAAGAACAACTAAAATGATAAACAAATCATGTCGAATCAAAATTACTAAACAATCATATTGTAAGTAAATATAATCTAAGAACGAGAAGTTTAACTCCACATAGACATAAAATAATTACAACCCATCATTCAAAGAAAAAATGTAAAATAAATAAAAGAAAAAGAAAAGATAAAACCGTAAATCAAAAGTTATTTTCTACAATCATCCTCTACCTTCTAATAATTATTGTTGTGGACTATTTATAGATATAAGAAACCTCTGAATACAATAATTGAGTCCAAAATAAATTAGGAACTCAAAACCTAAAAGGATTCCGAGTGAAGCAGTTTGTGCATATTTCCGCCGCTTCAGTTGCGTGTCTGCAAATGTTTACACGTGGCAGTAGTATGTTTTCAATTCAAATTCTAATTCTTTGAAACTTTTATATAATATATATTATTATAATCAATTTAATCTATTAAGTTGTATGCTTAATTTTCTTCTTTAACCTTTCATATTTAATTTGTTTTAGCATAAAATTTATTCATCTTCACACCAATTTAATCCTAAAAATAAAATATACAATTAAACACAATTCATAAAATTCATACTCAAAAAGGACAAATATTAATAATAAATGTGAGGCAAATAATGATTAAAAATATGTATTTTGGCCTCAAATCAACACCCCACACTTAAACTTTTGTTCGTCCTCGAGCAAACATTAAAGCTCATCTCAAATAAATCATTGCTACAAACACTTAATCCATATACCAATTTTAAAACATCAAATACGCTTCTCAATCATTATGCAAGATATTCATATAACAACAAACCTCTAACCTCCTAACCTCAAAGAAGGACTCTGAACTCGTTAAATTTAAGCTTGCTCACATATTCTCATCAAAGAAAGTTAATAAAATCACCTATCCATCATGAAACAAGTGCCCTCACACGAAGAAAAAGTCCATACGCTCAATTCAAAAGATTAAATATAAATTAAGAATTTAGCATCAAAGAAACTACTCACACTCAGAAATAAAATTCACATGTATGCGCAAAGAACAATAGGCTTGCCCATTATGTACATCTCCACTAATTAAGCATGCTTGAATAGAATCAAATAAGACTTTAACGGTTTGTAATGTAGGCTAAGGGACGGATAGGAAACTATATAATAGTGACTTACACTTCCCTAAGCACTTTGCAATTTTAGACTTCATCACCCATTATTTTCTTCTCTTTATTTTCAGCCCTCTCTTCAACAATTATTTTACAAGTAATTCTCATCATCTCAAGAATGTTTCAATCATTTTTTATTTTTTTTAAGTTTTCCTTCATAGTAGCCACAATCAACTTGCGCATTTTACATGCGTTAAGGTGCACGATGTCCTTGGAAGGACCATGGCCATCATCAAGGTAACTACTTTTGTTCATCTTTTTTTTTCACATCACATTCTTTCAAAGAAGGCTTTTTAAGCACTTTGTAGCTATCATTGATTACCTTTTCACTCAATCATCCCTTTTTCTTCAGAATTAGAATAAGTCTATGCTATAACGCACAAAGAAGCAAGGTGCAAAAACTAGGGATTCAACAAAATAGTTTAGGGCAAAATATGGCTACCAACAAAAGGCTACGGGCTCAAAAGGGCTAACTAGTGATATAATATCTGAAAAGGCTAAAATTTACCAGACAAATCAAAGAAAGCCTATTATCATCTCCTAAACATAGCAACACTTCTTATTTCGCTTCAATAACATGTAGGGCAAGTTCTAGACTAAGATGCAAAAAATGAAATAAACAAAATCTTACCACACATGGCACAAGTATCAATCAAGATGGATCAATTTCACTTCTAAGAGAGACAAGATCATAACAAACTACAAAATAAAATAAGCTATACAAAGTCACAACCATTAACCTAGATGTCAAAGAGTTTGCAATTTCACTAGCAATCAAGCATTCACCAGAAAGTACTACTCAAAATTAGGCCCAAATAAAAAATATCACACAAATTAAAAGGCCCTTTTCTTTTCTCTCCAAAAAATAATAAAAATAAAATTTACTTCCTAAAAAAATAAAAGACACTAGGTTCAAAGGGACTATCCTCAGGAAAAGAACCGAAAACAAAAGCCAAGGAACCCATCCTAAAAAAGAAAAGACTCGATAAAACAGTAAAAACTAGAAATTTATTCCCCCACCCCACACTTAAAACATGACATTGTCCTCAGTGCAACAACATAAGCTAATGAATGAAAGAAATATTTTTTTTTTGGGTTGGACTAAGTGTGCTCCTACTCACGGAAAAAAACTTTTTATTTTTATGATTTTTTTGTACCAGGTCCGCGACGCAGACAGGATAAGGACTTGACTGTCCAGATTTTTATTTTTTTTAAACAAATCTAAAGCACACTTCACCCTAACCAAAATATGGGGAAGAATCCCCACCCCACACTTGAAAAGATTCTATGTCCCCAAAACATCAATTAAAATTTTGAAACAAGGGTTAGGAAAACTCTTTGGGCCTTTAAGCCTAGCTAGTAACATG
>NC_064288.1:10404168-10430586 GCF_019186545.1 Solanum stenotomum | reverse complement strand
GGGGACTAAGCTTCCCCTTCTTACCAAACCTTATAACTGTCACGCCCCGAGGCTACCCCTGTATGTAAAAACGGGACCTAGGATCACGAGTGACCCCAAGCTAACCCTGAGCTGGCCAATCATAAGCATACTAAAATATTACTGAATAAAATATACTATGCGGAAGCTAGAATCATATCATAAAATGAAATGATGGGGAATACCCATTCTAAGTATGAATATATATAACTGAGTTTAATGACAACTGAAAGATCAAACTCAAACTAAAACTGAATCTATACTATGTCTGAATAAAAGCCTACACTGACTAGAGATGCTGAGACATGTCCCAACTAACTTTAGAAAAACTAAAACAAAAGACTAAAAATGGAAAGATAACATGTCACTCGTCCTCGAAGAATGACGACTCACAACTGATGCTGCTGAACTGGAGATCAAGAACTGATCTATGTGTGATGTGAATGTTGAGGACCTGAACCTACATCATAAGAAGATGTAGCGCAGAGTATGTGTCAGTACTTGAAAGGTACTGAGGATGCAGGATAGAATAAAGTTGAATAAAACATATAACTGAACAAAGCGATATAACAATGATATAATTTGAACATGATAAATATGCTAGACATGTTGAATATGAACTAACTGAATGTAGTGACCAACTCTATAGCATGATGAGACTGAATACTGAACTGATAATATGGTCCATACACTAGAATCTGTCTGTAGGAGCTACTAATAACCGACATAAAATCACATGAGCTAAATGTGGAGTCCGATGTATACGCCCCATCGAGAGGACCCAATATACCTTGTCAAGGGTATAGAGGCATGACTGGCGTGATCACTAAGTATAATGCCCACATAGGGGACTTTACCTACAGGGCACGTAGTTCTGGGACTATGAGGGTGACTGATCCTTAGTCCACTCGGTATTAATCTACTCCCAACTTAGTATGTAATTAACACATTATGACTGAATAGCTCAAAATGCTGACATGCTAACTAAAAATGCAACATTAATATACTGATAATGAAACATTCTTAACTGGCGCATGTATAACTGAATAAACTAACCTAACAAATGTAATTCATGAACTAAACGAATCTACACAACTATGATTCTGAGTTTCATGAAAGAAACTAAGCAACAATTCCTCAAAAACATGATAATCTGATTTAGATTAGTCTAACAACTGAATCACAATATTAATATGAATTTCTAGGAACATGATGTAGAGAATCAAGAGTCTTACTGAATTCTAGGGACCTAATGGGTGAAAGGAACCCACTAGTGAAATCCCTTATACATGGTGAAGAAATTCACGAAGAAATCTTTTGATTTTAGGGCTGGAACTGAAGAAACCTTGTTGTGTTCTTGGACTAGGGCTGCTTGACTTTTTTCTCCTATTTTCGTTCTAATTGGATGAATTTAGGAGAATGAATTGACTAGGGTAGGTTCTAATTTAGTTGCTAGGCTAAAACTGACCAAAACTACGTAGTTTAGGGGTCCAACGCATAGGGAAAAAACCAAACGACCCCTGACTTAAAAGCTGTCGGGGACAACCAACGGACTGACCGACGATCCATGGACTAACCCACGGTCGGTACTGTCAATCGTTGACTGGCTTCAGAGACTGGGGTTCTGGGGTCTCGATCCATGGACCAGGACCACGGCCCGTGGTCTGACCTACGGTCCGTGGGTCGTGCCTTAGAATATTCTGTCTGAGTTTTCTAGGGAAGGTTGCATGTGGCCATCCACAGACCCCCACCTACGGTCTATGGGTCACCCTACAGTTCGTGGGTGGTGTCCGTCGGTGGCACCTGCAACTTCTGATTTCTGCAAACTGGTCTTTCTAGCATACATGGTGTTACAATATCTCCCTCTTGGGATCATTCGTCCTCGAATGAAGACTAAACTAACTGAAAAATGGAGGGAAGGAGCTGCAAATCCTACCACTAAGTAGTGAAAACTAAAATCTGACTAAACTAAGTTCGAAGGACATGCAAATACGCTGAAAATGCAAGTACGACTGAAGGACCATCATACTAAGACTGAATCTACGCATGAGTAACTGAAAGACTGGAGAGAAACTGTTACCTCAAGCTTGAATGGAATTGAAAGAAAGGAGATGAGGATATTTGGCCTTCATGGCAGCTTCTACTTCCCAAGTAGCTCCCTCTATGGACTAGCTCCTCCACAAAACCTTCATTGAAGTGACTTCCTTGTTTCTCAACCTCCGAACCTGACGATCAAGAATCTCAACTAGCACATCCTCATAAGTGAGACTATCTTTCATAGCCACACTTTCCAATGGTATTATAGATGTTAGATCACCCACGCACTTCTTCAACAATGAAAGGTGAAAAACCAGATGCACTGCTGCTAGTTCTACAGGCAACTCTAACTCATAAGCCATTTTACCAACTCTTTTCAAGATCTTGTAAAGGCCTATATATCTAGGACTGAGCTTCCTTTTCTTGCCAAATCTCATCACCCCTTTCATACATGACCCTTTCAAGAAAACCCAATCATCAATTTGGAACTCCAAGTCCCTTCTCCTTACATCTACATAGGACTTCTGGCGACTCTGACATGTCTTAAGTCTATCCTTGATGAGCTAAATTTTTTCCATAGCATCATGAACCGAATCTGGCCCTATCAAGGCTACTTCACCTTCTTCAAACCAACCAATTGGAGATCTACATCTACGCCCATATAATGCCTCATAAGGGGCCATCTGAATACTGGAGTGGTAGCTATTATTATAGGCGAAATCTATAAGAGGGAGGTGATCATCCCAACTACTCCTAACTACCCTTGAAGTCGATCACACAAGCTCTCAACATGTCCTCTAAGGTTTGAATGATACGCACTACCTGACCAACCATCTGTGAATGAAATGTTGTGCTAAGATTAACCTGAGTACCAAGACCTTTCTGAAATGACTTCCAGAAATGAGAGGTAAACTGAGGACCTCTATCTGAGATGATAGACAAAGGAATCCCATGTAACCTGACTATCTCAGTAATGTAAAGCTTGGCGTAGTCCTCCGCCGAATTTGTAGTCTTGACAGCCAAAAAGTGTGCAGACTTAGTAACTCTGTCAACTATCACCCAAATGGAGCCATGTTGTCTGTGAGTACGAGGTAAACCTATAATGAAGTCCATGTTGATCACTTCCCACTTCCAAGTAGGAATGTTGATCTCTTAAGCATACCCCCTGGTTTCTAATGTTCTACCTTCACTCGTTGACAATTAGGGGACTTAGCCAAAAAATCTGCTATATCCCTTTTCATGCCATTCCAACAAAAGACTTTCCGCAGATCACAGTACATCTTAGTGGCGCATGGATGAATAGAATACCTGGAGTTATGGGCTTCTGCAAGAATCTATTGTCTCAACTCACCCACCTTAGGAACACATAAACGACCCTATTAGCGAAGCACACCATCTTCCCCTTGGGAGAAAACCTCAACCCTCTATTGATGGACTGCACCCTTTATTTGAAGCAATATTGGATCACTGTCTTGTTTTTCCTTAACCTACGCTACCAATGAAGATTCTGACCTATTTTGAACTGTTACACCACCATCTGATTTGCTCATAAGGCGAACTCCCAGACGAGCAAGCCGGTGAACATCTTTTGCTAGTTTTTTCCTTTCTTCCTCAACTTGCACTACATTACCCATAGATAGTCTTCTAAGAGCATCTGCTACTACATTGGCCTTACCAAAATGGTAAAGTCATCCATATTGTAGTCCGTGAGAAACTCAGGCCATCTCCTCTAACGAAGATTCAACTCTCTCTCGATGAACACATAATGAAGGCTCTTATGGTCTGTGAACACATCTACGTGAACACCATACAAGTAATGTCTCCAGATTTTAAGGGAAAAAACCACTGCTACAAGCTTGAGGTCAGGAGTTGGATAGTTCTTCTCATGCACCTTAATCTGTCTAGAAGCATACGTTATAACATTACCTCGCTGCATCAACATACAACTTGGGCCTACTTTGGATGCATCACAAAAGATAACATAATCGTCTGAACCCTCTGGTAGAGTCAAAACAGGAGTTGTAATCAACCTAGTTTTCAGTTTTGTGAAGCTCTTGTCACACTCATCTAACCACTAAAACTTAACTTTTGCTTAGTCAACTTAGTCAATGGAGAAGCTATGGATGAAAATCCTTCCACAAACCTTCTGTAATAACCCGCCAAACCCAAGAAACTTCTAATAACTGAAGGAGAGGTAGGTCTAGGCCATTGTTTCACTACTTCTATTTTTCTGAGAATCTATTTTGTTCCCTTCACTAAACACAATATGCCCAGGGAAAGCAACTGATTGTAACCAAAACTCACATTTCCTAAACTTAGCGAATAATTGGCGATCTTTGAGAGTTTGCAAAACAACCCTCAAATGAGTCGCATGTTCTTCCTCATTCCTAGAGTAAATGAGGATATCATCAATAAAGACGATAACGAACAAGTCCAAATACTACTTGAACACCCTGTTCATCAAATCCATAAAATATGTGGGAGCATTAGTTAGTCCAAATGATATATCTACAAATTCATAATGACCATACCGAGTTCTGAAGGCTGTTTTTGGAATGTCACTATCTCTAACTCTGAGCTGATGATAATCAGATCTGAGGTCTATCTTCAACAAAATGACTAGCACCCTGAAGTTGGTCAAACAAGTCATCAATCCTGGGGATAAGGTACTTATTCTTGATTGTAACTTCGTTCAACTGCCGATAGTCAATGTACATCCTGAGAGAACCATCTTTCATTTTCACGAACAACACTAGTGCACCTCTTGGGGAAATTCTGGGTCAGATGAAGCCCTTATCTAGAAGGTCTTTTAACTGCTCTTTTAATTCCTTAAGTTCAACTGGAGCCATTCTGTAAGGATGAATAGAAATAGGCTGGGTATCTAGAAGGAGATCAATTTCGAAGTCGATTTTCCTTTCAGGAGGAACTCCGGGAAAATCTTCTAGAAACTCAATAACTACTGCAACTGACTTAAGAGTTGGGGTTTCGGAGCTAGAATCCTTAACCCGAACTAGATGTTAGAGACAATCCTTAGAAATCATCTTTATGGCCTTAAGGTAAGAAATGAATTAACCCATATGCACTGAGCTACAAGCCTTCCATTCTAAGATTGGCTCATCTGGAAACTGAAAATGAACTATCCTAGTTCTACAATCGACTGAGGCATAACAGGAATGCAACCAATCAATGCCTAGAATGACATAAAAGTCTACCATTTCTAACTCTACAAGATTTGTTGAGGTGACTTTCAGAAACTGTGATAGGGCAATTTATGTATAACCGTCTAGCTATAACTGGGTCACCAACTGGAGTAGAGACTAAGAAGGGTTCTGAAATAGTTTTTGGACTAACACCGAAGTTTACTACTATATATGGAGTTACAAAGGAAAGAGTAGCTCATAGATCTAATAAAGCATAAACATCTAAATGAAAGACACGCAACGTACCAGTAAACACATCAGGAGAATCTTCCTGATCCTGGCGAGCCTGGAGAGCATACAACACGTTCTGGTGCTAACGGCCACCTGAACCATATGAAACACCCTGTTGAGTTGGGCAACTTGTTGGTGCTGTTGGAGTTGTAGACTGAGCCCTACTATTGTTACCTCCCTGACTATGTTTAGAAGAATGACAATCTCTCAACCTGTGACTAGTCTGACCACACCCGAAACATCATTTCTTCCCTGCAAGATACTCGCCCGGATGGTTCTTACCATACTTATGACAAGTTGGGTAGGTCCTATTACCTGAAGAACTCTCATGCGACTTCGAGTCTAATGCCCTACCTTTCTGATCCTGTCAAAGCCTAGAGGATGAAGCACTAGCTGATGAAGGTGTTGGAGCTGAAGATTTCTACTGGAATTGATAGCAATTTCCACCACCCGATTTCTGTTGAGAATACTCATAGTTGTCTGTCCTAGCCTTCTTATTATCCTTAGCATGTTTTTAAGCTTATCTCCATCAACTTGCTGAGCATGGGTCATATGCCTAGAGATATTCATATTTTCCAGCAACATATCATTTCTGCACTCTGTTTTCACTAAGTCGGACACCCCATACATAAACTTATTCCTTTGTGCCCTTGGATCAGCAACTATGTGAGGAGCATACCTGGAGAGTTGGGTGAACTTGAGTCCATACTCTTGGACTGACATGCTATCTTGCCTCAAATTTATGAACTCCTAAGCTTTCTTCTCCTTCAACTCTCCTGGGAAGAACCTATCCAGAAAAGTTTCACAAAAACACTCCAAAGTGATAGGAACTGCATATGTACCTCTGTTTTCTTTCCATTGAATAAACCAGATGTGAGCTACATCTTTAAACTAGTAGGATGCCAACTCTACCCTATCATTACAAGTCACTTGCATCACTCCAAAGATTTTCTTGACCTCATCAATGAAGTTCTAGGGATCCTCACCAACCTGCGACCCTAGAAACTCAGATGGGTTCATCCTAACAAAATCCCGAACTCTAGTTGCAGCTGACCCAACATTAGTGTTAGTAAGAACTGGGGCTTGTTAATTGTTCTGGTTGGTCACATTCTGAGCCAAAAGTTGAATCGCATTCGAAACTTCCTGATTTGGGACTGGAGGAGTTACGTTAGCATTGTGAGCATTCTCATTCCTTATGTAATCTCTACGAGGAGGCATGATCTGAAAACACATAACCATGGATTAGAAAGAGAGATCATACCAACACACGATAAGAATATCAAGAAAGTGAAGTTTTCCTAAAACACTTTGTAGCCTCCCTCTCATTAGATGTGGTGCACTTCACACCCATGAAAAGGACTATACTTAGTGCGACTTTTCATACATCCTAAGACACTTAAACCTAATGCTCTGATACTAAGTTTTTCATGCCTCGAGGCTACCCGCTAGACATAAAACACGGGACCTAGGATCACGAGTGACCCCAAGCTAACCCTAAGCTGGCATATCATAAGCATACTAAAAGATTACTGAATAAAATATACTATGTGAAAGCTAGAAACATATCATAAAATGAAATGATAGGGAATACCCATTCTAAGTCTGAATATATATAATTGAGTTTAATGACAACTGAGAGATCAAACTTAAACTAAAACTAAATCTAAACTATATCTGAATAAAATCCTCTACTAGCTAGAGATGATAAGACATGTCCCCAGCTAACTCTAGAAAAACTGAAACTAAGGACTGAAAATGGAAAGATAACATGTCACTCGTCCTCGAAGAATAACGACTCACTACTGATGTTGCTGAACTGGAGATCAGGAACCGTTCTATGCGTTATGTGAATGCTGAGGACCTGAACCTACATCATGAGAAGATGTAGCACAGAGTATGCGTTATTACTTGAAAGGTACTGAACATGAAGGATAGAATAAAGAAGAATAAAACATATAACTGAACAAAGCGATATAGCAATGATATAATCTGAACATGATAAATATGCTAGACATGTTGAATATGAACTAACTGAATGTAGTGACCAACTTTATAACAAACTGAGACTGCATACTGAACTCTAACTGATAACCTGGTCAATCCACTAGAATTTGTCTGTGGGAGCTACTAATGACTGACATAAAACCACATGAGCTAAATGTGGAGTCCAATGTATACGCCCCATCGAGAGGACCCAATATACCTTGCCAAGGGTAGAGAGGCATAACTGGCATGATCACTAAGAATAATGCCCACCGATGGGACTTTACCTACGACACTTAGTTCTGGGACTATGAGGGTGACTGAATCTTAGTCCACTCGGTATTAAGCCTACCCCCAACTAATTATGTAATTAACACATTATGACTGAATATCTGTAATACTGACATGCTAACTGAAAATGCAACATTAATATATTGATAATGAAACATTCTTTACTGGGGCATGTATAACTGAATAAACTAACCTAGCAAGTGTAATTCAAGAACTAAACGAATCTACACAATTAGGGTTTTGAGTTTCATGAAAGAATCTAAGCAACAATTCCTCAAAAACATGATAATTTGATGTCACGACCCGGGAGCACCCCCAAGTCGTAACAAGGCGTACTCGACCCCGAAGGGGTCTTATACAAGCCACATAGTCATTCATTGCATTCAATAATGAAAATAGTGCGGAATAATAAAAAAAAAACTTATTTACATCCACACATTTAAACTTCTTAAAACAACTTAAAAAAAAACACACAGCGGAAGTCTAAGTCTCACATGGCCATCTTAGACACAGTCGCAAAACATAAGTAGGGACACGGCCCTTTACAATCAAAAGAAGTCTATTACATGAACAAAAGAACTTAAAAGTCTTGTCCTCGAATCCATGAGGACATACCAAGTCTTGGAGGAAAGCAATCCAACACTTCAAACTAGCTAGGAGGGATCACTTGCCGGAACCTACACTTATAGTAAAAATATGAAGAATATGGGTTAGTACACAAAATGTACTAAGTATGATGACCATGCAAAACATGCTTAAAAAGGGACATTTTAGTTAGAAACCATGCATTATGCCACCTTTTTGAAATATCATGAACAATAGCATAAAAGACATACAAGACAAGCATAACATCAAGTAAGTCATAATATCACCTTTAAACAATATCAACATGAAAACCTTTACCTTGGACCTTCACCTCAAGAAACCCTTATGCTATACCTCGTGCAATGTATGGATGACGTCCCATACCACCATCCATACTAAGGCACCACATTTAGGTCACTTAAAGTAACTTATCATTCCTTTCTTTCACCTTTGCACAATATTCATACATAAGAGGTATATCATTAATTAAGACATGACAAGGGAAAATAACTCGTAATATAACCCAAGTATAACATGCATAACATATTAAGCATTTAAGAGCCAACATTCTTTAATAACCTCATTTAGGGTACATTCATGTCACAGTCATTAGGATTTAGAGAAACTCACTATGACCCTCTCCAAGCCTACTCGTGCAATGTATAGGTAGCATCCCATACTACTACCTACACTTTGTAGAACCTGTCAAGAAACCATAATGAAATCTCACATGATGGGAAGTAAGCGTTTAACCGACATAGACCATGAGAGCTTGTCATGGAATCCGGTGTCATGAGTCCCCACACCGAAAAGAGGTGGTCTACTTGCCTAAGGAAGACCGGTATATATAGCTTAATGGATCCACTAGCTTCCTATGCGGGCACATAGTTTATGGGATAAGGTAGACGATCATTGAAACTCATGCCTAACTGTCGGGGGAGTTTCCATCTAACCAAATCCGCTCGGTGCTTAGCCTACATTCCCATAGAATAGTTCATTACTTTGACATCATCACACATGAAAGGGTGCCATAAGCCTACCGATTCAAGGTACATTATTTAACACATGAAAGGGTGCCATAAGCCTACCGATTCAAGGTACATTTAGGAAAGCTCATTAACTCCTCTTGAAAGGGTGCCATGGGCCTACCGATTCAAGTCTCATCATTAACCTTTATGGAAAGGTGCCATAGGCCTACCGAATCCAAGGTTCATTACTTATCATTAATGGAAGGGTGCCATTAGCCTACCGATCCAAGGTTCATTATAAGCATGTGTGGAAGGGTGCCATAAGCCTACCGATCCAAGGATTCAACAATCAACAATATAATCATTTATACAAGAAAATGATGCATAAGCCCTACCAATTCAAGGTATACTTTATATTGAAGAATCCTTCATATTATATCATCAACATTCATGAGTGTCATCAACACATCTCTGGATTTCCATACATCTCATAACTCAAACTTTAAAGCATCGATTCATCAATTCTCCATAGTTGGACATTTTGTCAAACACCTTGAAGGCATGTAATGGAATCAAAGAGCATGGAAAATAGGGTAGTAATTATGCAACCAAACCAGTGAACAACCTACAACAACACCTTTACATTCATAACATGATCACATTATCTTCATTGAATTCTCATTCGTATAATGTCATGATAACACTCCAATTTCTCATACTATGCCTTTAAGGCCATAAGCCTCACATACCAATACACCAACAATACACCATAAAATAAGCATGGGTAATGACATACTTCAACAATCTAAAGACCTTTAAACAAGTTTGATTCATATACATTCATTATCTAGCAACCCACTTCATAAAGGCATAAACTAGGAATAGAGAGAAATCATGGGTTCATGGAGTATTTTCATCTTAAATCGTCAATACAACAACAATATAACCATAAAGTGCCATTAGAAACCTTTTAAAACCATTTGGTGGAAGAACCCATGAGATTGAGTGAAAACCTAGATTTTTCATACTTTGAAATAACTTTGGATTTGGCTCCTTGAATGGAAAATTAGACAAGGATCAAGACCACCATACCTTTGCTATGATCTCCCACGAAATTTGATGAAGAAAGCCTTGAATCCAAAGCCCTAGCTCCCACTTCTTCTTCTTCTTAAATGGAGGATTGTAGAGAGGGAAATGTTTTTAGGGATGGGAATGAACTAATGGTATATAGGAAATAATATAAGTCCTTTGAAAAAAATGGTCCAACACTTAGAAAAAATTTCAGGCGGGTGAACAGTAAATGAACAGTAAAATCAGCTACTGGAATTTGCCTTTTTCTGCCGGACAGATTTTACGAAAATGGGCATAACTTCTTCGTCCGAACTCCGAATGAGGTGAAACGAAGTGAGTTAGGTAGCTAACTCAAAGGGCTTTCCATGGATATATTATTGGCCACCCAAATAATTTGTGTGCTAGGAGATATGACCCTCCAAAGTAGACCCTCGAAAAAGGCTTCACTTGGAAATTTCGGATTTTGATACGGTTGCTCTAAAATTTGGGTTAGACCCATTTCCCACTCAATTTGACCCACTAAACAAGAATATGTAGTCGGATTTTTGAAAAACAAAACGGATCTTTTAATATACAGCTAAACAAGTTTCCGGTAACTTCCGAAGCACATTTTTAAGAACTTTTGGGTCAAATTCAAATATAATCATTTCATTAAGTTCTCGACTCCAAACTCACATGTGAGGCTCTAGTTTCACTCTATCATTTTCCGAGTCATTACATTTGATTTGGATTAGTCTAACAACTGAATCACAACAATAATCTGAATTTCTAGAAACCCTAGTTCTGAACATGATATAGAGAATCAAGAGTCTGACTAAATTCTAGGGACCTAATGGGTGAAAGGAACACACTAGTGAAATCCCATATACTTGGTGACAAAATTCAAGGAGAAATATTTCGATTTCGGGGTCGGACCTAAAGAAACCTTGTTATGTTCTTGGACTAGTGCTGCTCGACTGCTTTCTCCTCTTTTCGTTCTAATTGGATGAATTTAGGAGAATGAATTGACTAGGGTAGGTTCTAATTTAGTTTCTAGGCTAAGAATAACAAAAACTACGTAGTTTAAGGTTAAATGACATAGTTTAGGGATCCAACGCATAGGTTAAAGACCAAATGACCCCGAACATAAAAGTTGTCGGGGCAAACCGACGAACTGACTAACGGTCCGTCCTGTCAACCATCGATTGGCTTTAGAGAGTGGGGTTCTAGGGTTTCGATCTACAGACTAGGAGGCTTCAGAGAATGGGGTTCTAGGTTTTCGATCTACAGACTAGGACCACGACCCGTGGTATCACCTACAGTCTATGGATCCGGCTGTGCGTCGTGCCTTCAAATATTCTGTCTGAGTTTTCTTGGGAGGGTTGCAAGTGGCCATCCGCGGACCCCCACCTACGGTCTGTAGGTGGTGCCCATCGGTGGCATCTGCAACTTCTGCTTTTTGCAAACTAGTCTTTCTAGCATACGGGGTGTTACAATAACACCCTTCATGGTGAAACCTTCAAATATACCCAATCATCTACTTCAAACTCTAAGTCTTTTCTCCTAACATCAGTATAGGATTTCTGACGACTCTGCGTTGTTTTCAACCTTTCTTGAATTGCTTTTACTTTCTACATAGCTTGATGAACCAAGTCTGTCCCTATCAACCCAGCTTCACCAACCTCAAACCATCCAATAAGAGATCTACATCTTCTCCTATAAAGAGTTTCATAAGGAGCCATCTGGATGCTAGAGTGATAACTATTGTTGTAAGCAAACTCTATGAGTTTTCTAACTTGGGTGATATAGAATACTCATGTCATAATCTTTGAGTAATTCTAACCACCTCCTATGTCTTAGTTTAATCTCTTTCTGACTGAATATATATTGAAGACTCTTGTGATCGGTGAATACATCTACTTGACCACCATAAATATAGTGACGCCATCTTCAAAGCGAACACTACAAGAGTCAACTCTAAATCATGGGTTGGGTAATTCTTCTTGTAAATCTTAAGCTGTCTTAAAGCATATATAGGCTATAACCTTGTCATTCTGCATTAATACACAACCCAGTCCAACTCTGGACGCATCACAATGTACAACAAAGCCTTATGTACCCTATGGTAAGGTCAATATTAGGGAAATAGTCAACTTAGTTTTCAATTCCTGAATGCTTTTCTCACAAGCTTCAAACCATCGAAACTTCGATGTTTTCTAAGTCAACTTTGTCAAAGGGGATGAAATAGATGAGAACCCATCGATGAACCTTCTATAATATCTAGACAATCCCAAGAAACTTCTAATATCAGTCGGAGATGTGGTCTAGGCCAGTTCTGCACTGCCTCTATTTTCTGAGAGTCAACTCGAATTCCTTCACCGAAAATAATGTGGCCCAAGAATGCCACAGACTCGAGACAAAAACTCACACTTAGAGAATTTAGCATACAACTCTCTATCCTTGAGAGTTTGGAGAACTACTCTGAGATGACTAGCGTGCTCTTCCTTATTCCTCGAATAGATTAGAATATCATCAATGAAAAGGATAACAAACATATCTAGATAAGACTTAAATACTCTGTTAATGAGTTCCATGAATGCTGCAAAAGCATTAGTCAAACCAAATGACATGATCAGAAACTCATAATGACCATAGCGGGTTCTGAATGTTGTCTTAGGGATGTCACTTTTTTTTACTCTTAACTGATGATAGCCAGATCTCAGGTCTATCTTAGAAAAACAGGTGGAACCCTGAAGCTGATTGAAAAAATCATCAATTTTCGAAAGAGGATACTTAATCTTTATAGTAACCTTGTTCAACTGACGGTAATCAATACACATCCGAAGTGAACCATTTTTCTTCCTCATAATTAAGACCGAAGCGCCCCAAGGTGAGACACTTGGTCGAATGAAGCCTTTTGAAGGAGATCTTTCAACTACTCTTTCAACTCAGCTGGACTCATTCTATATGGCGGAATAGAGATAAGGCGAGTATCATGATGAATATCTATATCGAAGTCTATTTCTCTCTCATGAGGGACTCTGAAAAGATCATCTAGAAAGACTTCTAGAAACTCCCTCACAACTGGAACTGACTGAATAGATGGTGTCTCAACACTAAAGTCATTAACTCAGACTAAGTGATAGATACACCCCTTGGAAACTAACTTTATTGCCTTAAGGTACGAAATAAAATGACCCTTAGGCAGTGTTGAACTACTCCTTCACTTTATTACTGGTTCATTAGGAAACTGGAACTTGACTACTCGAGCTCTACAATCAACTGAGGAATAACAGGAATGAAGCCAGTCCATACCTAGAATAACGTCAAAATCTACCATGTCCAACTCGACTAAGTCAACCACGGTGCTCTTGTAATTCACGAAAATGGTACAATCATGATAAACTCTCTCAGCTAGAGAGACTCACCAACAAGTGTGGAAACACTGAAGAACTCAAGAAGTTTCTCAGGAAGAATATCAAAATTCATCGCAACATATGGAGTCACAAATATAGACTCGCCCCTGGATCTAGAAAAACTTATACATCAAAACTAAAGACTTTGATCATACCAGTGACAACATCTAGCAAATTCTCTTACTCTTGGCGACTATTGATAGCATACAGATGGTTTGCTCCTCTACCTATCCCTGAAGTAGCTCCTCTAGGTGCAGCTCTATCTGGTGGAGCCGCTGAAGAAGATTGGGCTCTATTGCCCCCATTACCATTACCTTGTTTGTTCTTAGGGCACTCTTTCATGAAGTGACCATTCTGACCACACTAACAACCAGTGGAGCCATCACGACGCACTTATGAGTGGGTCCTGCCACACTTGGCACATGCATAAGTCCTATTTCCTCCTTGTGCCATACTACCTTGAGACTGTGTAGGTCTAACTCTGAATTATGTGAATTCTGATTCTTGAACTCACTGATGTTCCTTTGTGCAAGTGCACTAGAAGATGATGAAGCAGGTCCATGTTTCTTGTGTTGAAAAGAAGACCGATTCGCATTGCCCTTTTTTTGCCCGAACTCATTTCCTGATGTTTTAGCTTTCTTGCTTCAGAACTCCTCTCTATCTCTCAGTTTATCCTCTTCAACCCGTTACACATGGATCATCAACCTTGTTATGTCCATATCTGTTATTACCATAGCTTTCTTGCCCTCTTTACTTGACCATCGAGACAACCTAGCAACAAACAAACTCATCCCGCTCCTCATATCAGCAACCATCTCTGAAGCATAACGGGACAGTTGGGTAAACTTAAGGTTGTACTCATTGACACTCATAGATTCCTGCTTAAGAGTGAGGAATTATCATACCTTTGTCTCTCTCAGTTCACGGGGAAAGAAACACCCTAAGAAGGCCTCCTCAAACATCGCCCAGCTCACAATTGGTGCACCTTCAACTCTATTCTTCTTCCATTGGTCAAACCAGATTCTAGCAACACCCTTCAACTGGTATGCAGCTAGTTCCACTCGCTCAGCATCAACAACATGCATAATCTCAAAAACCTTTTGTAGCTCTTCCACAAAGTTTTTCGAATCCTCAGTGATACTTGAATCGGTAAAGTCTAGAGGATTCATCCTTAAGAACTCCCGGATCCTAGACGTATCAGCCACATCCTGTCGAACCTCTCTCGATTGTCCATCTTGGTTGGTTACCACTTGACTCAACATCCAAATAGCTTCCCGGAACTCAGCATTAGTGACCCCACCTTGGGGTTGCACTTTTGGTGCATTGGGTACCCCTTGATCTTGTGGTTCAACATTTCTCCTAGAGGGACAACCTCGAATAGCTCTTCGTAGAGGCATGATCTCAAAGATACACGCAAGCATGAATTAGAAAGAAACTTTACAGAAAGGATCTATATCGCACGAAAAGAGTATGAAAAAAGTGAGATAGTTCCTAAATGTTGCAGCCTCCTAATTATAGACGTTACATGCTTCACACCGATAACTGGGACTCTACAGACACGACTTCATAGACACCCTAGGACTCTTGAACTCTATGCTCTGATACCAAGTTTGTCACGCCCTGAGCCTACACCCTGGGCGCGATTGGCACTCGAGAACCATTGATGGCCCCAAGTGAACCCTTGGCCTGGCTTAGCTACTAGTGGAAGACATACTTAACATAGAATAATCTCAAAAGATAAATTCAAATAATAAACTGAGAATGTTTTTAAAGGGAGCATTCAACTGGACAAAGAGGCAACTCAAGTCTTAGAGAAAAACTACTAAAATGAACAAGACTCATAAACTACTGCCTATCTATCTATGAAGCCTCTAATACTATGAGGGATGTCAGGACAAGACCCTGATCATCCTAACAACTTAAATACTGAAAGTAAATAAGGGATCCTCCGAAAGCAAGGAAGCTCACCAACAACTCTGGAACTCAACTGGATCAACGAAGCGCTGGATGCTGATCCTGGTTACCTGTATCTGCATCATAAAAGATGTAGGCCAAATGGCGTCAGTACATGGAATGTAAGTGCATATAAGGGGAAATCTAAATAAGACATAAGCTTGAACTGGAACTGGAAAAAACACTTACCTCATCTCAACTCAACTCAGGGATATTTAGCTCATTTCAATATAAATCAGTAGTAAATAACACAGTATAAAAAAAAGCTTTTAAAACAGTAGATAACAACTCAATGTATTTAAAAATATAATATACTCAGTTTGTATGCAAGGATAAAAAAATAAACTCTATTTGTCTATGAAAATACAAAATAAACTATGTGGGAGATTTTCTAACTGACAACCATCACTATGAGTTATGTGATGATACAACATCTAGCCCACGCTGCCAGAACTGTCCAATACTTTGCTGGTGTATAGGACCTACTACTAAGTGGATCCACTAGTCTATGCTAAAATCATTAAGGAATCATCTAAAAGTATGACCCTTTCTACCCACATTGGCTACATGGTTTATGCGGACTTGGAGTTATCTTAACCCGTCCCCTTATCGGTTCTCAGTACTACTCCCAAAATGTAACTAGATCATATGTTTAAAAACATAACTCTTTCGGTGGTTTGAGATGATTACTCAAAAAACTTTTTCTTAAAAGAGATGGTACTCAAAACTGCTCAGAAACTCTTTTGAAAATCGGTGTTTCCTCTCTACTTAAATGTAAAAACATTTGCTCTTGGAAATACTTAGTTCCCAAATATCATTTTAAAGAAAATGAATTGATCTCCACTCTCCCTCAAACTCAAATGCTCAAATCTTAAAAGAAGTTTAAAAAGGTTTGCAAAAGACTTCTTAAAAGACTCGAAAGAACTCTCAAGACTTGACTCTTAGCTCTTACCTTGAAATTGAATTATTGATTTAAGGCTATGATTCATGTTATGAATTATTTCTAGATGTTTATAAGTATTTTATAGTAGTTAGAATCAAAGGGGAGTAAAGGTACCCTATGCAAGAACTCAAACGGAGAAAATGTGGGGGTAGGCGACTCTGGTGCACTGAGTGGCGCAGGGCACCGGCCCTTGAACTATAGAGTAGTAGTTGGGGTGCCCTGGCTAGCGCAGGGCGTCAGGCCCCAACATACAGATACTCTTCTCTAGCGCTATGGTGGGGCGGCGCGCCACACCATGCCCGGATTTCCTGACGAATTTTCTTACTCGTTTTCTAACCCCAATTGATCACCTAGAAACGAATGGTTTCTTCCCCAATCACTTAGATTCAAATAACCAACAAAAGTACACAAGAATCTACTCAAAACAACTCTTAAACTCCAAATGATTATCTCAAGAAATCATTAAACCCATCCTAATTCAAGAAAGGAAACAATACTTTAAGAAACTAATCAACAACTCAAACTCTTCAACTTCAAAATGAAATTTCGCTAAAAATAGCATGATTGGAGTGTGGATGAACAAACAAAACACTATGAGATCTCACATACCTCTTAGGATCGAATCCTTGGCAAAATTCCGCAACAAAACTTCAAGAACTTGATGAACGCCTTGACTTTTCTCCTCTTCTTGAACTCCTCTCAAAACTCTAGTGTAATTTAAGATTTATAAAAATGAACCAAATCAGTTTAGACCCCTAAGTATTACCAAAATTTTCTTAAATCTGATTGGATAAGGAAAAGACCAAAATACCCCTCTTAAATCCGGGTAACTTTCCTTAACTGGACAAGCAGATTTTCAAATGATCATATCTCCCTCATTCGAACTCAAAAATTAGCAAACTTGGTGGCGTTGGAAAGAGGATTCCAAGACCTTTCATTTGATATCTTATGGGACACCTCACTCATCATGTACTGAAAGTTATGATCGTTTGAAGTTGATCCAAACTCATAACTTAGCATAACTTGCCAAAATTTTCAATTTGACTCTTTCAAACTTTGTTCTTTCTATTTCTACCTCTTTCTAAGGCGGGATGTTACACATTAGAGAAGTAAAGATTGCCCGTAAAATGTTTGATTTTAGATCAATACATTACTGTGTAGTAGTTATTAAGTATCATGTACATATAGTTCTAGTTTGCCAAAGAATGGATATATATCATATACCTAATTTTGGATCATAGTGCTCCAGTTATATAACATTATAATTTATGTATCAAGATTATTATTGTGTAAATGTACATATACATCGCATTCTAAGTTGGGTAAGACTGAACAAATATTAAAGAGTGTAGATACATAACACAACTTATTTGTTACTGACTATATAACCTTTTAAATTTGAATAAGATTGATGATACATTAAAGAATTTGATACATGTAGATGATACAATAGGCATTGTTTATGTATCAACAACATTTGTATTGAATATGATAAAACTAATCGAATATTTAACAACATTAGGGTTATGTATCAACACCTTAAATATGAATATATGATACACCGCATAAAACAAAAGTTATTGTAACAATGATGTATCAGATCAGTGATGGCACTAACAAAGGCTAATTTAAGAATAAAAATAAATAAGATACATTGAAAATCAACGAAGGCATTATACATTAGTTTAAGAAACAAAATCAACTAGATACATTAAAATCTGAACCCATATGTATTATAAAGGATGAACAACAAAAAAATTTTAAAAAAAATCAACAATTTGATCTGCTAAAAGCAAAAAAAAATGACGAAGAAATCTCCCTACACTTTTATCTTTGCTCTATATCAACTTCCGTTCTTTTTTTCACTGTCAACAATGGAAAGAGATTTCACCAGCAAAAGAGGATCCCCTGAAAACTATTTTGTTGCAAGGAGAAATGTGGATACATCATCTCTTTCACCTTTCCCTTATACATTTTGTGAAAGTGGAAAAGGAGGAGATCCGATAGTTGTTTGAAAAAAATTGTGGAGCGAAAACTTACTTGGGTTCTTGGAAAAAGTTATGGAGCGATCTTAATGACCGCAGAGAGAACAAATCTGAAAATTAAAAAATGAAGGAAGTAAAGATTGAGAGAGTGAAAATAGGAAGAGATTGAGGGAGTGACAATAAGGAGAGATTAAGGGAGTGAAATTAGGAATAGAAACGCGTGTTTTGAGTGTTGAAACTTTATATATCAGTAACAGTGGGGTTTGGGAGGAAAAAGCGGGATTTTGGAGATATTTTATAATGGTAGGAAATAATGAAAATTATGAAAAATAAAGGTGTGTATATAAGTAATTTATTTTTCAAAGGTCCATCTAACTGATGGAGGAGTTTAGGCAAGACTCCTAACCTATATATTTACCAAAATTATTAAATCTTAACCTCAATAACATTGTGAAGGTTGATAAAACTAACCTTTAAAGACATTTGAGTACAACAAAAAAGAGTATTCTGGTGAGTATCATTGCAACTGATGGTATGAGACTCATCTAAGTAGTTAGATATGAAATTGTTCTTAAGAACAATAGTTTTTAGAACTGATCGAAAAGAAAAGAGGAGAAGAGAAGAAGAGGAGAAGAATGTTGTATCTTTTCTATTAGAGAAAATATATTCTGAAAAAACTAAACCACAATTACATACAAGACTCCTTTATATAGAGAGATACTTTTTTTCCAAGACTTAACTACCTAAAAGTTAGTTATAACTAACTTTTAGAACTAACTATTTTTTCTTTCTTTCCCTTACTCTCAACACTCCCCCTCAAGCTAGGAAGGGGAGAATATATCACACATTCCTAGTTTGGAAATAAGAAAGGTATGATGGACTCTAGTAAGCCCCTTAGTTAACATGTTTGTTGGTTGCTGTTATGTTGGAATGTAGTTTGTTGTCATCATTCCATGAAGTAGTTTTTCTCTAATGAAATAACAATAAACATCAATGTGTTTTGTCCTCTCATGATATACAGGATTTGCTGCTATTTGCATTGCAGACTTACTGTCACTGAAGACACTTACTGGAAGTGTTACCTCATATCCAATTTCCTTCATCAAACCTAGTATCCATACCAATTCTGCTACAACTGTTGCAAGGCTTCTGAATTCTGCCTCTCAGAACTTCTGGAAACTATAGCATGTTTTTTCGACTTCTATGACGCTAGTGAATCTCCTAGTTTCACAAAATAACCAGTTACAGATCTTCTAGTTTGTGGACAAGCTGCCCAGTTAGCATCACAGTAGGCACTAATCTTTTCTTCTGAACTACTAGATAGGAGAATTCCCAACCCTGGTTGATTTTTAACATACCTCACCACTCTAAGTGCAGCTCCCATATGTGACTTCTTAGGATCTTGTAGAAACTGACTCAAAGTTTGCACACTAAAAGCTATATCAGGTCTAGTCATTGTTAGATAGAGAAGTTTCCCAATTAACCTCTGATATACCCTTTGATCAGTAGGAGGATCATCACCTGGTTTCATTGTTTTTACATGATCATCAAACTGTTGTGAAGTGAGTTTCAGGTTATAATCTATTGGAGTGCCAGCACGTTAGCTGCTCCTAACCCCAACTCAGACAACAGTTCTAATGTATATTTTCTTTGATACATTAGAATTCCTTTGTTGGATCTTGCAAATTCAATACCAAGAAAGAACCTTAATTCTCCTAAATCTTTCATCTTGAAAGCTTGTTGCAAAGCAACTTTTGTTTCCTCTATCAGTTTCAAACTATCACCAGTGATCAGCATATCATCTACATATACTAATACAAGTGTGACTCCTTCATTTGTCTTCTTAACATACAAAGAGGGATCATACTGACTCTGAACAAAATCAAACATCACCAATGCCTCTGACAACTTTGTATTCCATTGCCTAGGAGCCTGCTTTAATCCATACAAGGATTTGACTAGTCTACACACCTTATTCTCCCCCTGGCTTGCAAATCCCTGAGGCAAGTCCATATATATATCATCAGTCAGATCACCATTTAGAAAATCATTATAGACATCCATTTGATGGATATACCATTTTTTCCTTGCTGCAGTTGCTAGCACAGTTCTTACCGTTTTCATCTTCACCACTGGAGAGAAAGTCTCTTTAAAGTCTATTCCTTCTCTTTGATTATATCCTTTTGCAACTAGACTAGCTTTAAATCTCTCTACCTCACCTGAAGCCTTATACTTTACTTTGTACACCCACCTACAACCAATTGATTTCTTGATTTAGCTAGACTAACTACATCCCAAGTATGATTATGATTCAAAGCTTCTATTTTATCCTTCATAGCTTTTATCCATCTTGGGTCTTTATTGGCTTCTAAGTAAGTAGTTGGCTCAGTAACTGAGGAAGAGGCTGCTACATATGCCATATACTCTTTGGACAACCTTTCATAAGACACATACTTCGATAAGGCATAGGGTACTTCTTAGTGAATGTTTAAGGAAACAAAATCAGTCATTCACACTGATGTCTTCCTTTCTCTAGTTGACTTCCTTTGGTCTTGCACTCTCTGTGAACTGCTTGTATCATCTTGTGTCACCTCATGTTGTTCATGCTGACCATCTGAGACTGCACCTTGTGAACTTGTAGTATTAGAAATCTTATTCCTTATGTCAGAAACAACCTTCACTAATTCTCCACTTGTGGTTATGTCAGCTAACTCATATTGTTGTCCACTCAAAGGAAATATATATTGAGGTTTTTGAGGGACCTTATTCTTTTCTTTAAATGGAAACACATCTTCTCTAAAAGATACATCTCTACTTATAAAAAAAATATCATTCACCATATCATACAACACATATCCCTTCTGAGTATCAGAAAACCCCATGAGGACAGGGGACTTTGTTCTAGACAACAACTTGTCATGCTCATTCACAACCTTAGCATAGCACAAGCACCCCACTACTCTAAGATGATCACAATTAGGTTTCTTTCCATACAACCTTTCATAAGGAGTGTGATAATGAATAACTGAACTTGGTAACCTATTTATAATATACACAGCTGCCAATACACAATATTCCCAGAACTTTATCGGAATTTTCCCTTGAAACCTTAGTGCTCTTGTGACCTCTAAAATGTGCCTGTGTTTTCTCTCAGCCACTCCATTTTGTTGTGGAGTGTAGGCACAGGTTGTCTGATGAATAATCCCTAGTTTTTTAAAGAAACTATTACACAATGAGTTCACGAACTCAGAGCCATTATCTGTTCTTACAACCTTTACTATCTTATGAAACTGAGTCTGCACATAACTCACAAATTGCTGAATTTGAAAATACACATCAGACTTTAATTTCAACAAAAAGACCCAAGTCATTCTGCTGAAATCATCAACAACTGTCAAAAAATATCTATTTCCATCCATAGTGGGAATTCTATAAGGCCCCCACAAGTCCATATGCACGAGATCAAAGCAACAAGTAATTTTAATATTGCTAGAAGGAAATACAACCTAGTTTGTTTTGCACTAGGACATACAGAGCATTGTTTTATTCTATCTTCTATAGCCAAATACTTCTCAACAGATAAAATATTTTTTAGTACATTAGAAGATACATGTCCAAACCTTCTATGCCATAAGTCCACTTCTGCTTGTTTCTTCTCCACGATATTAGCAGTTAATACTTCATTGTCTCCACAACTAGTTGCCTTTTTAGCACTCTGATCATCCAGGAAATACAGACCACCATTAACTCTTCCAATTTCTCTCACCTTCCCAGTGTAGAGATCCTGGAACACACAGAAATCAGGGAAAAAACTTACTGAACACTGCCATTCTCTTGTTACCTTGGACACTGAGAGTAGATTATAATTGAACTGAGGAATATGCAATGCATTAGAAATATTGTTTCCCTCTGGCAAACAACTTTTCCCTACATTAGCAACTACAGTTGTATCACCATTAGGAAGACAGACCCTCTTTACTTTTTCAGACGTTACCACAGAAGACTCATCAAGCAGACTTAATTCAGACACTATGTGATGAGTAGCTCTTGTATCTATTATCCACTGTTGTGACTTAGAACAAGCTAGAAAAGCACTGCTTATACCTGCGACATTAGCCACATCTGCTACTTCTGTCTCCTGTGTTGATATACCGCTAGTATGGATCATCTTTAGAATCTGATTATATTGCTCTTGTGTGAAAGCTGCTTTACCTATCTGGCTTATCATAGACATCTGCACTTCAGAATCTTCTTGATCGCATGTCCTTCCCTTTACTTGAGAGCATTGTTCACCAGACTGACCAGCCATTACATTATAGGCAGCACCACTTTCTATTCTTTGCTTTCTCTTGGTCTTGAAATCAGGAGGTAGCCAATTAACTTCCAACAATTCTCCCTGATGTGACCCTTTAACTTGCAAAAATCACACTGAACATTATAGTTTTTCTTAAGCCTTTGTCCCTGATTTTTTGAATACATAGTTATTTCATAATCTCGCAACTATGCACCTGGCCTAACTCCCAATACTCCAGCACTTGTAGCTACTGCCTTATGACTTTCATTACTTACAATCATAGCATAAGCTTGATGTACTGAAGGCAAAGGACTCATAAGCAATATTTGACTTCTTGCTTGAAGATATGACTTGTTTAATCCCATCAAGAACTGAAACAACTTCAATTTCTGAAGATGCACCACAAAATCATTAGATTTATCACATTCACAGTTTGGGCAGGAACAAGTGCTTCGAACTCATCCCACAAATCTTTCAGTTTCGAAAAATATGCACACAAAGACATATTTTCTTGAGACAGAAAGGATATATTCTTATGCAGATTAAAGGTTCTCACAACATCAATTTTATGAAACCTCTCATATAGATCATCCCACACTTCTTTTGCTATAGATGCATACATTATACCCCCAAGCAATTGTTTAGTAACAAAATTAATTATCCAGGACAACACTATTGCATTTACCCTCTCCCAATTGTTCCCTAATTCACTAGGAAACTTATCTTTAGCACAAGTTTCATCTATCAAACCCATTTTATTTCTTCCTAACAAAGCCACTCGCATGGATCTATGCCAGATTGAGTAATTCTCAATACCTGTGAGTGGAAACGATATGATCTGGGCACCACTCACATCTGATGGATTGAGGAATAGCGGATGATTGTAATCAATCACATTAGGTTGCATTCCACCTTGAACAAAGGATTGAATCCCACCTAGACCAGTCGTTCCTGTGGCTGAACTTTCAGTACCCACCATTGTTTCAATTCTTCAAGATCGCTGATCTTGACTCTGGCTTTACACCTCAATTGAACTTTCAACTTGTAGGATCGTCGAATTTTTCTAGACACTCTAACTCGACTGCTCTGATACCATGAAATTGTTCTTAGGAACAATAGTTTTCAGAACTGATCGAAAGAAAAGAGGAGAAGAGAAGAAGAGAAGAAGAGGAGAAGAATACTGTATCTTTTCTATTAGAGAAAATATATTCTGGAAAAACTAAACCACAATTACATGCAAGACTCTCTTATATAGAGAGATACTTTTTTTTCCAAGACTTGACTACCTAAAAGTTAGTTATAACTAACTTTTAGAACTAACTATTTTTTTCTTTCTTTCCCTTACTCTCAACAAGATACTATATACCAATTGCTAATCACCAAAAAAGGCTCATAGTAGTCAGTGGATATCAATAGTGAATTTGTTGTTCTTCTTCTTAAATCTGAAATTTGGGAGTCCATCAAAGGTCTAACCTTTAAAGGTAGGAAAGTAGTTTAAGTGAAAATAAAAAAAGTTTTAGATTCTTCTCCCATGTTAGCAAGGAGGTCAGCAATAGAGTTGTCTTCTCTAAAAATAACTATTTGCTCTGTAATCTACTTGATTTGCAGTGTGGTTCAAGTTTCCCATTGAGAATGTCAACAATAAGGAGAGAATCCGATTCAACTATAACATTAATTAGTAAATTCAGCCTCCAAACAAATGTTCACCCCTTTAAACATGGCATTGGCTTCAGCCATATTGTTACTACAATGCCCATAGTAATCAACAAAAGCCTGAATCATGGTCTCTGTATGATCCCTGAGTATACCACCTCTACCTGCTGATCCTGGATTTTCCTTACTACAACCATCCACATTGAGTACTTTTATCCAAAAAAAAAAGAGAAGGTTTAATCCAAAAAACAACCTTAGAATGAATGATTGGTTTCACCTTATCTGTCATTTAACATTTTCCAATCCAAGAATATAATTAGGGAGAGTTAACTCGGGAAATTGATTTTTAAGTATCAAAGAGATGAGGTTGTTAACTTGCTGAATAATGTACCAAGATGACATCCTTTTATCATCAAATCTGGCATTACATATATCTATTTTTCCAAATTTCCCAACATATAGCAATTGGAAGGCAATGTAGTATGCAGTCGATCATGAACCTTACCTTTCGCATTCCACTAGTTAATAGCGTACATCCTAAGTCTGGATGTTTATTATTCAGATCAATCATCTTTAAGGATCCTATTAGTTTTTGCTTAGACTTTATATTCATATTAGAATATGCATTGAATATATATAAAATATTTTATTGGAAATATAATAGCTAAGATGAACAATGAATTTGCTATTGGTTCAAAATCAATAAACCTTAAATTCTAACTCTGTCATATTTACTCACCCAAGTATTTTATTTTTGTTATTTGTAAATCCTTCTCATGAGTATTATCATAAGTGATGCGCTTGTTTATTAGCCTTCTGTCTCTTGTGGACACCGAAGAGCTACCGATGGTGGAAACAATTTTTGGTTTCTGTTAAATACGAACATGTTTAACATATGTCCACAAAATAGGACCACCAAAAATGAAAATAGGACCACTACAAATGAAAATAGGATTACGTTAAATGAAACAAACTAAAAGAAATTTGAAATTATTGTTGATTGGTGTACTTTCCTGCATATTTGGTATATATATATATATATATATATATATATATGCCTTGATTTTATCATGTGTTTACTTATTTATATTTTGACTTTTTTAATAATTGTTTTTGACTCCGTTACTATATATATTTGATAATAAATATTATTTCAATTTGCAAATTAACTTATTTGATTCTCAAAATCCAATCGGGTCTGAGAGAGTATCACAACTTGGGAATATGTTAGATGGTAAGCTTTCATCCTTAAAGCTTTATGGTAGGGTAAAGAAGATTATTTTTTAGCAAGCTGGAAGTACTTTTACACCCTCCAACTTGAGGGGAGTGCGAAAACATTTGTTTTCTTGGAAAACAAATTGATTTTTAACTTAATTTTTTATGTTTGGTTAGTGAGTAGAAAATATTTTTCAAAAATTATTTTTTAGTGTTTGGTTGGTGAATGAAATTTTTTTTCTAGAAAATATCTTTTACTTTTGGCTAGAGAGTAAAAAATATTTCTTAGAAAAATAGTTTTTGATTCGGAAACCAATCACGATAATCGACCCAGGACCTGATCCCGGCACTTGAACTAGGATACGACTCCGACGATTGATTCGGAATCTGACCTAGCAACTGGCCCGACTTCTGACCGGGGACACGATAGTTGAACTAGGACCCGACACCTACCTCGACACTAGAACCTAGACAAGACCTCGACAATTGATCCGAAATCCGATCCCCACATTCGACCTAGGACCTGACCCCACCACCTCGAAAATATTTTTCAAAACAAACTTTTAAATGATATTTTTTTTTGGGGGGGGGGGGGG
>NC_064288.1:10385670-10404161 GCF_019186545.1 Solanum stenotomum | reverse complement strand
AAAAAAATGAAAATTTGAAATAATATTCAAACACATAATTTCAATTTTATTTGGGGGGATTGGGTAGGGGTGAGTAAAAAAATGAAAATTTTATAATTTAAAGTATTATTCAAAAATAATTTTTTAAAAAAAGAACAATTTTGGCGGGTGTAGGGGGAGGGGCTGGTAGGAGGGTCGGAATAGGAGCGGGGTAAAAATAATTATTTTTAATATTTGATATATTTTTCAAAAAACAAAAAAAAATTGGGGGGTTGGTCGAGGTAGAGATGGAGTAAAAAAATGAAAATTTTTAAAATTTGAAATATTTTTCAAAAAACAAATTTTTAAGGTAAAATTTGTAGGGGGGAGGGGGGTATGGGTGGTCAGGGTAGGGTGGAGTAAGAAAAAGTAAAACTTTAAAAATTTGAAGTATTTTTCAAAAATAAAATTTTAAAATTCAAATCTTTTTGGTTTGGTGGGGCATCGGTCTAGGGGATGGTTTGGAGAATGTTTTCCTTTCTTTTTTAAGGAAAGTTATTTTCCTTAAATTTGAGGAAACTAAGTTGATTTGGAAAACACTTTTCAAAACATTTAGGGTGTGTTTGGTATGTTTTCCAACTTTTTCATGTCTTCGTGGCTTAAATGTTTTCTGAATCAACTCATTTTCCTTACATTTAAAGAAAATAACTTCCATTCAAAAATTGAGGAAAAGATTTTTCAAAACGCTACCTCATCCTTCAATTTTTTTCTTACCCTACCCCGTACCCGACCCTCCCCATCAAAAACAAATTAAAACTTTTAAATTTTCTTATTTTTAAAATTTCAAATATATTTTTAACCCCCACCCCCAAACCAATCCCCAACCCCCCCCCCCCCCCCCCCCCCCTCCCAAATAAAAAATTAAAAAATTAAAAATATTTTTTAAAATTATTTCAATTTTTTTCTTACCTCACCCGACCCCTACCCCTTGTTTTTGAAAAATATTTCAGATTTAGTTTTTTTTTTCATTTTTTACGCCATCTCCCACCCCACCCCTATCTTTTTGGAAAATATTTCAAATTTAAAATTTTTCATTTTTTACGCCATCTCCCCCTTCCCCAGGCAACCCCTGCCAATTTATTTTCTTTTAAAAATTGTTTTTGAAAAATATTTCACTTGTCAAAAATTTCATTTTTAAGACACCTCCACCCCTACCCCATCCCCCCACCCCCACCCCGTTAAAAAGAAAATTTAAAAAAATATATTTTTGAAAAATATCTGTAACTACATCAAAATGTATAGTCAGTATAGTTCATGTATAGGTAAGCTATATTCAGTTTTTTAGTATATCATAATGTTTAAACAGTATATACTAACTATGACTTTGGAGTATTTTTTATGTAAACAAAAATACGACTATATTTGTTGTTAACTAATTACATTATTGTATATATTTAAAATTATCTCATAAATAAAACCTTTTTTCTGAGAGTTTAAAAACAAATATGACCCTTTTTCATTATGAACAGATACATTCCATTTTAACTCATTCAAATTCAATTGAAGCCGTCCATTTGACCTACTAAGCTCAATTCTTATTGTCACCCTTCCTCTTCCACTTCGTTGATCTCCCTATATTAGACAAAACTTAGGCATCATGTTATATGAGTCACCAAACACCAACATGCAAGGGAAAGTGATGTGCCATAATTATTAGTAGATCTACATTCAATTATTCTCTTTGTTGGAATATGACTTAGCAAGAAATCTGAGCATAAGTGAGAAAGAAAGGTTGTGGAAGCTAGTACACATGACACAACCAAAAATTGGCCTTACAAGTATTACTTTTATTCACCGCAAACTATTTGTGATAGCATATGCTTGAAATTGAGAGGTGCTTTCCTAGAACTTGTGAGAATAATATTCTCTCTCCCATGTGTGTGCCTACAAAATTTATGTCCTTGTTTTTCGCTTTTTTGAACTAAGACATTTATGCAGGTACGTTTATTTTTACTTGTCTACTAATTCGACTAAAAATAGTTGTTTAACAGTAGTCCAATTTAGAAAATCAAGAGATAATTTATTTTTTTTGTGTCTATGTTACCATTGCTATTAAATATTATTTAATATCTAATACAATACTCAAACCATTAAATCTAATATTTCAAAGGATAATATAGTAATATTGTTGGATGTATATACTGATTTTAAAGAGGGGGAGTAATGTCCTCCATCACATGCACATCCATAATTTAATTAGTTAATTCAGATGCTAATGCATTATTCCTTATTCCTTATGCAATGTATATTAATTTGTTGGATGAATTCAACTAATCTGCATTTAGATTTAACTTCATTACTGTTAGGATTGAAATAATCATGGGGTTGTCCGAAAGCTAATAATTATAAATCTTCACGATGACAAATCAAATAACAAAGAAAACTATACTAAAAAAATAGTGTATTTTAATATAGTTTGAGAAATTGGTTTATATGAGAAAACTAATATAAAAAAACAATTGAGGAGGAAAATCTCCGGCCTAAACAAAACTCTTTTAGAGAGAATCTTCAATTTTTAGAAATTCACTTTTTCTCCAAATATCATTAATAAAATATGGAAGAGATATTATCCAATAAGCTCCTATTTGCCTATCTCTAACCATATGTAACAAATTTAATTTTATATCCTCCAACTCCAACAAATCACCAAGATTTATGGGGATAGGAGTGGCGGTTCGTGGGTGGGATGGTCAATGGATAGAATTCAGTGACATTGGATGAGTGAGGAAGACATAATGAGCTTAAAATGTTACTTATGAAACTTATCTCTTTTTTATTATTAGAGAAGTCATTTCTTCATATATTTTTGAGGAAGTTTTTCTAAAAATAAATTCAAAATATTTTGATCAAGCAAACGTAAATAAATTTAAAAATATTTTCTGTAAAAAGCTGCCGAATCTTTTTCAAGATTGGTTTACACTCTCTCAACTACTCACCAAGATTTATCAGATTTGTATCGCAACTTCCAAATCTCCATGTTGATTTACTTGCAATTAATCTGAACAAAAAAACACTTTTTTTGCCCAATAATTGGACCTGGCCTCCACAGTTTTGACACGTCCCCATGCTTCAAAGCTTTCCACTTTGAGCTTAGTACAATTACAACAATAAGAGCTTGTTTGGCTTAACCTAAAAATTATAAAAATAAAAACTAGTTTTAAAAATTTTAACTTAAGTAATTTTTAAGTTAAAATAAATTAAAAAACAGGGGAGTATCTACTTTTAACTTTGAACTTTGTCAAACACTCTCAAAAGTTAAAAATAACTTAGACTTTTAAGTCGGTCGATCCAAATAGGCTCTAAATCCATTCATGATTATAAGACCTACATCTTGTGAACCGGAAGTTCAATCCTCTGAGGCAAATTCAATTTCTTCTTACCTTGAAAGAAAACATTGTTGAAGAGAAATCTACTTTTAATGTTACTTTTGAGTTATTTAGTCTTAATTTTACTTTTGTTTCTACGACTTATGCTATATCTCATAAAATTTTATCTTCTTAGCTAGAGTCAGATCAATCAAAACGAAAGTGGACCAAGTAGTTTCATAGGAATTGTATATAGCATGTATCTTTCCTACGAAACTACTTGATACAATACTATAGTAGACCATATATAGTATGTATCTTTCCTAAATCCCGTACATAATTGGCGCTTAGCACACTATTTATATACTGTCCTTTAACTTTCTGAATTTTCACTTTATTAATAAAAGTTCGATTTTTATTTTATTTTATTTTTTAAGTTTAAGAGAAGCCAATAGGGCCCCACATATTGAAGGTCATCCAAGGAAGCACTAGAAGCCCTACATGTGTATGGTGAAAATAGTTGCCACCAAATTCATCTAACCTCTAATTAGTACCTCTTAATCACTTTTTCAAGATCTACTTATTAGTAACAACCACATGAGCAATCCACTTAATTATATATTATAAATATAAAGTCTCTTATTGCTCCTAGAATATTAACAAGCCAACTATCCCTCATTTCATTTCCTGGTTGTCTCAGATTCTGCTCGTGTCTTATTACCACATTTTTGTCATCATATTCTATTAAAACTTTATATTATAACCAAAAACAGGAATCTTTGGTACATTAGAGACAGCACAGATAGATTTCTTCTGCGTTGTCCATTTGACTACAAATCTTGTCTCAAACACACTTTCTTTATAGTAAAGTAATTAAAATATATTCCACCATAACATGCAGGTGACCTAGCTTTCTTATTATTTTTCTCATCAAAATATCCAATTTCGTCCAATATATGCATAAAAAATATACTAACTTTGTTCAAATATATTATGTCAGACACTTATTCAAAGGCTCTTCAAGACTACAAATGAGACTACTACTTCTACAAGCAACAAACAAACTGTCAATAGTAAGTCTCGTAATTACCTTATAAGCGATCTGATAGTACAAACAACTCTTGGTATATATATATACTTTATAGAAGTTAAACTCTGTTTTTTTGTTTGTTAACTCTGTTTTTTTTTTTTTCAGATAAAAAGGCGAAATCGAAAGAGATTGTGTTGTTTGGGATCTGTCGTGGGAAAAGCAAGAACTTTGAGTTATTCAATAGTATATTGTGCAGGAAGGATATTGGAAAAGAGTATTTTTACAGCACAATTCAGTTAAGGGGAGTAGGAAGTTATCATAGGAGCCAACAATTTGAATATTGTATGAAGATGAAAAAAGAGAACCTTAAAGTCACTCACAAAGCAGATTCAACAGTAACTGGAAATCATGTAGGAAATATTACACAAATTTTGCCAATTACACATGATTCGACAAATGTTAATAAAGATGGTGGAGAAAAGAAAGAAAAAACTAAGGGAGATAAAGCTAAGATGAGCATCTCTAAGATGAAAGAGTTACTAAGATGGGCTGCTGCTGCAAAAACTGATAAGGGAACAAGATACATAACCAGAAAGGTGAACATTTTACTTCTATTTTTATCTTTCAATAACTATATAGATATTTATAGAGTTCATTTCTCAGATAGTTATTCAACCAATAGTCAGAAGAAATTATTAGAGAAATCAACCTATATATATATAGTCATGATCCGCATGTACTTGAGGGGTATTAACTGAACCGTTCATTGTAAAATTACATTGTATATATATTAGAAAGAAGTATTGAAAACACTCTTGAATTTGGTGTAGATTATTAGTTTCATATTCGAACTATTGAAAGTCTTAAAAACACTCATCTACTTGATTAAGTACTAAACTTAGATACACACTCATGATTTGTCACATGACATAGCAAGTGGTTTCAAACTCTTGTAGGAGCATACCGAGAGAAGTGTTGAAAACTCCACTAATTTAGCGAGAATTAGGAGTGTATTTCACTCATGTTACAAGATCGGAGTGTATTTAAGTTCAGTTAGTCAAGTAAATAGTGTTTTTAAGGTTGTCAGTGTATAGTCCGGAGATGAAACTAACAATTCACAATGAATTTAGGGGTATTTTCAATACTTCTCTGTATATTACATATTAACAGACCTTGACTTCTATTTGAATTTATTTCTTTATATTTTGACACTATTTATAAAAAAAATTCTGATTCCGCCACTGTAATCATAGTGTGAACATTTACTAGGAAATAAGTGGTGATTTACAAGGTGTGTAATTGCAGGTATTCAACTTCAGGAACAGGGCAACATTGAAAGCAGTTGCAGATGATGATCAACTAAGTAGTGATTCCCCCAAAATAAGCTTTAGATGGGATGCTGAAAGTTGCTCCACAGCTTACTCAGCTATGTCAATGCCTAATTCATCAACAACAAAGAATCATGAACAATCCATTCAAATCAACTTTGCTTCTGTAAACTCAACTCCAATTCACATAGATCACTGCCCTAAATTGAACTGGATTACCACTGATTCTGAATGTAAGACTCTTTAACCCTTATAATTAGCTCTTTTTTGTGATTTTAGTATATGATTATTGGACTTCCATTAATTCATCAATCTGATTGCTTCATGTCTCTTGTTTAAACAGTTGTGGTGCTAGAGCTATGAAGACTATAAATCTGGCATGTGCAGTAATTGATGAGTAGCTAGAAATTTGATTTTATCAGATATAATGATAAGAATTTTAGAAGGCAGATTAATGTAACATTAATTCCAATTATGTGAAGTTTCTCTATTCATCTTCTAACCAATGTTCTTACTCTTTAATTTCAATTGATACTCTATCTATTTATTTTTACTCGTCCACTTTCTATTTTGCACGTCTCTTAATAAATAAAGATTAATATGAGTATTTTATTATAATACTTATATTAATTGGTGTATAATTTTAAATCTTGGCAATGATTGTTTAATAAGTAATTAATGTTGAGGGTAATTTTGAAAAAAAATAACTGTAATTTGTTGATATGTAAAAAAAACTACAAGTAAAAGTGAAAAATTTGAGTGTTGACAAGTGAAAGTGAAAAGAGAGTATTAAGGACAAACTTATACTATATTCCCGTCATTTCAAACATTTGTAATCCTTACTGAAAATAGATATCTCAAAAAAGTTAAAGATAAAATTAATTATTTTTTTCATTTTATCTTTAAGACTACAAAAACTTCATTTATAACACAAATAGAATATATGCTCATTGGTAAGAAATTATATCTAAATACATAAATAAAAATAAAATAATCAAGCATATTGCTGAATTAATGTTTTTTAAGACATAAATAAAAAACACAACAAACATTTTAAGATGAAAAGAGAATATTAAAAACATTTATTTTTCAAAGCATTTTAAAAATTAAAACTATAGAAGTATTTTAAATGGACATTAGATCTTCATGTTGGATAAGACAAGCAAATACATTGTGACATGGGAATTATTTATTATGATGGGATGGTTAGAATTTCTCCACTTTTAATTAGGAGTTTAGAGTCAAAAAGGCAAAAGAGTTTAGCAAAATTTTCAAAATGGCAACAAAATTGAGTATGAAACTAAAAGAACAATATTTGAATGAAGCCTTTGATGATGTTAAATTATATGTGTAAGGCTCATGTCAGAATGAGTCTTACAAGGCTCACTCTGGCATGAATCCTACAAGGCTCATTCTGACATGATCAGTCTTTCCTTTAAAAAAAGACGGCTGAATTTTTTAAAAAAATTAAAATACATTCTTCATTATTTATTCAATCATTTTGTTGTTGTGTTTTCATGTTTATTTTTTTTCCTATTTTTATTGTTTATATGTAAATAAAAATGTAAGTGATGTGGTCAGTTTAGGAGCACTGCAAAGATTCAACACGACGGAAAAATAAAATCCTAAAGTAAGGCATAGTATCTTGTGCCTTGTAAGGTTAAAAGATTTGTCACCTTGTTTATAAGTAAATTTCAATGATTTATTTTGTGTCAAATTCTAAGGGTTAAATTGATAAACGAATCGATAACGATCAATAATGTCACGATCCAAACCGTCGTGATTGACACCCACACTAACCCTCCGGTGGGAGAACCACTACTACAACCGACTAAGCAACTCTAAGAAACTAAATCATTTAAAGATACAGAAGCAGGTTTAAATGATGAATTAAGTACTAAATTCCCATAAACTCAGAAAGTTTAACAAAAACAACTGGGCATAACCATCGCGGAAATTCAACCCCTAGAACCTGAAAGTCATTGTACCAAAACTCTACTATTCAACAAGTCTAAGAAAAGGGATGCAACCCCGAAAACTAAACATAGTAAATGTCTAAAACACCTAGTCGAAGTCCGAAGATAATGGACTAGACTAAGGATGAATCCAAGGCAGCCTGAAAGAGCTGGCTCACCCTTGAATCCAATCTCGATCAATGATCCCCCTAGCTGAAGTCTATCAGTAGCCGCCTGAAGATGTCATGTACTCAACAAAGAACAAGCAAGTGCAGTATCAGTACACAAACCACGGTGTACTGGTATGATCACGCGGCTACTCTAGTAAGCGGAACATAAGTAAGTAATTACAACACAGTAAACACACATATACATAATGCATGATTCAGTTATCATTTTAGGAGCAACATACAATTTTCCAATATCAATGACAGATAGATATGAATGTAATAATCACAAGTGGTCCTCTCATGGAACCCACACCCAAACTATTTGTGTGTCAGAACATGACACTTGATCCAGTCAGCACAACCATAGTGACAATCACACCCATAATGAACAATATCCATAGTCACACAGTCAAGTAACAGGTTCATGGCATGTAATCGTGCACACATAATCACTTCATTAGATTCGATTCAGATTTCTCTATTCTCATACATTCATGCATACAATGAAATTAACTGGTATATATCACACAACAAGAAATTGAACCATCACCTACCTCGAAACCAAGCCTGAATACTCCTAAGACACATGAGCCTTTCCTTTCCGGAGTCTTTCAGCTTGTTCTTGATCTAACGATAATTACCCAAGATTCTAAGTTCTAAGAATCGAAATACGAATTAGGGAAGTAATTTTCTTACCTTTAACGCTAGAATTCGTGGAACTCTGTTAAGAAACTGCTCTGGTCGTCCCTTAGCTCTTAAGAACGAAGTTTTGCAGAAAATAACGTTTTTAGGGTTTTTCCCCGCACTACAAAAACAATGTGAATTATATGGGGATTTCCTGGGGATTAGTATGAAAATTCGCAGGAAACTTACTTTCCTACAAATTTTCATACTAATTCCCAGGAATATCCCCATGTAATTCACAATTTTCTTGTAATGCCGATTTAAGTCGCGACTGTCCCGCCACAGCGGACCCCAACCCGCTACAGCAACCCTGCCCTGGCGAAACTAACCCCGCCCCGGCAGCTTGCACGGAGACATAAACTCAGAATTTGAGGTCCAAGCTCCCATTTTGCAACACGCCTTCAACCCTTGACGTTCTAAAACTACCCTTTCACGCCAAGATCAATTTTGGAGTTCTACTTGCCCGAATTCGATTCCGTAAAGCCGTACAGACTCCTTAACGTCTTTTCTATGCACTCATGTGATCAAATTCATAATTGAATCCCTCCTCCATTATCAAATTTCTCTAGACCTCACCTGACTCAAATTTCGTCCAAGTGTGGCCTAGGCTAGAAATTCCCAAGTTACTACTCAAAAGTTTTCTGGCCCAAATTTCTTCTCTATTGGCTTTTCCATAACAACAGGAACAGGTTGAAGCTGCTAACTCTTGCAAGGGATCCACATGAAAAAGAGATAAACTACAAAGGAGGTGCCTTTTTGTATATGATGGAACATATTCATACAATTAAAGCTTAAAGCTCTCAAGTGAAAAGCCTTAAATGACTAAAACACTCCTTAATTCAATTTTAATTCTAAGAAACACACATCGACGGTGTGTTGGCTGCTTGATGTCTAACTGCCATTTATATAATAAGAGAATATAGATTAGATTTATACAGGTACACCTGAAATTTAGGTATTAAAATTCATAAACAATAAAATTGTAGGGGTTCAAAGAGAAAAACGCTTTTTTTTTTAATATTAAAGAGCAAACTTATTTTTTTAACCCTTTTAAATTCTAAAGTCAATGTTCGTGCAAAATAAAATACACGGCGGGTATCAATTAAATGAGGTGGTAAATTTTAAAGACACGGCGAGAAAAACACTTGTTTTGAATATTAAAGAGCAAAGTTTTTTATATATATGCATTATGTATATTTTCTGTAAATTAGATAATCAAAGAGAAAATTACATAATATAACATACATGTGTTGTATATTTACTATACATAATTGCATATTCTAAAAAAAATTATAATATAGTTACACTTCACTTTTTCTAGTATCTCTCTCCTCTCCCTTCCAATCTTGCATGCCTATCTCCTTTCTCTCTCTCGCTTGCATCTCTCTATCCGCTCCCTCTCTCCTTTATGGTTTCTTTTTCTTGTTTTTTGTTTTGTGTGCTTATATCAATTGTATATTTGAGCTCTCTCTTTTTTTCTTTCCCTCTATAGCCTATTTTTCTTGTATTTTATTTTGGAAAAACTACATAAATGAGTCACAAAACTCAAAATAATTACATGTTCATACCACAATTCAAAGTAATTCTAGAAATATCCATTCTCTCAAAAAATAATTACAGCTTATAGCCCCCATTCATTAATGCTAATAATTTTCGCTTAACTGATAATAAATCAGTTTTTTATATTGTATTGATATCATTAAGGTTGATAATTTCGCTTAACTGATACTAAATTAGTGTGTGTGTATATATATATATGTGTAAGCCTTAATGATATCAATACAAATATGATACTGATTTCAGTATCAGTTAAGCGAAATTAGTCTGAGGGAGGGGGATATATAGTGTAATTATTTAGTGGGGTATGAATATAAATGAATATATGTTTATAATTATTTTCTTTTTATGGGGTATTTGTTTAGTTTTTTTTTTATCTATATTTTCTCTGTTTGCACTATAATTGTATATTTACTCTCTCTCTCTCTTCCCCCCTCTCCCTCTCTCTCTCTCCTTTTTAGCCCTTTTTTAAATTTTTTTATGTGTGTATGTATAAATTGTTTATTTGTGTGCTCTCCCCCCCCCCTTCCTCCATAACATTTTTCTTGTACTTTGCTTTGTGTTTTTTTGTCACTTGTATATTTGCTCTCTTTCTCTCCATGTTCATCTATAAACGTTTTTTTTGTATTNCCCCCCCCCCCCCCCTTTCCCTCTCCCTTTATAGCTTTTTTTGTATTTTACTTTATGTGTTTGCATTAATTGTATATTTGTTCTCTTTGTCCCCTCTCCATCTATAGCCTTTTTCTTGTAGTTTGCTTTGTATGTTTGTATCAATTGTATATTTTCTCCATTTTTAGAATTTTTTCTTTCTTCATTTTGATATACAGTTCCGCATTTGATAAATATGTCTTTTACTTATTTTTTTTCTCTGGCAAATTTGAGTGGGTAGTTTTAAGGAAATACGTATGTGAATCTACATATCTATGACAGATTAGTGGGTTTCTTTGAGCTTCTCTCTCTATCTATCTATCTATCTATATATGTGTTAGAATGTATGTGTCCACTAACTATAATGGGACCAGGTCCTAAGCATGATTTACAATAACAAAAGTAGATAAATACTGAAGGTAAATAGATGCTGAAAGTAAAGATTGTACGCACAACTTTACGTGGAAACCTCCTTGCTCAAGGGAGTAAAACCATGACCTGTCTCACAAGAATTTTCAAACTGCTTTCACTAGAACTTCACAAGCAAAAGTAAAACAGTTTACAATATAAGATTAACCTTCTAATCTCCAAACTAAGTAATACCACCTATTATTTAAACGAGCCTAAGCAGATACAATATTGCCCACTATACTAATCCTAACTAATTAATATAGACTTTGACGTAAGACACTAAGTTACTCACAACTAAGTTCTTACAATGATTCACACAAGCTTGAAACGTTTTTATCACAAACGAAATGATTTCTACAATATAAGCACGATTACAAGCAATCAAAATAACAGCTGGTACATAAAGCAATAATGCAATCTATCAAGTCCCTGCTATGTTGAAGCTTGAATATCTCTCTTTGAATGAATGGGTTGTTTGTTGTTTTTGGTATTGAATATATCAAACATCAAGAGTTAATACCCTTTGGACAAACAACCTCATCGCTTCTGGTAGGTGTAGTACACTGGTGACTTCACCAACTTTCTAACGTAGACAACTTTCCAGTTGTACAACATATGACCCTAAACGAGCATACTCTGCAGAGGACCAGATCCCTACACTTCTGAGGAGATCATCAAAACATCTGAGAGCATTAAGACTTATCATTTTCTCCCTTTCTGATGATGACAAACAACCTCCAAGCAGCCTCACATGAGTGCTAAGCATTCATTCAAAAATTATATTAGTTCCCCCTGTCACCTATTCCCCCTATCACTGTTCTTTCACATTTGTTCAGTTCCCTTCTAATTTCACAACAGTGTACCAAAAATTCCCCCTTTTGACATCATTGAAAAGGAATAGCAGTAAACATATGCGAGTTATATGCAAAGCATTTAAGAAATCAGGGCCATGGGCCACACAGAGCATGTACATGTAAGCATAAAGAGAATATTAAACCATACTGAACAAGGCACAGTTGCAATTAGAATTAAATCACAAAAAATGACCATAGTAGTCAGTTAAAACAACACACATAGCCACAAGAGTTTTAAACACAGGAATGAGAAGACAAGGGAAACAAGACTCTTTTAGGACGGAGGGGGAAGGGGATTAAGGGTGTGCATAAGTAAAGACAGTCTCTCATTTGCGGCCTCATGAGTCTGGATAATTTGCTTATTGAGAGCCTTGACTTCCTTACTAAGTGAGGCATTTGTCTTCCGTAATTGTTCATTCTCCTCTCTCAACTTCTGCACCTCTTTCTCATCCACACCAGTGGTACCAAGTCCTCCTGAGACAGCCTTCTGCAACTTAGATTTCAGTTGCGCAATTTTAAACCTCCTTATCATTTAGGATCGCAGAGATCAGTCAACTCATGTTTAAGAGTGGCTTGTTGCTCTAGAACATCTGCAACTTGAGATCTCCCCTTTGCATTTCCATCTACACATTCATATTCCAGAAGGGTGGCAGCAATAAACATCTGCTTGGTGGTACCCGGTACCCCTCGTCCCAAAGGCATTTCGAAATGGTTGAACACATAATTCAGCAAGTAGCCTTAAGGGATGCCATGTTTTGCCCTTTTTCAGGTCATCACCCCACCCTATGCATATGTTCAAGAATTATGGCAGGGAGATTAATTTCCTCAAGTTCATCCAACTTTTTCATGAGAAATAGATTAGTAGCAAATGTTACTGTTCGTTTTTCTGTTCTTGGCACCAGCACTTTCTTGATGAACTCAAAGAGTAACCGATATTCTCCTTTGAGAAACTTATTTGGCAACCCTGCTCGCTTGATGTCTCCACGCTTAGAAGCCTGTTCTGAGAACTCACTGGATGGCTTGCAGCCTTCAATTGATCGGATTACTCTCGCAGGCACACCTAAAATGAACCCCAAAGTTTCCTCATCTAAAAATATCTTAATATTTTTTACAGAAGTCCTGATTCCCCCATCCTCTAACAACTCCATTTTGTAGTAAAATTCGCGCACCTCAGGTTCATGCAAATAGGTACTGCGGGTTCAAATAGATGGCCCCAACTTTGTAGAGAAACAACATCAAAGAGATTGGACATACCAAATTCGGTTATAATACCAAACTCTGTCGTTCAACACTTTCTGGTTCTCCATTTCAGCTATACGTTCTTCCCTGGTCATTTCCTTATCTTCAATTTGTTTTGTAACACTAGGAACTGGTCCCTTGTCTTGATTTGATTTAACAGTAACCCTTTTCTTCACTCTCTCCTTCTTTACAGACTTCTAACTTCCCTTCGATTTAACCCTCTCAACCTCAACTTTATTTCTTCGTTTTGCCACATATGCAGTGATGTCATCAGATTTAGTCTCACTGGTTCCAACAAGCAAAAGAGTTGATAAGGGTTCTTCAGGCAAGTGACCTTTCCGTCTTCTTTTCCTAATCCTCTTTGTTTGAATTACATTCGTTGTAGTGGCACTCACCATAACTTCTGCATTTCACTCCTAGTCCCATACCTCTTCTTGTCCCCTTTTGAGTGAGACTCAACTTGTAACACCCCTAAATACTAACCAAGAGTCTCATGTCGATTTATCGTTGCTTAATTACTAGAATATGTTTTAGTCTCATTTTGGGAACTTGAAGTATTGTGATAATTGCCAACTTGCTTAGCATAAATTCTTATCGTAATTTAAGGATTTGTGATGGGGTGTTTAGGTAATATCCTAATTAGAATTATGTATAACTTTAAAAGGAAGTTAAGGGATATACATATAGATATATATGTATACATTTTGGGCAGCACACAAATTCTTGGGCAGCACCTTTGAAGGACAGTTGCCCAAGGGATAAACATCACTTGTTGACTATATATTTTCACCCCTCCTTTAGTAATTTCGTTTTTCTCAAGCCTTAGAACCTTAGAAACATATCTAAACTGAGTGTTCTTCAAAATCACAAGAGAAACTTGGCCCTTTTTGGCTGGAATTCAAGAACACACACTTCTTTTTGGTAAGTGACGAAATCTGTTTCTCAGCTGGGTAGTGTTTGGTGTTTTATGCATATCTCTCGCTCTAGAACTTAGTTTACAGTGAGTAAATATGATTTGGAAAGATAATTCGTAGACCTACAACTCTTATGTTTATGTCAAACTCTGATTCAGCTGTTATGGATTCGAAATATGGGACGCAACATAGGACAAGTTTTATCCAGATTCTGGAATTTGAAATTCTGTATGAACAACTGTTAGTGTTTTGACTATATCTTGTTGTACAAAATACATTTTTCGATCATTCTTGTTTGTTTGCAACCCTAAGAGATGTATCTACATATTTCATGAAGGTTNAATTGATGCGATGAGTGGGTGAGAGACACGTGGCATTGATGTTGACAAACATACAATGTAGCATAAGTGATACTAACCTCGTGGGGACCAGGTCCCATTTAGCATGTAGCCCTGCCTGTATGATTAGATCTTCCCTTCAGCCAACATGCCATGAGTGTATACCTGCATTAAGGTACCAGAAGTGAATTCTTAAACGATACGCATTACAACAAGTATAGATACCTGCCCTCCTTAACATAATCAAACGAAAGATTTTGTGCAAACTTGTCATGGAATCAGGTGATCTTGTGCATCCCCACACCCCCAGCCTTCACCTGTTTTTGATGAAACAATCTCTACTCAAGGTTTTTGTAAAGATATCAGCCAATTGGTATTCTGTCTTACAGAACCTCCTCACCACATTTTGCTTTTCAACATTGTCTCTCAGAAAGTGATGCCTCGCATCTATGTGCTTTGTCCTCTTATGTTGAACAGGGTTCTTGGCCATGTTCATTGCACTGGTGTTATCACAAATTAAAGGGATAGTGTTTGCGAGAACTCCAAAGTCTTCCAGCTGTTGCTTGATCCGTAGTAGTTGTGCACAGCAAGATACAGCAGCCACATATTCTGCTTTAGCTGTAAACAGTGCCACTGAGTTTTGCTTCTTAGTCCCCCATGAGATCAGTGATGATCCTAGAAAGTGTGCCATGCCTGATATGATCTTTTGATCAACAAGAAAACCTATATAATCAGCATTAACATAACCAATAAGATCAAAGGAGTCACCAGTGGGATAGAAAAGGATCAGGTCCTATGTGCCTTTCAAGTATCTCAGAACTCGCTTGGCTGCCTTCAAGTGTGATTCTTTTGGTGCTACTTGAAAGCTTGCACACATACCTACACTGAAGACTATGTCAAGTCTGCTAGCAGTGAGATACAGAAGTGACCCAATAATTCCCCTATACATGGTCTGATTGACCTCAATTCCATCTCCATCCCGGTCGAGTTTCACACTTGTGCTCATAGGAGTATCCAGAACTTTTACCTCAAGTAGATTGAACTTTTTGAGCAATTCCTTTATATACTTCTCTTGGCATATAGAATTGCCTTGAGAAGATTGATTGATTTGCAATCCCAAGAAGAAGATAAGCTCCCCCATCTTGCTCATTTCAAATTTGTTGCTCATCAACTCAGCAAGCTCCTTGCTCAATGAATCTGAAGTAGCTCCAAAGATGATGTCATCTACATATACCTGCACAATCAACAACTCCTTACCTCTGGATTTTAGGAACAAGGTGTTATCAATTTTACCTCTTTTGAACCCATTTGCAAGGAGTAACTTTGACAAACGATCATACCAAGCTCTTGAAGCTTGCTTTAAACCATACAAAGCTTTGTCCAGCTTTAGCATATGATTTGGCAGTTTTGTATCTTGTAAGCTTGGAAGATGTTTGACATACACTTCTTTTTTCAAATTCCCATCCAACAATGCACTCTTAACATCCATTTGAAATAACTTGAATTCCATGTGGGCAGCAAAAGCTATCAAGATTTTAATAGCTTCCATTATGGCTACAGGAGCAAAGGTCTAGTCATAGTCAACCCCCTCTTATTGGTTGTATCCCTGCACCACAAGTCTTGACTTGTTTCTGGTAATGGTCCCATGCTCATCAAGTTTGTTTATGAAGACCCATCTTGTCCCAATAATGGTTCTGTTTAGAGGTCTGGGGACCAGGTGCCAAACCTTGCTCCTCTAAAACTGATGGATCTCCTCTTGCATTGAAGTTACCCAATCTCCATCTTGTAAAGCCTCTTTGATATTCTTAGGCTTAATGGATGATATGAAGGCTGAATATGCAATTAGATTTCTTGTGGAGAGATGAGATTGTCCAGTGGATGTGCGGATTGATGTTTCCATCCGAACTTTATGGTAACCTCTTCTTCCACATCAACATCAGATTCACCTTCATCATCTTTTGAATTTTGAGATAATACCTCCTAAGCTAAACCAGAGGGACCAGGTTCTCCTGTGTGTTCTGCACCATTTTCCTTTGCAACTGGTATGTTTCCAGGATTTTGAATTGTCTTATCATGTTTTCTCTTGATCAACTCCTCCAACTCATGGTCTTCTTTATGCTCATCAATTTTCTCAAATTCATCAAATATCACATGCATGCTCTCTTCAACACATAGAGTTCTTTTGTTAAAAACCCTATAGGCCTTGCTGGTAAAAGAATACCCGGCAAACACCCCTTATCACTCCTGACATTAAACTTGCCAAGGTCATCGTTTCCATTATTCAGTATAAAGCATTTGCACCCAAATGACTTAAGATGGGCAATTGAAGGTTTTCTGTCATTCAACAATTCATAAGGTGTTTTCTTGATCACAGACCTGATAAGACACCTATTTGTAACATAGAATGTTGTGTTGACTGCTTCTGCCCAAAAATTCATTGCATGCCCTGAGTCAATCGGCATAGTTCTTGCAATATCCACCAATGTTTTGTTCTTCATTTTAACAACTCTGTTTTTCTGAGGAGTTCTTGGTGCAGAGAAGTTGTGATTGAATCCATTTTCAGCACAAAAGCCTTTAATTTGAGAGTTCTCAAACTTTGTGCCATGGTCAGATCTGATACTAGCAATCTTGCAGTTTACCTCTGGTTGAATAACTTTGGCAAATGTGATCTAGAGTCCGGCTATCTCATCCTTAGTCTGCAAAAACATGTTCCATGTGAACTTGAAGAAGTCATCAACAACTATATGAATATACTTCTTATCTCCTCTGCTTTGAATTCTGATTGGTTCATATAGGTCCATGTGAAGAAACTCCAGAGGTCTAGTTGTGCTCACACCTTTCTTGTCTTTGAATGATGATCTTGTTTGTTTCCCTTTTGCACAGGCATCACAGACTTTATCATTTGAGAACTTCAGCTTTGGCAATCCACGGACTAGGTCCCCTGCAACAAGTTTGTTCAACAAAGAAGTAGTTACATGACCCAATCGTCGGTGCCATAGATTTGCATCATCAGTTTGAGCGCTCAGTCATGCAAGATTGTCCCCTTCAATAGAGTCAAGATCCGCAACATACATATTTTTGACTCTTTTGGCAGACATAACAACTCTTTTAGTTGCACAGTTTGTAACCAGACATCTATCAGAAATGAACTTGACTTCATTTCCCTTGTCACAGATTTGAGACACACTCAAAAGATTGTATTTCAAACCATCCACATAGTGTACATTGTCTGTGGAATGATCAAATGTTCTCCCTATCTTTCCAATACTAAGAATGGAACCCTTCTTTCCACCACCAAATAAAACACCACTACCTTGGTGTGCTTCCAAAGAGAGGAAGTTTAGAATGTCTCCAGTCATGTGCCTTGAGCATCTACTATCCATGTACCAACACTGACTGCTTTCTCTCTTCTACATAAGAATCACTTATTAGACTTAGGAACCACTTCAAATGGAGTTCCCAAAAACTGTCAAACGGGTTAATAAGAAACCTTCATGTCCATGGGGGTAAATTGTTCTTGCTAAAGTGGTAATCGGGACCAGGTACCTTTTCTTTTTCTCAGAAATCTTTTTAGATTTAAGAAACTTCTCCTGCCTTTCTTTTACTCCTCTCAAAATCTCACATTTTTCTTTCAGATGACCATTTTTTCCACGGTGGGTACACAAAAGATTGTCAAAGACAGACACATACTTACTATGAGGATTGTATGGAGGCTCTATATGTCTACAACCTAATCCTTTTCTTCTGTTGAACTTCTGATTTACTAAGTTAGAGAGTATCTTAGACGAGTCAGTCCATTTGAGAGAGTGGTTCAACTCTACTTTGATCTTACACAGATCCTTCACTAGTTGAGAGTTCGTTTCCAGGGAGGCAACTAACTTAGACTTGATGAATCCACAAATTGGACTCATTTAGGGCTTTATTTTGATAAGAATAATATCGTTGAATGTTTATTTTGTCTAAATATCTGATAAAAACTCTTAAGTTTCAGGTATTTGAAGTTTTAGTGAAAAGATGGACACTTAGGTGCAAAAAGGAAC
>NC_064288.1:10312975-10384233 GCF_019186545.1 Solanum stenotomum | reverse complement strand
TAAAAACACCCAAGCAGCAGGTACAAGTGGAGCTAATCAAGCTAGTGGACAAAGGGCTACTGCACGTGCTTATGCTATGAGGCAGAGGGATGATCAAGATGGACAAGACGTGGTTGTCGGTAAATTTCACTTATTTGGCTTATGTGTGTTTACATTGATTGATCTGGGTTCTACACGTTCATATATTTGTTCATCACTTGTTCTTCCTGAAAATGTGAAATCTGTGAAACTTAATTATGATGTGTTGGTTGAAAGTCCTTTGGGTTATCAGGTTGTGTGTAATCGAATTTATCGTGATTGTCCCTTCGTGATTCAAAGCCTGGTCTTCCCTGCTGATTTGATTGAAATGCCCTTCAAGGATTTTGATGTTATTATCGGGATGGATTGGCTTCATAAATATCATGCAGTGGTAGATTGTAGATCAAAGCATGTGACCTTTAAAGATCCGACATTTTCACATATCATTGTACAAGGTGAAAGATCATTGGCAACTAGTATTATTTCTGCGGCCTTGGCAAGAAAATTGATGCGTCAAGGTTGTGGGGCATACCTTGCTCACATAGTTGATACACGGTTGGAGAGTCCTTGTATCAGGGAGATACATGTTGTATGTGATTTTCCTGAAGTCTTTCCTGAAAACCTTCCTGGATTGCCCCCAGAAAGAGAGGTTGAATTCCCAATCGAGCTTATTCCTGGATCTACCCCTATTTCTATCACTCCTTATAGAATGGCTCCGGCAGAATTAAGAGAATTGAAAGCTTAATTGCAAGAACTTCTTGAGAAAGGTTTTATTCGACCTAGTGTTTCTCCTTGGGGAGCCCCTGTTTTGTTCGTCAAGAAGAAAGATGGCACTCTTAGGCTTTGCATCGACTATAGACAATTGAACAGAATAACAATCAAAAATAGATATCCGCTACCAAGGATCGATGATTTGTTCGACCAACTAAAGGGTGCTAAAGTATTCTCAAAGATTGATTTAAGGTCTGGATATCACCAACTGCGTGTTAGAGAGGAAGATATTCCTAGAACTGCTTTTAGAACTCGGTATGGGCATTATGAATTTTTGGTGATGCCATTCGAATTGACAAATGCTCCTGCGGTATTCATGGATCTAATGAATCGAGTATTCATGCCTTATCTTGATTAGTTTGTGGTTGTTTTTATAGATGATATTTTAATATTTTCCAGAAGTAGTGAAGACCATGATAAACACCTCCGGATTATTTTGCAAATTTTGAAGGAGAAGGAACTTTATGCTAAACTTTCCAAGTGTGAATTTTGGCTTGATGAAGTGACATTTCTAGGACATGTTGTATCAGCTGAAGGCGTGAAGGTGGATCCTAGTAAGATACAAGCAGTTGTTGAATGGAGACCTCCCAAAAGTCCAACCGAGGTAAGAAGTTTCTTAGGCTTAGCAGGATACTACAGAAGATTTGTGAAAGGCTTTTCCATTATCGCCTCTCCTTTGACTAAACTTTTGCAAAAGGAAGTAAAGTTTATTTGGGATGACAGATGCCAAGAGAGCTTTGAAACTCTCAAATCCTTGTTGACTCAAGCGCCTATACTTACTCTGCTAATTGAAGGGAGAGAATATGTAGTATACAGCGATGCTTCTCACAATGGTCTCGGATGTGTTTTGATGCAAGAAGGGAAAGCTATTTCTTATGCCTCTCGAAAATTAAAACCGCATGAATTGAATTATCCTACCCATGATCTTGAACTTGCTGCTATAGTGTTTGCTTTAAAAATATGGCGGCATTATTTGTATGGAGAGAAATGTCATATATTTACTGATCACAAGAGCTTAAAGTAGTTGGGTACTCAGAAGGAGCTAAACCTTCGACAACGTAGATGGCTTGAACTCATTAATGATTATGACTACACAATTGATTATCATCCAGGTAAAGCCAATGTGGTTGCCGATGCCTTAAGTCGAAAATCCTTCGCAAGCATTTCCTTGAGTCCTTTACCTTTACTTCTTGAATTAAGAGCCATGAATGTTTGTTTTACAACTGATTCAAATGGTTCAGTTGTTGCTAATTTGCAAGTAAAGCCAATATTACATGAACATGTGAAGGAAGCACAAAAGATAGATGAGAAACTTGTAAAATTGACCAGAGAAGTTCAAAATGGGGAAAAGCTTTGATTTTACATTAACAGAAGATGGTGTCTTATTTTACCAAAACAGGTTATGCGTCCCTAATGATGACAGCTTGAGGAAAAAAATATTGAAGGAAGCACATACTTCACCATATGCAATGCATCCTGGAGGTACAAAGATGTATCTGACCATCAAAGAACATTATTGGTGGAATGGTATGAAGAGAGACATTGCGGAGTTCATTTCTAAATGTTTGGTTTGTCAACAAGTAAAGGCAGAACATCAGGTCCCAGTTGGATTACTACAACCCTTGTCGATGCCGGAATGGAAATGGGAGAGAATAACTATGAACTTTGTTTCTGGACTTCCTCACACTCAGAGAAATCATGATACAATATGGGTGATTGTAGACAGGCTAACCAAGAGTGCTCACTTCTTAGCAATCAAGATGGATTACTCGCTTGAGCGTTTAGCCGAATTGTACATTAATGAGATTGTAAGACTACATGGGATCCCTGTGTCTATTGTATCTGACCGAGACCCAAGGTTTACATCTAGATTTTGGGGTAGCTTGCAGGAAGCTTTGGGTACTGAGTTGAGATTTAGCACTTCGTTCCATCCTCAGACGGACGGCCAGTCGGAAAGAGTGATACAAATTTTGGAGGATATGCTTCGAGCTTGTATTATGGAGTTTGAGGGTAGTTGGGACAAACACTTGGCTTTGATAGAATTTGCTTATAATAATAGCTACCAATCGAGTATTGGAATGCCTCCCTATGAAACCCTTTACGGAAGGAAATGTCGGACCCCTCTTTGTTGGAGTGAAGTTGGTGACAGAAAGCTTGTCGGTCCTGAAATTGTGCAACAAACAGAGGACAAGGTAAAAATTATCAAGGATCGTTTAAAGATTTCTTCAGATAGACAAAAGTCGTATGCTGATCTTAAAAGGCGGGACATCGAATATCAAGTGGGAGATAAAGTATTCCTAAAGGTGTCTCCATGGAAAAAAATTATTAGATTTGGCCAAAAAGGAAAACTTAGTCCCCGATTTATTGGACCTTATGAGATACTTGAAAGGGTTGGACCAGTTGCATATAAATTAGCTTTGCCACCAGACTTGGAGAAGATTCACAATGTCTTTCATGTTTCTATGCTCAGAAGATATCGTTCGGATCCATCACATGTTCTCCCAGTTGAGTCTATTGAGGTTAATCCTGACTTGACGTATGATGACGAACCTATTTTAATTCAAGCTCGGGAAGTGAAGCAACTTAGAAACAAGAGAATCCCCTTAGTAAAGGTACTTTGGAGGAACCATTATGGAAAAGAAGCTACTTGGGAAAGAGAAGAAGACATGAGGACCCAGTATCCGCACTTGTTCCAGGAATAGCGTAAGGTAAAGTTCGAGACGAAATTTCTTGAAGGGGGAGAGAATTGTAACACCCCTAAATACTAACCAAGAGTCTCATGTCGATTTACCGTTGCTTAATTACTAGAATATGTTTTAGTCTCATTTTGGGAACTTGAAGTGTTGTGATAATTGCCAACTTGCTTAGCATAAATTCTTATCGTAATTTAAGGATTTGTTATGGGGTGTTTAGGTAATATCCTAATTAGAATTATGTATAACTTTAAAAGGAAGTTAAGGGATATACATATAGATATATATGTATACATTTTGGACAGCACACAAATTCTTGGGCAGCACCTTTGAAGGACAGCTGCCCAAGGGATAAACATCACTTGTTGACTATATATTTTCACCCCTCCTTTAGTAATTTCATTTTTCTCAAGCTTTAGAACCTTAGAAACATATCTAAACAGAGTGTTCTTCAAAATCACAAGAGAAACTTGGCCCTTTTTGGCTGGAATTCAAGAACACACACTTCTTTTTGGTAAGTGACGAAATCTGTTTCTCAGCTGGGTAGTGTTTGGTGTTTTATGCATATCTCTCGTTCTAGAACTTAGTTTACAGTGAGTAAATATGATTTGGAAAGATACTTCGTAGACCTACAACTCTTATGTTTATTTCAAACTCTGATTCAGCTGTTATGGNGAAGACAAAGGAAACAACTCTTTTAGGACGGAGGGGGAAGGGGATTAAGGGTGCGCATAAGTAAAGACATACTCTCATTTGCGGCTTCATGAGTCTGGATAATTTGCTTATTGAGAGCCTTGACTTCCTTACTAAGTGAGGCATTTGTCTTTCACAATTGTTCATTCTCCTCTCTCAACTTCTGCACCTCTTTCTCATCCACACCAGTGGTACCAGGTCCTCCTGAGACCGTCTTCTGCAACTTAGATTTCAGTTGCTCAATTTCAAACCTCCTTATCATTTAGGATCGCAGAGATCAGTCAACTCACGTTTTAAAGTGGCTTGTTGCTCTAGAACATCTGCAACTTGAGATCTCCCATTTGCATTTCCATCTACACATTCATATTCCAGAAGGGTGGCAGCAATAAACATCTGCTTGGTGGTACCCGGTACCCCTCGTCCCAAAGGCATTTCAAAATGGTTGAACACATAATTCAGCAAGTAGCCATAAGGGATGCCATGTTTTGCCTTTTTTCAGGTCATCACCCCACCCTGTGCATATGTTCAAGCATTATGGTAGGGAGATTAATTTCCTCAAGTTCATCCAACTTCTCCATGAGAAATAGATCAGCAGCAAATGCTACTATTTGTTTTTCTATTCTTGGCACCAGCACCTTCTTGATGAACTCAAAGAGTAACTGATATTCTCCTTTGAGAAACTTATTTGGCAACCCTGCTTGCTTGATGTCTCCACGCTTAGTGGCCTGTTTTGAGAACTCACTGGATGGATTGCAGCCTTCAATTGACCGGATTCCTCTCGCAGGCACACCTAGAATGAACCCCAAAGTTTCAACATCTAAAAAGATCTTAATATTTTTGACAGAAGTCCTGATTCCCATATCCTCTAACAACTCCATTTTGTAGTAAAATTCACGCACCTCAGGTTCATGCAAATAAGGTACTGGGGTTCAAATAGATAGCCCCAAATTTGTAGAGAAACAACATCAAAGAGATTGGACATACCAAATTCGTTTATAATATCAGGAACAAAACCTTTGTCGTTCAACACTTTCTGGTTCTCCATTTCAGCTATGTGCTCTTCCCTAATCATTTCCTTATCTGCAATTTGTTTTGTAACACTAGGAACTGGTCCCTTGTCCTGATTTGATTTAACAGTAACCCTTTTCTTCACTCTCTCCTTCTTTACAGACTTCTAACTTCCCTTCGATTTAACCCTCTCAACCTCAACTTTATTTCTTCGTTTTGCCACATATGCAGTGATGTCATCAGATTTAGTCTCACTGGTTCCAACAAGCAAAAGAGTTGATAAGGGTTCTTCAGGCAAGTGACCTTTCCGTCTTCTTTTCCTAATCCTCTTTGTTTGAATTACATTCGTTGTAGTGGCACTCACCATAACTTCTGCATTTCACTCCTAGTCACATACCTCTTCTTGTCCCCTTTTGAGTGAGACTCAACCAACTTTCTCTTCCCTTTTCTTTTTCTCTTCTTTGCACACTCAACGGGCTCATAAGTAAGAATAACCTCATAAGCACTTTTAACTGTTTCCAAATCAGGAACACCACTGTTAAAGTGTTCGCTCCTCGCACCCCTTTTCTGCTCCATTTTAAAGGAAATTCTTCTGTCTCTTCCTTGTCACTCTCAACGTCAAGCGACCTAGGTGTTAGGTCAAACACGGGTAGAACATTGTGAGGGACCTACTCCGGAGACCTCAACTCTTGTTCTAGCAAGGTTGGTTGAACATCGCCTCTCAGCGAAGCCAAACTTTGAATAGCCACTAGTTCTGCCCCTGTGGCTCGAATACTCGATTCAGTACCCCTTCCCTCAGGAAAATCCCCTTCAAAAAGCCTCTCAGACGTTGTAGACGACACAGCCCTAGAAACCACTTCCATTCTTCAGAGAGAGGTTCAGCACTAGTTTTCACCACAGATTGCGCCTCCGAGTTCTGGGATTTGTCACCGGATAAAACCAAAGTAGGGAACATGGCAAAGATGGAAGTACATGAGAAGCCATAACTTCAGTCAGAAGAGTGATGGATTCATTCATTTCACCAACTCCACAGACTGGAGTCGAAAGAGACTCGTCTAGAGGAGGAATAGAGAAGTTGAAGGAACTAGGGTTTTCAACCTTTTGGGAGATAAGAAGTTTTGAAGAAGAATCAGAGTTAGTCATTTTTGGGAGAAGAGAGAAAACGTTTGGAGAACAGATGAGTGAATCACAAAAAGAAATACTCAAAGAGATTAGAGCATGTTGATTCACCAAGAGTAGTTATATATAAAGCCAAAAGGGTATCGGGTCCCCAAACAGTAACGACCCTTGGTAAAGTGAAAAGATGTTTGAAACTGATGCGATGAGTGGGTGAGAGACACGTGACAGTGATGTTGACAGACATACAATGTTAGCATAAGTGATACTAACCTCGTGGGGACCAGGTCCCATTTAGTATGTAGCCCTGCCTATATGATTAGATCTTCTCTTCAACCAACATGCCATGAGTGTATACCTGCATTAAGGTACCAAAAGTGAATTCTCAAACTATACGCATTACAACAAGTATAGATATCTGCCCTCCTTAACATAATCAAATGAAAGATTTTGTGCAAACTTGTCATGGAATCAGGTGATCTTGTGCATCCCCACACCCCCACCCTTCACCTGTTTTTGATGAAACAATCTCTACTCAAGGGTTTTGTAAAGATATCAGCCAATTGGTATTCTGTCTTACAGAACTTCATCACCATATTTTGCTTTTCAATATTGTCTCTCAGAAAGTGATGCCTCACATCTATGTGTTTTGTCCTCTTATGTTGAACAGGGTTCTTGGCCATGTTCATTGCACTGGTGTTATCACAAATTAGAGGGATAGTGTCTGTGAGAACTCCAAAGTCTTCCAGCTGCTGCTTGATCCATAGTAGTTGTGCACAACAAGATGCAACAGCCACATATTTTGCTTAAGCTGTAAACAGTGCCACTGAGTTTTGCTTCTTAGTCCCCCATGAGATCAGTGATGATCCTAGAAAGTGTATCATGCCTAAAGTGATCTTTTGATCAATAAGAAAACCTGCATAATCAGCATCAACATAACCAATAAGATCAAAGGAGTCACCAGTGGGATAGAAAAGGACCAGGTCCTGTGTGCCTTTCAAGTATCTCAGAACTCGCTTGACTGCCTTCAAGTGTGATTCATTTGGTGCTACTTGAAAGCTTGCACACATACCTACACTGAAGACTATGTCAAGTCTGCTAGCAGTGAGATACAGAACTGACCTAATAATTCCCCTGTACATGGTTTGATTGACCTCAATTCCATCTCCATCCCTGTCGAGTTTCACACTTGTGCTCATAAGAGTATCCAGAACTTTTGCCTCAAGTAGATTGAACTTTTTGAGCAATTCCTTTATATACTTCTCTTGATATATAGAAGTGCCTTGAAAAGATTGATTGATTTGCAATCCCGAGAAGAAGGTAAGCTCCCCCATCTTGCTCATTTCAAATTCGTTGCTCATCAACTCAGCAAACTCCTTGCTCAGCGAATCTGAAGTAGCTCCAAAGATGATGTCATCTACATATACATGCACACTCAACAACTTCTTACCTCTGGATTTTAGGAACAAGGTGTTAATAATTTTACCTTTTTTGAACCCATTTGCAAGGAGTAACTTTGACAAACGATCATACCAAGCTCTGGGAGCTTGCTTTAAACCATACAAGGCTTTGTCCAGCTTTAGCATATGATTTGGCAGTTCTGTATCTTGAAAGCCTGGAGGATGTTTGACATACACTTCTTCTTTCAAATTCCCATTCAAGAATGCACTCTTAACATCCATTTGAAATAGCTTGAATTCTATGTGGGCAGCAAAAGCTATCAAGATTTTAATAGCTTCCATTATGGCTACAGGAGCAAAGGTCTCGTCATAGTCAACCCCCTCTTATTGGTTGTATCCCCGCACCACAAGTCTTGACTTGTTTTTGGTAATGGTCCCATGCTCATCAAGTTTGATTATGAAGACCCATCTTATCCCAATAATGGTTCTGTTTAGAGGTTTGGGGACCAGGTGCCAAACCTTGCTCCTATGAAACTGATGGATCCCCTCTTGCATTGAAGTTACCCAATTTGCATCTTGTAAAGCCTCTTTGATATTCTTAGGCTTAATGGATGATATGAAGGATGAATATGCAACTAGATTTCTTGTGGAGAGATGAGATTGTCCAGTGGATGTGCGGATTGATGTTTCTATCCGGACTTTATGGTAATCTCTTCTTCCACATCAACACCAGATTCACCTTCATCATCTTTTGAATTTTGAGATAATACCTCCTGAGCTGAACTAAAGGGACCAGGTTCTCCTGTGTGTTCTGCACCATTTTCCTTTGCAACCGGTATGTTTCCAGGATTTTGAACTGTCTTATCATGTTTTCTCTTGATCAGCTCCTCCAACTCATGGTCTTCTTTGTGCTCATCACTTTCTCAAATTCATCAAATATCACATGCATGCTCTCTTCAACACATAGAGTTCTTTTGTTAAAAACCCTGTAGGCCTTGTTGGTAAAAGAATACCCGACAAACACCCCTTCATCACTCCTGACATCAAACTTGCCAAGGTCATCCTTTCCACTATTCAGCACAAAGCATTTGCACCCAAATGGCTTAAGATGGGCAATTGAAGGTTTTCTGTCATTCAGCAATTCATAAGGTGTTTTCTTGATCACAGACTTGATAAGACACCTATTTGTAACATAGCATGCTGTGTTGACTGCTTTTGCCCAAAAATTCATTGCAAGCCCTGAGTCAATCAGCATAGTTCTTGCAATATCCACTAATGTTTTGTTCTTCATTTTAACAACTAGGTTTTGCTGAGGAGTTCTTGGTGCAGAGAAATTGTGATTGAATCCATTTTCAGCACAAAAGCCTTCAATTTGAGAGTTCTCAAACTTTGTGCCATGGTCAGATCCGATACTAGCAATCTTGCAGTTTACCTTTAGTTGAATAGCTTTGGCAAATGTGATCAGAAGTCCGGCTATCTCATCCTTAGTCCGCAGAAACATGTTCCATGTGAACTTGAAGAAGTCATCAACAACTACATGAATATACTTCTTACCTCCTCTGCTTTGAATTCTGATTGGTCCATATAGGTCTATGTGAAGAAGCTCCAGAGGTCTAGTTGTGCTCACGCCTTTCTTGTCTTTGAATGATGATCTTGTTTGTTTCCTTTTTACACAGGCATCACATACTTTATCATTTGAGAACCTCAGCTTTGGCAATCCACAGACCAAGTCCCATGCAACAAGCTTGTTCAACAAAGAAGTACTTACATGACCCAATCGTCGGTGCCATAGATTTGCATCATCAGTTTGAGCGCTCAGGCATGAAAGACTTTTCCCTTTAATAGAGTCAAGATCCGCAACATACATATTTTTGACTCTTTTGGCAGACATAACAACTCTTTTAGTTGCACAGTTTGTAACCAGACATCTATCAGAAATGAACTTGACTTCATTTCCCTTGTCACAGATTTGAGACACACTCAAAAGATTGTATTTCAAACTATCCAGACAGTGTACATTATCTATGGAATGATCAGATGTTCTCCCTATCGTGCCAATACCAAGAATGGAACCCTTCTTTCCACCACCAAATAAAACACCACTACCTTGGTGTGCTTCCAAAGAGAGGAAGTTTAGAATGTCTCCAGTCATGTGCCTTGAGCATCCACTATCCATGTACCAACACTGACTGCTTTCTCTTTTCTGCACAAGAATCACTTATTAGACTTAGGAACCCACTTCAAATAGAGTTCCCAAAAACTATCAAAAGGCTTAATAAGAAACCTTCATGTCCATGGGGGTAAAGTGTTCTTGCTAAAGTGGTAACCGGGACCAGGTACCTTTTCTTTTTCTCAGAAACCTTTTTGGATTTAAGAAACTTCTCTTGCCTTTCTTTTACTCCTCTCAAAATCACATATTTTTCTTTCAGATGACTATTTTTTCCACAGTGGGTACACAAAAGATTGTCAGAGATAGACACATACTTACTATGAGGATTGTATGGAGGCTCTATATGTCTACAACCTAATCCTTGTCTTATGTTGAACTTCTGATTTACTAAGTTAGAGAGTATCTTAGACGAGTCAGTCCATTTGAGAGAGTGGTTCAACTCTTCTTTGATCTTACACAGATCCTTCACTAGTTGAGAGTTCGTTTCCAGAGAGGCAACTAACTTAGACTTGATGAGTCCATTAATTGGACTCATTTAGGGCTTTATTTTGATAAGAATAGTATCCTCGAATGCTTATTTTGTCTAAATATCTGATGAAAACTCTTAAGTTTCAGGTATTTGAAGTTTTAGTGAAAGCATGGACACTTAGGTGCAAAAAGGAACAAAAAGACTGAAAAGAATGACGAAGCTAAAACCCGAGCATCGCCAAGCACACTTGGCGATTCACCGAAGTGATTTACTCCGTCCTTTGTTCTAGTACGCAAAGCCCTGGAAGAGAAGGAACAAAAGGTGATGAAAGGAGCAGTCGGCGCTTCGCCGAATAGTTTCGCAAAGCAGTACTATATTGCCCAATGGTCCAAAACGTGAAGGTGCTAAAGGCAAGCACGAAACGGTGATGAGACAGACGAAGGGAGAATCGCCGAAGTCATTCGGCGACATCGACTAACTTCGCCGAAAGATCCGCCAGCACTATTTTCTTAAGTCTATAAATACTGAACTTATTATTATTTTTAAGTGTGGAACTTTTATTTTTAATTTCCAGAATAGAATAGTACTTTTAGATATTTTCTCTCAAGTTTGGAGAGGGTTTTTGAGAACTTGAAGAAAGGAGTTCATCTTCCCCAAGTTGGAAGTGGGTCTTCTATATTCTTCTTCCTTTGCTTAAATTAAGGTTTAATTTCTTATACCCATTTGATTTTACTAATATTTTAGGTGTATTTTGTTATTTCTTGATGTGTGGCTAAAAACCCCCATTATTGGGGTGTGATTTAGCAAATATGTGTTGATATTATTGTTGGGTCTTGCTTGCTGATAGATTAGATGTAGTTTAATGGTGATTTCACCTAGTGGTTGTGGTTTAATCTAAAGGGTTTGTAGTTGCAAATACAAAGTCACTCATGTGTTTTCGGCTTGCCCGAGAGGGAGATCGCGAAACCAAGACCACTAGATTGATGGCATAAAGAGTGGGTCGACATGAGGTTCAACCCGAGAGGGTGAGCCCTATTCCCATATCCTAACACTCAGCTCAAGAGAGTGAGTGGGGTAAGGCGTAGGCTGGTCTTCATACGGTAAATGAGTGTCTGAGAGGAACGCATTTGAAACGGGGTAAGTTGCCCGAAAGGGAACTTATTTCCATTTAAAACTTAGCCTAGTCACTATTATCTTACAAATTTCTTGTCAAAAGCATGTACCCAACTATATATCTCAACTTGTATTGCGATCACACCCCAAGAATATTTCCCCATACTTGATTTTCTTGTTAATTTTTACTGCTTTTACTACTTGTAACAAAACCCCAAAAATTGATATTTGACACTTTCGTGTCACCCCCTTTATTTACTATGTTTTTGTTCGTTAACGTCTTTAGCTACGACTAGTTAAAGATAAATTTTATTTTTCTATCAATTCTCAAAACCACTCCCTTGGGACACGACCCCAACCTTTAGTTGGGTTACTACACTATCGATAATCGTAGACACTCATACCGTAGGTTAGTGTCGTTGGTCACGATAAGCATCAAGACTCAGAGGTCTTAAGTTTCTCTTCTAGTTCAACCTCAAAGTTACTGAGTTTTCGCTTCCCACCCTAGAGGTACCAGGTTCCTCGTTAGATTCTAGACTACCGATCTCAAGAATACCTATCCTAACACTCATTTAAGATATTTGAGAGTTGAGAGCTTAGTTTTCATCCTCACACAACCTCAGCATTTCACTCATCGTCAAATTTTCAGAAGTTAGTTCATCAACTTAGTCAATTAATAGAGCAACAAGTTTTCTCAATCTATTAATGGAAAGAATATCTAGATCATCCTTGAGATAAAAAAGTGTTACCTCATTCAGATCTTCTTCATCATCAGATTTTGCCATTAGTGAGAAAATGGAGTTGTAGACAGTTTCATCATATTCCACAACCATCATCGAGACATCTTCTGGACTATCTGTCTCTTCCTCGGACTTGCTAGATGTATTTCCCCATACAACCAAAGCTTTATTCACCAGTTGATCATCATGAGCTTTCTTTTTGGCATGGTCTAGGACGTGGTCCTTTCTATGAGGTCTGAAGTCCTGAGTTTCCTGCTTCTGGCTGGGGCATTCCCTCATAAAACGACCAGGTTTGCCACATTTATGACAAAGATAATTTGCATTAGCTGCTCTACTGGTCGAAGCTTTCTTTTGAAAGCCTTCATGCTTCTTGATAATCTTATGAAACCTTCTAGTAACATATGACATTTCATTCTCCTCCTCAGCCACATCATTTTGAGATGTTTTCAAAGCAACGAATTTCTCCTTCTTTCCCTCCTTCATGTTTGTCCCCTGTTGTTTGTTCAGCTCATAAGTTTGGAGATTTCCAATCATCTCATCCATGGCAAGCATCTTCATATCCTTTTATTCAATTATAACATTCACTTTGCTTTCCCATGACTTGGGAAGCACTTTGAGAATCTTCCGAACTTGTTTGCTTAAGGGAATAGGTTCACCAAGGCATCTCAGTTTGTTGTTTATAGAGATGAATCTTGAGTTCATTTCGAAGATGGTTTCACCCTACTTCATACAGAAGTTCTCATACTGAGTTGTAAGCATATCGACCTTAGACTCCTTCACTTGTGTTGTTCTCTCATGTGCTGTTTGGAGACAGTCCCATATCTCATTGGCTGTCTTATAGGCAGAGATTCGATTGTACTCGTTTGACCCGATTCCACATACTAGAATCTTATTTGCTTTATAATTTTTCTCTATCTTTTTCCTGTCTATTTCATTGTACTCATTTCTGGTTTTGATAATGGTTGTAATGAGTTCTCCATTTTTCACCTCCTTTGTGGGAATGTACGATCCATCAAGAATCACGTCCCACAACTCAGTATCTTCAGCATTGATGTAATTATGCATGCGATTCTTGCACCACCCATAGTATTGTCCATTGAAGCAGGTTGGTCTGGTAGATGATTGACCTTCCTTCATATTGGGTGGAACATTCATTCCTTCAGATCTTTCTTTTCTTGGTATTACCCAAATAAAAAAGTGAAGCTCTGATACCACTTGTTGGAATGTATGTGTCCACTAACTATAATGGGACCAGGTCCTAAGCACGATTTACAATAACAAAAGTAGATAAATACTGAAGGTAAATAGATGCTGAAAGTAAAGATTGTACGCACAACTTTACATGGACACTTCTTTGCTCAAGGGACTAAAACCACGACCTGTCTCACAGGAATTTTCAAACTGCTTTCACTAGAATTTCACAAGCAAAAGTAAAACAGTTTACAATATGATATTAACCTGCTAATCTCCAAACTAAGTAATACCACCTATTACTTAAACGAGCCTAAGCAGATACAACACTGCCCACTGTACTAATCCTGACTGATTAATATAGGTTTTGACGTAAGACACTAAGTTACTCACAACTAATTTCTTACAATAATTCACACAAGCTTGAAACAGTTCTATCACAAACGAAACGATTCCTACAATATAAGCACGATTACAAGCAATCAAAGTAACAGTTGGTACAGGAAGCAATAATGCAATCTATCAGGTCCTGTTGTTTTAAAGCTTGAATATCTCTCTTTGAATGAATGGGTTGTTTGTTGTTTTTGGTCTTGAATATATCAAACATCAAGAGTTAATACCCTTTGGACAAACAACCTCGTCGCTTCCGGTTGGTGTAGTACACTGGTGACTTCACCAACTTTCTGACACAGACGACTTGTTAGTTGTACAACATATGACCTTGGACGAGCATACTCTGCAGAGGGTCGGGTCCCTGCACTTGTGAGGAGATTATCAAAACATCTAGAAGTATTAGGACTTATCAATATATATATATATATATATATATATATATATAATGTATCATGTACATGTAGAATATGAGTGGATAACTTTGAGGAGCACGTATATCTATGTATATGTGTATCTCTCTCTATATATATATATGTGTGTGTGTGTATCTACGACATGTGAGTGGGCAACTTTGAAGAAATATATATGTGTATCTCTGTATCTAGCATGTATTAGTTGAGTGGGTAACTTTGAACACAAGTGATACAAGAGAGAAAGAATACAAGAACTTTGACTATAAGTGATATGAGAGCGAATAACTACACGTGATACAAGAGCTTTGAATACAATTGATACAAGAACAAATGATCATAAGTGAAACAAGAGCTTTGAATATAAGTGATACAAGAGCGAAGGAATATTAGATGATACAAAAGAGAATGAATACAAGTGATATAAAATAAGAGATGTGAAAATACATAAAACCTAAATGTATATATGAATACACTAAATACAATCTTCTGGCACCTCAAGAACTATAGAAATACATAAAACGAGGTGAAAATACATAATCTAGAGGGAGAAGGGGGGAGGAGGGGTGGGGTGGGGAGAGAGGGGGAGACAGAGAGGATACAAACAAAAAGCACATATGAATACAATAATTAGAGTTGTCTGACACCTCAAGAAATATAGAAATACACACACAGAGTGTGGTGTAAATACAAAATACAAAGAGAAGTACAACCTAAATGCACATATGAATACAATAAATACAATCGTCTAATATCTCAAAAAATATACAAACACAAACAAACGAGGAGAGTGAGAGAGGAGGGGAGAGGAAATATATATAATTTTTTGCTTAGCATCTCAAACATTAGCTATGAATATAAATCTCCAAATTATAGCTATAAATTGTTGGTCATACTTAAACAGTTTTTTCTCATAATTAAAAGGTATTGGGCTGTAATTTTTCCAAATTTTTACAGTAGGCCCAAAACTCCATGTTTAAAATATTTCAATCCATGTGATGCATGCTGTAGTTAAGGGGTTAGCTTATTTGGTTACCTTCTTCTCTCCTCCCTTCTTTTCTCACACTCACACACAGAGAAGCAGAAAGGGTTTTAGGGTTTTACAATGGATAGATACCAAAAAGTAGAAAAGCCGAAGCCAGAATCACCCATTAATGAGTACGAGATTCGAATCACTTCACAGGGTTTGGTTCGAAACTACATCAACTATGCTAATACTCTTCTTCAGGTAACTCGCCATTTTCCCATTCTTCATTTTTGCCTGTTTCACTTTGTTTTTGCCATAATCATGTATCCGATACTGAATTCCTTTGGCTATTAAGGCCTGGCTGCTTCTTCATGTGAATTTTCAGTTATTGTGCTTAACTCCGGCTATATAAAAAGTATTATTGACAGTCCTAAGCCGCAATAAAGAGAGAGCGTTGACATAAGTTGATAGTCAATCTAAAAAAAATATTTGATTTGAGATGAATCTGGCTGAACGAATGGATACACAGTATTGTGCTTCAAATTCCGGCTAATGTAGACGATTGCAAAGGATTATTCATGTTATTGCTGTTAATGTAGACCTATTGCAAATGCAATATTTTGATTATTGCTGTTTGGATCATTACTGTGCTTATGATATCTATTTGAATGGGATGTGGAGCTTACACAGATATAATGTAGTTTATGTTACTGCATTTACCTTTCAATTTTAACCTTAATTCAATAGGATTTGTTATAGATTTCGGACTTTATGGAAGTACATTCTGGACAAAATTAACATTCGATAAAAGAAAAAAAAATAATGTGATTGAGGGTGACATAGCATGGAGAAGTGAAAAGCTCTGAAAGTTTTATAGTGGCTGCTTGTGTACATTTATGTACAAGTCGATTTGCACCATGTGAAACATCTATGAGTGAATTTCTCATGGCCATAAAATGATTAAGTGGATGTTTTGACATATGTGACAAATGTGACTCTGCTTTGCAATGTGAAATACGAGGGTAACTTTTGCGTTACTAGCAGTCTACTCGCCTAATTTGACGCATATCAAGGTCAAATGGATGTTAATATCCTACGGTGCAGCAAATAAAAAATGAAGAGGTAGAGGAAAAGGAAATGAAGTTTCTTTTATTGCTGGATATTTTTTAAGATGCAGATTAGAATGCTGCTGGTTTCTTCTAAACCTTTGAGAATTTCCCAGTATATCCTGTGTTGGACTGCTTCTTAATGTGTTGCATCAAGTAACCCAAAGTTAGGAGGTTTAAAGTTTTCTGCTAATTCAAAATACGTCTCTTGAATCAAGCTGCAATAAACTGTTTGACAGAAGTTTGCTGGTCTCACAAACCTTATTTTCAACAACAACAATACACCCAATGTAGTCCCATAAGTGGGGTCCAGGTAGGGTGGGGTGTACGCAAACCTTACCCCTACCTTTGTGGGGTAGAGATGTTGTTTCCGATAGACCATCGGCTCAAGAAACTCACAAACCTTATTGTATGATAAAATTTAACTTTCAACTTCACTATCAGTCTTTCACATGCCTAAAATATGACTGTGGCAAGTACTAACATGAGTGGTTGTAATCAATCAATCAATCAACTACACTTGAATTCTAGATTAGTTGTAGTGGCTATATGAATTTCCCTATATTCATTTCACTCTATTCAAGTCATTTCATTCCAATATTTAGTAGCTTTTCTTTTAAGAAAAATGAACTTTCTAAATCAAAGTCTTTATGAGTTTTACACTTATCCCTACATTAACATAAAAGTCGACCATGAAAAGACTCCCAGTCAACTTCGGATCTAATGCAAGTATAACACCAATATCATAACCTTAACCTCATGATATCACCTATATATATTCTCATGTCCATTGTGTCATGTTCTTAGCTAAATAAGCATGGAATTGTGAGAGATACTAGATTTTTCTAGACTTTTCTCCATAACCTCTTTTAACTCTTTTAATCATCATAGTGTCACGTCTAGGCATATGTGTATTTGGGGGTCTAATTAGAACATCACAAACCATTTTAGATGGTGTTCTAATCTTGTATGATTTTGCATGTCCACACGGCAGTTTTAACATCCATATCTTTGCAGCACTCATCTTGTGGATATGTGGTGCTTCTAAGGCTCAATATTTACACTTATATGACATTGTTAGTTTCTGAAATTTAGACATATCATTTATATAACACCCTTTATGGAATTTCACCATTAATATAATTTGTTAGCTCATCTGTACTAGTCTAAACAAGTACAGGATTTAAGGAGTGGTTATATGTAGATCAGATTTTCTTTCTCCCTCTGTCTTTGGTGGGATGATTTTCTTCGATAATTGAACCTTTGCAATGATAAAACCAGCCCTTTTCTGTTAGTTGCAAAGACAAAGTTCTAATCATAATTGTCTGTTCAGGAGAGGCATGGGAAAGAGATTGTCTTGAAAGCAATGGGTCAGGCAATTAGCAAAGCAGTTGCTATAGCAGAGATCATCAAGGTAGCTTTCTCTGGTCTAGATGACTTTCTTCCTCTACTTCTTCTATTCTTTCTCCTACTCAATGATCTTAATCTTTTGCAGAGAAGAATGCCTATACTTCATCAAGACACTGCTATCAGCTCAGTAAGCATAACAGATGTATGGGAGCCTATTGAAGAGGGTCTTTTGCCGTAAGTTTCACCCCTGATTTACTCTCACAATGTTTTCTTCTTGCACTGTGTATATCCCTAAGCATGACTAGCATTCATGTGGTACTAATTTCTGGAAATTGGTTTTCTTTGCAATATAGTGTGGAGCAGACCCGCCATGTTTCAGTGATTTCAATCATGTTGTCAACACAAGAGCTGAACAAAAATTCCGCCGGGTAATTCTCTGCCTTCGTCTGCTTCTCTATGTATGCTGCTCCTGTTGTTTGACATGGCAGCTTGTTAACTATTCAATGATCGTTATTTGAATTGTTTTTCTGATGGTAGTTACTGTATTTTTTTAGTGTTTTCTCACTGAAAATATGTGGTCTTAGCTGATTATCTTACTCTTCATGGCCCAAAATGCAACTTCATTTTTATAGGTATCAAGCTCCTTCTGAGGTTGAACAGATGAAGCCACGGTATAATAATTACCAGCCCCAGCTGCAGCAACAATCTCCAAGACAAACACGTGCAGTCTATTATGCTGGTAATGAAGGTAATGAGGCACCAGGCAAAATCACTAAACAAAATGATTTGCAGAATTGAACTCGACTTACGTGGAAATTTGTGTAACGTCTTGAATACACTACAACTTCATTTTAGATTCATATGGGCGAGGACGAGGTCGTGGTATAGCGAGGGGACGTGGTTGGAGCAGAGGTGGATATGGAAACTATCAAGGTATTCTTCTGTTACTTAAGATCTCAGTGAAGTAATGTGCTCATTAATGTATCGATGATGTAAATGTGGTAATTTTGTTTTAATAGAAAATGGTGGTTACTCAAACTGGGGCCGAGGAAATGGTGGTTACTCAAACCGGGGCCGAGGAAATGGTGGTTACTCAAACTGGGGAGAAGAAAATGGTGGTTACTCAAACCGGGGCGGAGAAAATGGTGGTTACTCAAACCGGGGCGGAGAAAATGGTGGTTACTCAAACAGGGGCCGAGGAAATGGTGGTTACTCAAACTGGGGCGGAGAAAATGGTGGTTACTCAAACAGGGGCCGAGGAAATGGTGGTTACTCAAACTGGGGCCGAGGTGGGGTCCGCAGTGGATGGGAATATCGTGGTAAGTATACTTCCTTGAGTTTGCATTTTGTACTGCCTGCACAGATACTTTCTTGTATTCTTTTAAAACTATGATATTCCTCAGAATTTTTCTATTGTATTTCTGTTGAACCTTGTTTTTTAGACATAAACACAGGCTCTGGATATGGAGGAGGCAGAGGTTATGGACGTGGACATGAACGCATGGACCTTCGTCCTCGAGGTGGTGGCGACCAGGCTTAGTAGGGGATTGGCACATTGTGTTTTTGCACAGATGCCTTGGCTTAGTGGTTATTCTGTCCAAAGTAGGTCTAAAGAAAGAAAAGCATGAAATTGTGGGTTGTTTCATATGCAGTGATTTTGTTGTTTTTCAGCATCGTGGAATATGGAAAAGCTTATATCCTCTATTTGCTTTTAATGAAGCCAAAGTCAAGTAGCCAATTTCTCAGTCGTTGCATATTATCGTTGCTGTATATGTATATCTTAATTTTTTTACCCTTGTCTTTTTCTGAGATTTTGATTCTTTTTTTTTTTTTTTTACCTTTGGTACCCTCTGGTGTAGGGATGGGGTGAGGTGGGGCGGGGTGGATTGAGCTTAACCCACAAATTTTTTAATCCGCCCCACTCTACATTAATTTAGAAGATAGACTGGATAAAATGCCAAAACTCCCATTCCATGTTTTGGTCAAGTTAATTATCTTGCATACCATGACCAGGTTCATAACTCCTTGAAGGGACAATTTGGTTAAAAAGATGAAAAGCTGCTGACATGTGGAAATGAACAAGATATTATATTTTTAGCTTTTCATAAACTAATTTAATGAATAAGTAACCAATGAGTATATATTATATCCCCGTTGACGTCTTATATTGGTTCCTATTGAATATTTGTTTATTAGTAAATGGCATTCCAATTATAAGGCAACTTGTTTGGAATTTGGAGATGCCGTGAAATGGGATTAAGGAAAATACTTGTTCACACTCATCTAGTGTTTATACCATATTAATAGATTAAGACATTCAATTTATGAAAAAGGCCGGCAAAATATATATATCTACTACTCGAAATAATTTAAATTTAAATATACTATCGTTATATTTTTGGGTCAAATATATCCTTTCCGTTATACTTTGACACTACTTTGCCCTTATAACTAACAGATGGACATGTAGATGGCCAGGATTAAAAGAACCCATCAAATACTTCGTACATATTTAACTAAATCATACATAACTAATACTCATATTACAAATACCTGCATAAACAACCCCCAAGTCCATGACAAAGACTTGATTGAGGAGCTGTGTTTGGGTTAGTCTACAACATGAGACCTTGATATAGTTTAAATTGGATGAGTTCTTTCGATCTTGGCTGTCTATGTATCCCTCGGTTAGTTCTAAAGGTCAAATCCGTGTTAAAATATAATAGAAGAGGTATATTTAGCCCGAAAATATAACAAGAAGTATATTTAAACTATCAGTACAAATGTACATTTGACCCTAAGGTAAACACTAGATGCCGTAAGTTTTTATTAAATGTTTCTCTTTTTTTTTTTTATAAGAAAAGCATCGCGATTGCGTACTTAATAAACCTTGAATTTTTCAATAGGACACCCTTACAAGCACTATGGTATATATATAAATAAATGAAAGGAATTACTCCGTAGATAAGGAAAATAAAAGCAGGTGGGGCATGTATGTTTGTACCAGAACAGTTATGTAATAGAGACGGATATTCGTCCAGGTTCAACCAATTATTCATGAATTTGTCTCTCTTCATATTCAACTGAATCTTCTCTTCAAATTTCAATATTCATCTTATATATTAGAGTACATGATAATAACAACTTTTATAAATAGAAAGATTTGCATTTATAAAGAGAGAATAATGAAGAAGGAAGTATTGTTTCATGTTGTTCATAAGGTTCCTTCAGGTGATGGACCTTATGTTAGAGCCAAATATGCTCAGGTAAATTCACTTTTAATTTCCCAAATTCACTCATTTCAAATTAATTCATCCACTCTAAATCTTATATCATTAGATCAACTTCTTTTGCACCGCTTTCGTGATTAATTGAAAGTTAAATACAATAGCATATTGGTTACGAATTTATATGCTGAGTAAAAATCGATTCAAACATATGGACATGCATGTATTTCAGATAGTTCAGAAGGAGCCAGAAGCAGCCATAGTATGGTTTTGGAAGGCAATAAATGGAGGAGATAGAGTGGATAGTGCCCTTAAAGATATGGCTATAGTCATGAAACAACTTGATAGAAGTGAAGAGGCTATTGAAGCTATTAATTCTTTTAGATGTCTCTGCTCCAAACAGGCACAGGAATCCCTTGATAATGTCCTTCTTGACCTCTTCAAGGTATATATCAGTTACTATTCCTCTTCATTTTTTTTTTTAGCCTAATCAACCTGATAAGTTTTCAGAATTTAAAGTTTGAATTTTACTATTTTTAAATTATTTGGTTTTAAATTAATAATCGTACATATTCAATAGATTTTCAATATATATATAGAGTGTTTAAAATCACAACTGCTGAATTCGACTAAACTCACAAACGATAAAAACTTAGCTCCAGCCTTGCATACATTATAAGGTAATAATTGTTCAAATTCATAGAATTAAAAAGATAATCTTCAATCAATATGTGGCTCTTATAACATTGCATATCGACATGAGATAAAATCAAGAAGGATGACAAGTCTGATTTGGTATTGTATTTTTCAGGACGGCGAGTCTCATTCAATTTCAATAACGAGCTCATAAATATACTAAACACTATTTATTCATAATGTTTCTTTTTTTGGTCATCATTATATAGGGAGAAACCACCAAATAATGTGGTACGGTGAGTTAATTAAAGTCTTGAAAATGGAATATATTTTTTTTATAGTGAAGATCACTTTTATTCTATACTCTATGAAAATCCAAGATATTAGTTGGGGCAGAATTTTGGATATTGGAATTGGACAATAAAAACCAAGAAAAGGAAATTACATAGGAAAAGGGAAATTTAATGTTTCACTAACATGGTGCAACTTTGGATGGTACATAAACTGTTTCACTTACATTGTCACATCGTATATTTTTTAACCTAAATACATGTACGATGACCGCATCTAAAAGTTTAAGTGCTCAGATATTATGTTGAAGTATGTAACCATCTCATCTAAAAGTTTAAACTATTAGAGAAAACATATTTATATACTTCTCAATATGTATTATACTAGAAAAAAGGTTCATGCATTAATTACCCTGAAGTAATTATAAATGACATGAATACATCTGATTATTATCAGGGTTGCAGAATTTATGCTGTAAAAAGCACACATTTTTTTAGAATTCTTTGAGCATCTTTATATGCAAAATACTCATTTATTTTAAGNGAAAGTGATTTCTATGAAAACTGATACTTTAAAAGAAGTCTCTTTTGGCATTTATTTTTTTGGTATAAAACAAGTTTCATTTTTATAAATCATTTCTATACCATTTTTTCCTATACTATAGTCTTCCAGACTATTCAGGAAAAGATTTCCTAAGATAAGATTTTGATCACTTTCGTGATTTGTAATATAACATGGAACTGTTATTCTTATTGTGTCTAGTTGTATTGGTAAGTCTATCATCTTCTTACAACAAAAATTGTTACCCTCAAAGGAATCCTTCTATTAGAATTCCTTTTATATGGTTAGCTGTAGCTCCTGTTTGGATTAGTATTTCTTGAGATTTCCATTCTGTTCCATTATAGATTCTTCCCATGATTCTAGTGATATTAGGATTTTCTAGAATTCTTTTAGGATATTTATCAGATATACTTTTTCTGATGAAATTTCTTCCATAATCTATTGAAAGTCTAGAATTACTGCTGCTAGGACTTTCTATTTCTTGTGTTTTTTCAAACAGAATTTCATATTCTTTTGGAATTTGAGCATGTTGAATTTTTGCTTCAACAATTCTTGCTATTCTTGAACATTCTTGATCAATTTCGATCATTCCTTTATTTTTGCATATTTTTCCATAATTGGAATTTGTAACTGTATATAATGTCTGATAATAAATACTCATTATATGGTTACCTAGTTTAAAAAGATCTTTTCTTTTAATTTGGAAATGTAAACTTAATGCGTCATTAAAATCCGCTTCTTTTAGTGAAATACAGTATTTTGGGTAATAGGTAAATAGAAGCTTGATGTAAGCTAGGTTTCCCTCAATTATACCAAGATTTCATTCTCTTGCATTCATGAATCTTTCATCGGAGAGATTAATGACTATAGGACAATTGATTCCTTCTTTAAAAGTTGATTTGACTAGTATTTGAATGCCACCTAAATGGACATAGTTCATTTTTTCCTTTTCTTTTTAGGAATTTTTCTAAGTATTTGATCGATCATTGGCTTAGTTAACAAGTTTAATTTATGTTTTCCTGTAGTTTGGGTAATTTCTATCACTTTCTCTATTTCTTGATATTCATGATAAGATATTTTATTTCTTGCAAAAATTCTTTGCATTCTATTTAATAAATTTTCTTCCGTTTTAAGATTTAGTTTTAATCATTGGATTTTTCTAAATATTTCTCCATCAAAAGTTGCCTTTAGGGCATAACCCCTTTGATCTTCTTCAGTTTCTAATATATGAACTGAATTGCCTTCTTCCTTTTGTATTTCTTTATTCATTCTGATTCATTTGAATCTGTAGAATATTCTTCATATAATTCTTCAAAGAAGTCTTCACTTCCTATTGATTTTATTGACTCTAGATTAGAATCGATTTCTATTCTGTCAATTTTTTATATTTTTACTCTTCTTTTGTTACATTCGTAACTTTTATGGCCTTCTTCACCACAATTGTAACACTTGCATTTTTCTGCAGGGTTTGTTCTTTTAAAATCCTTTTTCTTTTTATAATATCTTCTTCTGGGTACATAATTCTGTTTAGAATTTTTTTTTTCTTTTGATTAAACCCTTTTTGAGTTTTCTCCTTTTATAGGGTTTGTCTTCGTTACATCCCCATTGGGTGGCTGTATTTGTGTCTAAACAATAAATTTGTGTATTGATTCTTTTGTCCTTTCTTTGTATATTATGTGACATACATAATTGACTTAGTCTATTTTTTAGGAAGCTTATTCTCTGACCAAGAGTGTCTCCTTTCTTATTTTCTTTTTCATATTCTTCTCTAAAGTATTTTGCCCAAAAGCCTGATAATTTTTTATAATATTTTTCAAGATATGGTATCATTTCTTTACCACTATCAAATATCTTATAGTAATATTCTTCGAATTCACAAGTGTATTTTTGAATATAACTCATTTTACAGATTTGTAATTTTTCTAATTGCTCTTTAGCAATTGTTCTTGCTTTTTCCCTATTATTGATAGGGCTTCCTTGTCCACCAAAGAATTCATTTGCTATATATTGCTTTAGATTTGTTATACCTTCTTGTAAAGAATTTTTTAATCCTTCTAAGCTATCATTTTTTACTATCTTTTCTACATCCTCTGTTAATCCAGAGAACTAGTCATTTACTTTTCCTATAAAAGTATTTATCATGATCATATATTTTTCTTCATCTGTATAATTTACTCCTTTTCCTAGCAAGAAATATAGAAGTATGTTTTGAGACCATAAATCTAGGCTTGTTTCTGGATCTCTTTACAATCTAGATCTAGGAATTGAGTTCCAATATCTCCTGTTAGAGTCTATTAGGCATGAACCTGGATTTATTATCATTATGATATTGTTTTATAAAGTCTTTGTTCTTTTTTGCTTTATTTGCAAAAAATTTATCATCCCTTTCATATTCTTGCCATTCTTCTTTAATGGATTTGGATCCAAATTTTTCAAATTTTCCTTGAGGTCTTCCTGTTTCCCCTTTATTCATAAATACTTTTAATTCTTGTTCTGAAAGATTAAGATCATCCATTGCATAAATTAGTTCATCTAGTTCATTCACTTTTTTCAAAATCTTTCTCTGATTCTAATGATTTGTTTTCTGTTATTTCTAGATTTGATTCTAGATTTTTTATTTGATTTATATATATATATATATATATATATATATATATATACTGCTCCCACTATATATGGACTAATAAATAATTGTATTTTACATGTATGTAGAAATGTGGAAAAGTAGATGAACAAATAGCATTGTTGAAACAAAAGTTGAGACAAATATACCAAGGGCAGGTTTTCAATGGTAAACCTTCAAAAACCGCTCGTTCGCATGGCAAGAAGTTTCAAGTTTCTGTTAGGCAAGAGACGGCAAGAATTCTGGTAATTAATCACACCTATTATTATCTTATTTAATATTAAGATATTGGCTTAATACATAACCAACCCCTTAATCTTGTCAGGATATATATTTTCCATTTAGACGTACACTCGAACCAATAATGTTTCAATATATTGAATACTTCAACTCCCAATAAAATGTTTCAATTAGACATGTTAACCACATAAAATATGTCATTTTCTTTAGTTATACGCATTCATCTCAATAAGCCATAATAGCCATATATATTCTAGTGATGGTACAAATATAAGTATTACATAAAATACAAATGTCACATAATGAAAATACAATAGTATACATACACTATGTGTAAATAGGGGTGTCAAATGGGCAGATTGTGTTGAAATTGGAGATATTAAATGGGTTGAAATAGAAATCGGGTTGGGTCTTGACCCGCCCAAGTTTAGTTTGGGCTCAAATGGGTTGGGTTCAAATGGGCTAAAAAACGGGTTGGGTCTTGACCTGCCCAATTTGACCTGATTAATCTCAATAATTTTAACATAGTGATATTTAACTTTTATAATCACAGTGCGATTTCAGCTCAAGATTATCTTTTTAAAAAAAGTAACAAATGGATAGATAAATCCTAAAAGATGTTACATAGATAATAATTCATACCTTTAATATAGGAACATATCTTAGCAATTTTTTTTAAAACGGGTTGAAATGGAAGATTGAATTGGGCTCAATTGGGGATTCTCTTAAAATGGGTTAAGTTTGAATGAGTTGAGATTGAACCCAATTCAAATTATCTTGAGCCCAACCTTAAAATTCTAGACAGGTTGGACGGGTTACCTATATTTGGGTTCATTTTTGATACCCCTATGTGTAAATATAATGTATTCCGCTTCATTTAGTAAATACATAAATTATTGCAATGTTTCATAATTAGGGTCTACGAAAATTTAAACTGTACAATTGTTACAGGGAAATTTGGGCTGGGCCTATACGCAAAAGGGAAACTTTATGGCAGCGGAAGTTGTGTATAAGAAAGCCCAAATAATTGATGCAGACAGCAACAAGGCATGTAATTTGACCCATTGTTTAATAAGGCAAGCTCGATACGATGAAGCTCGTAATATTCTTGAAAATATTTGGAGAGGTAATTATGCGGGTTCTGAAGACCTGAAAACAAGGAACCGTGTGGAAGAATTGCTAGTGGAACTAGACTCGAGACAACCACCACCATTTTTGCAAAACCTTCCGGGCCTAAATTTGGATGATGACTTCATGAATGGGCTTGAACATCTTATAAATGAATGGGCTCCTCCAAAATCAAGAAGACTACCAATATTTGAGGAGATATCTACTTTCAAAGATCAATTGGCTTGTTGATTGTTGTTCAATAGTTAGTGATATGTGGGTATTGGATAGATAGGTGTGAAATATGTGAGTCATTCACATTAGGTGAAAATAAATAAATAAATAAAAGTTTGTGGACTATGTAAATTATGATGTAGATAAGATCTTGTGGCAAAGTTTGGAAATGAATTCTACTCTATTTCTTTTGTTGGTTTAACTTTCTATTATCTGAAATCTATTAGTTTGATCGATTCAATTTTTTGTTGGATACATCTTTTTTAAAGAGGATAATGTTGTTCAAAGGAAGTATGTTCTTCTTTCTTTGTTTCAATTTGTTTGATGGAAAGTCCACGGATAAGGATCACTTCTTTCCTATATATCCATTGCCAAATACTGTGTGTATGCTGATTTGAGTATATATTTCATTGGAGTACTCATGTGCCCCAAGGGCACCCCACCAGATAAAATAATTATGATATCCCATTAACATCTAGCTCTGAGAGAATACTATTCATTTTTTCTTCACATTGTTGCTTGCTTTGGAGATTAAACAATGAAAATAATATGTAACACTTAGTCACTTAGCCAAGTAACGATAATAAGAAAGACTAGGGTATAACTGTTTGATCCCCGATCAAAACCATCTGACATCAAATTGTATAAGACCTTAGAGATTAATGCAACCCAACTCCAACTGTCTATCACATTTTAGTTGAAATATTACCATTAGATACCTCAAATCTGCTCCCCCGCCTCCTATCAAATAAGAGAAATTGCCCAATTTCATGCGCAACCAAACTCAAGTTTCAGGAAAGAGAAAAAAAGTGCTAAGATAATATAACGAATATAAAATTGACAGAAAAAATAATTGATTCAAACACAATTGCTTCGCGCGGCCAAGTTTTCTAGTTGATAAATATTTAGGAACGAGTATCATCCTTGAGAGTACCTTTCACAACATTAACATGAGTCCGACACATGGATCTTGTCTTTGTTTTCATCTAACCAAGGAATAATACAAGAAGAATGAAACCTATGACCGTAAGCATTAAGTATCGTCGCACACATATATCCTCTTGTTCAATTTTATTTAAAGCAGATACAACAATCATTGTTTATGCCTTCAGTTCTAATTGGCTCGGACCTAGTTCCTTCCTCATCATCAAAAGTATCTATCACTACTTCGATAGCTGATTTTTCCATTGGACATGGTTTACCCGAACTCTTTCAGTTGCCACAATTCGTAAGACATCATCTGAAGAATGCAAATGTAGTGATCGTAGATAAATATATATCAATAACATTATTATGAAAAATAAGAATATGACTTGAGAAAATCAGAGCAACACAAGGATCAATTTGCATCATTTCAATATTATTTTCCATGCAAATTAAAAATTTATATGAAAAAACACTTAATTTCAGAAGTGTCAAGCAAGAGCTTTGAATATAGAAAGAAAGACAAGACAAGGTTTTATAATTAAAGTTTTTGATTTAGAAACCTATTAGGATTAGGATTAAGGGAAGCATATAATAAAATTATGTATTATTATTTTATTAAATATTTTTTATTTCGGTGACAAACCTAAAATTAGACAACTTTTTAGATTTGCACCAATTTTTTTGAGTTTTCCCACCCAAACCTCTTTATATTTCACAAAATCACCCTTTTGGGAAAACCTTCTTCTTTAGAGAGAGAGAGAGAGGTGACTCATCAGCTTCAATGGTGATTTGTTGCTGGATGAAATAGACTCTAAGCTTTTACCTTTGTTCTTGTTCAACGCGCTCACTGTTACGAGATCTAGAGAAATCGACAAGTACATCCTTTTCTCTTTCTATGCCATCCTCTTCCTCCTAGATTTTGGGGTTTGTTTCTTATTTCTATTAAGTTGTAGTTATCAACTGATTGATTGATATATAATTAGAAAGATAGCATTAATACATAAAGTTACAAGGGTAAATATGAGCCCAAAGAAATTGAGAAAACTAATACTGCACCCTGCAATTAACCAAGTCCAAGGACTCCTCAAGTGTAGCAAAATCACTCTGTGTTATCGAAAGGGAAGGGTTCGTAGTATAAGCTTACAAGGTCCCTTTTCCTTTAAATTTCTCCCCTTTTTAGCTCCTTCATGGGACACTACTTGTGTGTAATGTTGCTGCAATGGATGTCTTTCTTATTCACTATACCATGTATAAAAAGGGGCTACATTACCAACTAGAAATGAAAATTTAGACTGTACATGAATTGTTTACAGGGCAATTGGGGCTGGGTGTATACACAAAAGGGAGCTTTATGGCAGCCGAAGCTGTGTATAATAAAGCCCAAATAATTGATGCAGACAACAAGAAGGCTTGTAATTTAACCCATTGTTTAAATGGGTAAATCACTAACGTGTGCACTATTTAAAAAAATATTTACGACATTTGGCAATATTATTTTTTTAACCATATATAGAAATTTGGTTGAATTAAATTGACTTCATCCTTATTTTTTCCATCTTTCTCTCCCAACGATTCTCTCGCGGCTTCTCACTGGCGATTTTTCTCGCCGCTTCTTACTCACAATTTTCTTCACAATTACGATTATACTTACCTTCACCGATGTGTATTCAGTGATCAATTTCGAGCAGAGAGTTTGAAGTTTTGAAAGCTTCAAAGGTTTGAATTCGATTGCATGTCATTAGTTACTTGTTTGATTCATGCTTAATTCTCTTTCTTCTGATTCAACTTTAGTTTGTGTAATACCCCTTTAAAATAGAAGTTTAATTCATTTTGAAGTTTGTTAGGTTGATTTATTACTATTGAATTACTTGTTGAATTCATAATAGATACAAGTTTAATTCAGTCTATAAATCATTCTCTAGTCTTTTTATTAGTTACTTGTTTAAATTCTTTCTTAATTCACTCTATTGATTTAACTATAATATTGTATAATATACTTTTAAGACAAGTTTAATTTATGTTGCAGTTTGTTGGTTGATTTGTTATGATTGAATTACTTGCTTAATTAATAATAGATACAAGTTTTATTCAATTTATAGATCACTCTCTGGTCTTTTCATTAGTTATTTGTTTAAATGCTTCCATAATTCTCTCTTTTGATTCAACTTTAATATTGTGTAATACACTTTTAATACAAGTTTAATTTATTTTGCAGTTTGTTTATTGATTTGTTATGATTGGATTATTTGTTTAATTCATAATAGATACAAATTTAATTTTGTCTATAGACTGCTCTTTGGTCTTTTCATTAGTTACTTGTTTAATTAATGCTTAATTCTCTTTTTACAAATTCAACTTGTGTAATACATTTTTAATAATGTGCAAGAAAATATATGACTAATCTCGTTGTGCTGCTTTACTTCAATGAACGATGGGATTCTAGCAACAAATATATTAATTACTTGGTAGATCATTTGTTGATAAATACGGAATCAACGTTTGCCACCCTCATTTCTTTGATTGTTGCTCAATTGTCAATAAACACATCAACAAGTAAAGTTGAAATAAAATATAAAATTAATGAACGGTCTTCTCCATTCATATTCATAATGATATGAGGATAGAAGTATATTTTGAAACCAAAAAGGAACATTGAGATATGACAAGATACCCTTTGTATGTCATAACAACTGAAATAAGTCAATTTGGAGATTGATTTCACCCTCGTTCACTATTATGTTCAGACACATCAGAAGATATGAGGGTTATACACAATTTGTACTTCTCTAATACATTTAATGGTATTGATGATGCAATAGGGTTAATTTGGTTTTGGATCATGTGAGAAAGTTGATGAGTTAGAAGAATTATAACCAGACATCATTGTTACTCCCAATCACTCTTTATTTGAGAAAGATCAAGTGTATAAGAATAAATATGTCCTCACTTGTGCACTAAAAAGACATTTCATTCTTAAACATTTTCAATTCAAGACATCAAGATCAAGCTCAATTAGGTAAGACCTAAATTCAATACTTAAAATTATTAGTTGTATATTAATTTTTTTTCCATCAGCTATTTGATACAGTGCCTAGGAGAAAACTGTAGTTGGAGTTTACAAGCTTCAAGCTTGAAAAAATCTCAAATGTTCAAGATTAGAGATTTTGAAAGTGAACACACATGATTTGTGCAATCTTATATGAGAACCAGGGTAAGTTGCCTGTAGCATATGAAAGTAGCTTAGCAACTTTGCATATGATTGAACTGGATCAATCCAGACTAATTCAAGAGCTGCTTCTTTAGCTCTCCAAGTTTCCATATATGTGAGTCGCACATTATATTCAACTAACATGTCATTTTGTATATCGTTTGGTGTGTAAATAACGTCTGATTCAACACATTTACCCTTGGTTGCTTGTCTTTCCAATAGTGAATTATGTAGTAACAAACATGTGTGTTCGCTTTCAAAATCTCTAATCTTGAATATTTGAGATTTTTTCAAGCTTGAAGCTAGTAAACTCCAACTACAATTTTCTTCCAGGCACTGTATCAAATAGCTGTTGGAAGAAAATTAATATACAATCAATAATTTAAAGTAGCTTGAATTTAGGTCTTACCTGGTTGATCTTGATGTCTTGGATTAAAATGGTTAAGAATGAAGTGTCTTTTTAGTGCACATGTGAGGACATATTTATTCTTATACACTTGATCTTTCTCAAAGAAAGAGTGATTGGGATTAACAATGATGTCTGGTTCTAATTCTTCTAGCTCATCAACTTCCTCACATGATCCAAAGTCAATTAACTCTATTGCATCACCAATATCATTAAATGTATTAGAGAAGTATGAATTGTGTATAACCTTCATATCTTTTGAAGTGTCTGGACATAATAGTGGAATGAGGGCAGAATTAATCTCAAAATTGAATGATTCAGTTGTTGTGATACACAAAGGGTATCTTCTCATATCTCGATGTTCCTTTTTGGTTACAACATATACTTTTATCCCCATATCATTATGAATATGAAATAGAGGAGACCGTTCATTAATTTTATATTTGATTTCAATTCACTTGTTGATGTGTCTACTGACAATTGCGTAGCAATCATAGAAACGAGGGTGACAAACATTGATTATGTATTTATCAACACACCATCTACCAAGTAGTTAATATATTAGTTGCTAGAATCCCATCGTCCATTGAAGTAAAGCAGCATAGCCAGATTAGTCATATTTTTTCTTGCACATTATTAAAAATGTATTACACAAGTTAAATTTTTAAAAAGAGAATTAAGCATGAATTAAACAAGTAACTAATGAAAAGACCACAGAGCGGTCTATAGACAAAATTAAACTTGTATCTATTTTGAATTAAACAAGTAATCCAATCAACAAACAAACTGCAAAATGAATCAAACTTGTATTACACAATATTAAAGTTGAATAAGAAGAGAGAATTAAAAAAAATTTAAACAAGTAACTAATGAAAAGACCAGAGAGTGATTTATAGATTGAATTAAACTTGTATCTATTATGAATTAAGCAAGTAATCCAATCATAACAAATCAACCAACAAACTTCAAACTTGTATTAAAAGTGTATTACACAATATTAAAGTTGAATCAGAAGAGTGAATTAATAAAGAGCTTAAACAAGTTACTAATGAAAAGAAGAGAGAGTGATCTATAAATTGAATTAAACTTGTATCTATTATGAATTAAGCAAGTAATTTACTCATTCCTTTCCGACTCGATAGGGATTGCAATCTCGAGAGAGGAAGCAACAATTGACCTCCGACAATAGGTAGATGGGGTGGGCTACGATGGATACAGTGAAATCAATCCTGATTTCGCAAAGCCACTTGACTGTAAGGAAAGGGGCATGCATCTTTTTTTTGTAAAGAAAGAGGGAAATCTTAACAAATCAACCAACAAACTGCAAAATGAATGTATTACACAATATTAAAGTTGAATCAGAAGAGTAGATTAAGAAAGAATTTAAACAAGTAACTAATGAAACCAACAGAGAGTGATCTATAAATTGAATTAAACTTGTATCTATTATTAATTAAGCAAGTAATGCAATTGTAACAAATCAACCAACAAACTGCAAAAATGAATTAAATTTCTGTTTAAAAGGTGTATTACACAAATTTGAGTTTATTTCATCCTTTTCCTCATTTATTTTTTGAATGTCGAATCTACCTTTTGATATTTACACAACCTTCAAGTATCAGTTGTTCTTCATTTAGTTTGTTATTGCTGATGTTGTTATTGAGATAGGTCTAAGATTTCAAAATCAACTGATATGGTAAATTGTATGTGGTGTGATTGCATTTTCATTCCAATGGTTTAGCTTTTCTCTGTTTCTTAAGTTTTTTTTGTTGTTGTATTACTGCCTTGAATGACATGTGAACCATTTTCATGCCTTTATTTTGCCTACTTCTCGAGATTCAGATTTTCTTGGCTACCTATGTTACATTTTGAATCCAATGACACCATTTCCAACTAGTGAAGTGCCTCTGCTCATTTGGCCTCGTTTGTGCATTTATTAGAATGTATCCATTTATTATATGTTTATGTTACTTAATGTGAATATGATTAGGGTGGGTTTGGATGAAGTGATAATCGTTTAAGATTAATATTAATTAATTACCCTCGACATGATTGCTTTGAATGGTCTCAGTTAGTGTTAAAAGAGTTATTTGTTGAATCTTAAGTTTGGTTGACATCATTTCTAGTCGTTGGGTTGCTTTACTGTTTGCCTAGTTCAGCCTATGCGCTTGTTTTCCTTTACTTACCTTGTTAAGTTGAGGAATCGTCATTCTCGTACCTATTTGTGATACATGGGAACCTCATCCTTCATCTTTTAGTATGTTTCGATAGTTTGAAAGCATGTAGAATTGTGAATGTGCGAATGCCCATCTATCTTTGGTTTCTTCCTCTATTTCAGCATGTTTCCATAGTTGTTAAGAGTAGTATTGTCATTCCTCGAGCCTACACTTTGGATGTGTCCAACACTTGAGAACCATCGCTGGTCCCCAAGCGAGCCTTTGCCTGGCTCAATACTCGGCGGAAGACTCACTCAACAACATAGGAACTCAAATGCAAAGATATACTCAATTGTCTTAAAACAAATAACTCAGAAAGTTTAAAATTATTCAACTAGCCAAAAGGAGGCAACTCAAGTCTTAAAACATTAACAAGGAAAATAAAAAAGACTCCTCAAAATACTATTGTCTATGAAGCCTCTAAATACGATGATGGAAGTCAGGACAAGATCCACAACATCCTAACAAACTGAAAAGTAAATGTGGAATCCTCTGAAAACAAGAAGGCTCACCAAAGCTAACTGGAACTGCAAGTGGTATCAACAGAGCTCCAGTTGATAACCATGAACACCCGTATCTGCATCATGAAATGATGCAGGCCAAATGGTATCAGTACATTGAATGCAAGAGCATGCAAGGGGAAAACTGAAACATTAATATAAGTTTGAAATGATAAAAAAGAAGACATATGTAACATCCTGCCTTAGAAAGAGCTTAATATACAAAGAATTAATTTGGAAAGAGCCAATTTGAGTTTTGTTCAAGTTAAACTTATGATGTGAGTTTTGGGTCAATTTCAAACGATCATAACTTTCTGTACAGGATGAGTTAGGTGGCCCATAAGATATCAAATGAAAGGTCTTGGAATCCTCTTTCCAACGCCACCGAGTTTGCTAAATTTTGAGCTCGTATGAGGGAGATATGCCTATTTGAAGTTAGCATGTCCAGTTAAGAAAAGTTACCCAAAATTATTAGGGGTATTTTCGTCTTTTCCTTACCCCATCAGATTAAAATCGTTTTTGGTATTATTTTGGGGTCAAATCTGATTTGGAACAGTTTTACAAATTCCATATATGCTTAGGGTTTTGAGAAGAGTTCAAGAAGAGGAGAAAGTGAATANTATGATGTGAGTTTTGGGTCAATTTCAAACGATCATAACTTTCTGTACAGGATGAGTTAGGTGGCCCATAAGATATCAAATGAAAGGTCTTGGAATCCTCTTTCCAACGCCACCGAGTTTGCTAAATTTTGAGCTCGTATGAGGGAGATATGCCTATTTGAAGTTAGCATGTCCAGTTAAGAAAAGTTATCCAAAATTATTAGGGGTATTTTCGTCTTTTCCTTACCCCATCAGATTAAAATCGTTTTTGGTATTATTTTGGGGTCAAATCTGATTTGGAACAGTTTTACAAATTCCATATATGCTTAGGGTTTTGAGAAGAGTTCAAGAAGAGGAGAAAGTGAATAAAGTCAAGGCGTTCATTAAGTTTTCTTGCGAATCAAAGGTTGTTTCGCCAAGGGTTTAATCCCTAGGAGGTATGCGAGTTGTCATAGTGTTGGGTTCGTTCACCCACATGCCAATCATGTTATTTTCAGTGCAATTTCATTCTTGAAGATGAAGAATTTGAGTTCTTGATGAGTTTTCTTGAAGTTTCATTTGCAATCTTGATTGTTGAGGTTTTGATGGATTCTTGAGATAAGTGTTAGTAGTTTTGAGTAGATTATCGTGTACAAATGTTGGGTATTCGAATCTAAGTTAGTTGAGAAGAAACCATTAGATTTTGGGCAGGGGTTGGCGCACCGCAACAATAGTGCGCCACTCAGTGTGCCCTAAACCCCCTTCAGTAGTTTAGGGGTTGGCGCCCCGTGCCACTTAGTGTGCCAGGGTCACCAGGTCCCCTACTCTTTCATCCTTCTTTTCGTATGAGTTCCCTCGAATCGTACCCATGTATTCTAATTGATCTCTACACTTTAAATTACATCTAAACATCGAGACATCATCCATAAAATGAGATCATAACCCTTGAATCCATAATCAAATTCAAGGTAGAGTAAAGAGTCAAGTCTTAAGAGTTTCTTCGAGTCTTTTGAGAAGTCTTTTGCAAAACCTTTTAATTTTTTTTTAAGACTTGAGCAATTGAGTTTGAGGAAGAGTAGAGTTGTGTTCATTTTCTTCAAAATGATATATGGGAACTAAGTATTCCCAAGAGTAAATGTTTTTACATTTAAGATGAGAAGAAACACCGATTTCTAAAAGAGTTCTTGAGAAGTTTTGAACAATATCTCTTTTAAGAGAAATAGTTTGAGTAATAATCTCAAACCAGAGAAAGAGTTATGTTTTTAAACATATGAGATAAGTTATATTTTTGGGAGTAGTATTGAGCACCGATATGGAGACGAGTTTAGATAACTCAAAGTCCTCATAACCCATATAGCTAACGTGGGTAGAAAGGGTCATACTTTTTAAATGATTCCTTATTGCTTTTAAGCATAGACTAGTGGATCCACTTAGTTAGTAGGTCTTATACCCCGACAAAGTATAAGACAGTTTTGGCAGCGTGAGCTAGACAGTGTATCATCAAATAGCTCATAGTGATGGTTGCCGGTTAGATAATCTCCCACAAAGATATTTTGTATTCTTATATACAATAGAGTTATTTTGTATTCTTGCATACAAATTGAGTTATATTGTATTTTCTAATATATTGAGTTATTGTCTACTGTTTTAAAAGTTTTTCTTTATAATGCATCTTTACTACTGCTTTATATTGAAATGAGTTGAGTAAGTTTGAGTATCTATAAGTTTAGTTGAGACGATGTAAGTTGTTTCTTCAGTTCCAGTTCAATCTTATGTCTTGTTTAGATTTTCCCTTGCATGCTCGTACATTCCATGTACTAAAGCCATTTGGCTTGCATCTTTTATGATGCAGATACATGTAATCAGGATCATCAATCGGTGCTCCGTTGATCCAGTCGTGTTCCAGAATTGTTTGGTGTGCCTTCTTGCTTCCGGAGTGTTTCTTGTCTATTTCTAGTTATTTCAGTTTTGTTAGGATGATCAGGTCTTGTCCTGACATCCCTCATAGTATTAGAGGCTTCATAGATAAATAGACAGTAGTTCATGAGTCTTTTCATTTTCAATTGTTTATGTTGAAACTTGAGTTGCCACTTTAGCTAGTGAATGTTTTACTTCTAAAATATTCTGAGTTTATCTTTGAGGCAATTGAGTGAAGCTTCCATTTGAATTTATTGTTTTATGAGTAAGTTTTTCGCTAAGAGTTAAGCCAGGCCAAGGGTTCACTTGGGGCCAGCAATGGTTCTCGAGTGCCAGTCACGTCTAGGGTATAGGTTCGAGGCATGCCCAATTTGGTATCAGAGCCCAAAGTTCAAGAGTCCTAGAGTGTCTATAAAATCGTGTCTGTAGAGTCCTAGTTATCGGTGTGAAGCGCGCCACATCTATAATTAGGAGGCTGTAACATTTAGGAACTATCNTATTGTTTTATGAGTAAGTTTTCCGCTAAGAGTTAAGCCAGGCCAAGGGTTCACTTGGGGCCAGTAATGGTTCTCGAGTGCCAGTCACGTCTAGGGTATAGGTTCGAGGCATGCCCAATTTGGTATCAAAGCCCAAAGTTCAAGAGTCCTAGAGTGTCTATAAAGTCGTGTCTGTAGAGTCCTAGTTATCGGTGTAAAGCGCGCCATATCTATAATTAGGAGGCTGTAACATTTAGGAACTATCTCATTTTTTTCATACTCTTTCGTTCGATATAGTTCATCTCTATAAGTTTATCTCTAATTCGTGCTTATGCGTATCTTTCAGATCATGCCTCCACAAAGAGTTGTTGGAGGTCGTCCCGCTAGGAGGGATGTTGAACCACAGGATCAAGGGGTATCCAATGCACCAGAAGTGCAACCCCAAAGAGAGGTCACTAATGCTGAGTTCTGGGATGCTATCCGGAAGTTGAGTCAAGTGGTGACCAACCAAGCTGGGCAATAGAGAGAGGTTCGACATGATGTGGCTGATAAATCCAGAATTTGGGAATTTTTAAGGATGAAATCTCTGAACTTCACCGATTCAAGTGTCACTAAGGATCCGGAGAATTTTATAGAAGAGTTGCGGAAAGTGTTTGAGGTGATGCATGTGATAGATGTTGAGCGAGTGGAACTAGCTGCATACCAACTGAAGGGTGTTACTAGAGTGTGGTTTGACCAATGGAAGAAGGGTAGAGCTGAGGATGCACCAATTGTGAGCTGGGCAGTGTTTGAGGAGGCCTTCTTGGGGCGTTTCTTTCCCTGTGAGATAAGAGAGGCAAATGTAAGAGAATTCCTCACTCTTAAGTAGAAATCTATGAAAGTACGTGAGTACAACCTTAAGTTCACCTAACTATCCCGTTATGCTCCGGAGATGGTTGTTGACATGAAGAGCAGGATGAGTCTGTTTGTTGCTGGGTTGTCTCGTTTGTCAAGTAAGGAGGGCAAGACAACTATGTTGATAGGAGATATGGACATAGCAAGGCTGATGATCCATGTGCAATGGTTTGAGGAAGATAAGGTGAGAGATAGAGAAGAGTTCTGAAACAAGAAAGCTAAGACTGCAGGAAATGAGTTCGGACAACAGAAGAGTAATGCAAAACGGTCATCCTTCCAGCAAAAGCAAAAGGGACCTGCTCCATCATCTACTCGTGCACCTGCACCAAGGAACAATGTGAGTTTAAGAATCAAAGTTCACATAATTTTAGAGCTAGACTTGCACAGTCTCAATGTAGTGTAGCACAAGGAGGTAATGGGACTCCTGAATATGCTAAGTGTGGTAGGAACCACTCAGGAGTGTGTCGTGATGGCTCCACTATTTGCTTCAAGTGGGGTCAGAATGGTCACTTCATGAAAGAGTGCCCTAACAATAGGTAGGGCGGTGGTAATGGTGGCAATAAAGCCCAATCTACTTCAGTGGCTTCGCCAGACAAAGCTGCACCTAGAGGAGCTACTTCAGGGACCGGTGGAGGAGTAAACTGTCTTATGCTATCACCAGTTGCCAAAAGCAAGAGAATTCGCCAGATGTTGTCACCAGTATGATCAAAGTCTTTACTTTTGATGTATATGCTTTGCTAGATCCAGGAGCGAGTCTATCTTTTGTGACTCCGTATATTTCTATGAATTTTGATATTCTTCCTTAGAAACTTCTTGAGCCCTTCAGTGTTTCCACACCTGTTGGTGAGTCTATTCTAGCTGAGAGAGTTTATCGTGATTGTGTCAATTCTGTCAATCACAAGGACACCATGGCTGACTTAGTCAAATTAGACATGGTAAATTTTGTGTGATCACTGGTCTATTATCTCTTTTCCATGTATCCAATTTTGCGATACAAATAATAGGATTCTCTAGTTTCAAGGTTTGTTCTTCTTTAAATACATTTGTTATTTGTAGTTGTAGCATGTAGTAGATATCGTTTCACTTAGCTGTTGCATTTAAGCAAAGATTGATAGTTGTGAATTGCTTCTTTATCTTTGAAATTATCTTTCTGGTTATTCACATCTTCCAGTTAGATAAGTGTTGCCTCCTCTATGTTTCTTTCTTTCTCCTTTGCAAATTTTGGGTTTTATTAATTTCAACTTACAATGATCTACATGTTCTTTGAGTGTTGTATTGGATACATATTAGTTCACTGTTATATATATATATTAGCGAAAATTGGTGTGGTTAATTTGTTACTTTTATTGTAAGTAAGTGCTAATGTTTATCATTTATGCTCTTTTTCGCATGAAATCTGCCCGAGTTCATCATGAACTCATATCTCCTATCCTTGCCTCTTGAGTTGAGTCGAAACTCAACATTTCTCTTATATCGAATCAGACGGGTCAATAAAACCGATGAACAGGGCAGTGAAGGCAGTATACAAGGCTGGAAAGCTGAAATACAGGGCAAGTGAAAAAAATGCAGGAAATCGAGCAGATACATGTTGTATACATCAGTATACATTTGTAAAATAGGCAGTATACACTGATGTACAATAATTGTATACAATGGATACATGAACAAAAAATGCGTCAGGGGAAAATTAGCAAATTAGTCAAACTTCTTAACATAATTATTAAAAACATCTACACTTTAAAATAATTATTGAAAATGTCAATATGTCAATATTTTAGCAAATAAAATGTATCCAATTGATTTTCTTTCCTTTTATTTCTCAAATCAGACCCTACATTCATCTAATTTTACTCCTTATACGTGAAAATGAAGAAAAAAACTCTCATTACTCACTTTCCCCTCTTTCTAGGTTTTTACCCCAATTTCTTCCTTTCTCTCTCTTGAGTTTTTCACCATTGTTCTCTCCTTTTCTTGTCTCTCTCTTGAGTATTTCACCATTGTTCTCTTCTTTTCTTGTCTAAGAAAATCACGTCTTCTACTTTCCTCCAATTTGTTCAAGAAATCTTACAATTCCTTCAAAATATTTTTCACCCACTGATAAAGGTAAATACATTGTCACCAAGTATCTTTTGATTTTCAAAATTGGGTGCTGAAGATTTCGAAAAACTTGTTGAAGACCAAGTTGAGGAAGAACAATTTCCTATTAGTTTGTTTTGTATTTATAGTTTTTTTTTAGAATTTTGTATCCTTTCTCAATTAATATTCAAATCTGTATGTATGCTATTAATATTTATATTCATTCAAAATCTCATTTTGCATAGATATGAATCTTATATTTGGTCCTAATTTGAATTCATCCCAAAGGTATGTCAACTAGATATGTTTTTATTTATAGGAAGAACAACTTCGTATTGGTTTGTTTTATAATTGCTTTAAAATTTTTGTATCATTTCTCAATTTGTATTCAAAATCGTATGTATGCTATTAATATTTGTATTCATTCAAAAATCATGTTGCATAGTTTATGAATCTGGTATTGTTCCTAATTTGTATACATTCTAAAGGTATGTCAACTAGTTATGTATTTTATCAAAGAATGGTTGCAACAAATATTCACTTATTCTTTTTCAGTTTTACATTTTATTCTCACTTTTTCATCATACTGTTTTTTGTATTTTATATATTATTAGACAAAATACTACATAAAAGCTACAATGAATACAAACACAAATAAAATACATATTGGAATAAATATGACTTAAGAAAGGACACAAGATTTTGAAGAAAAAAATACATGAATATAAATACGTTTCTCAAATAACTATAGATTCATTTGGCATAACTATTGGAATGAATACAAACTAATAAAAAAAATACAAGTTTCATTATACAAAATACAACATGAAAACTATAATGAATACAAATAATATACATATTGAAATGAATACGATTTAAAAAAGGTTACAAAATTCTGGAAAACAAAAATACATTGTGAAAAAGGCACACGTTTGAGTTTTCTTTAAAAAAATGTAACTAATGAGAAAATTAAGTGATATTTACCTTTTTTTGAAATATTTTCTCCCTTCTGTTATTAAATAATTGTATTCTTTCAAATTAAACAAATTAAGAAATACATAAATAAGATATATAACAAACTAAAATATTGACACTTTTAATAAATATTGAAAATGTGGCTAAGGGATCCTATTAAATGCTAAAATATTGACATTTTGAAAATTTTCCCTATTTAGATTACGACAGATTGAACTAAATTGGGCTTGCCAGCCCAACAGTTTGAAACTTGGGCAAGGGCCCAAGTTTATGATCTCCTTTCCCCTTGATTGTATTTGATTTATTTCTTGTTTAACTAACTTCATTTGTTTTGGTTTTAATTTAATTAACTCCCCATAAAATAATATTTTTTATGTTAATTGAAATAATTAAGTTCTTATTATTTACTTACTTTGTTATTTATAAAAATTGTTTCCCTAAAAAATATTTTTTAATACATTTCCTTTCAAAATATATTTTAAAATGGGTTTTTCTTTACTTCGTTAATTTTCAAAATTAGTCAAATATTTAGTCAAGTCATAGGTTAACCACACGTTAGCGGACATTTCAAGGGCCTAACACTTTCTTAAAGTGTAAATTGAACCCCGAACCTCCTTTGATATTTTCAAATGATTTTTCTGCTTAATTTTCTTTTAAAAAATTAAGTGACGATTCTCTTTTAAAATCGATTTTTCTTTACAAGTTAAGTTGCATCGATTTTTATAAAAACTAAGTCTTTTTATTTCTTTTTTCGATAAAACAGACTGAATTGAACTTGTATCTATTATGAATTAGACAATTAATTTTAATAGTAACAAATCAACCAACATACTTCAAAATGAGTTAAACTTTTATTTTAAAGGTGTATTACACAAACACTAAAGTTGAATCAGAACAAAGAGAATTAAGCATGAATTAAACAAGTAACTAATGACATGCAATCAAATTCAAACCTTTGAACCTTTCAAAACTTCAAAACTTCAAACTCTCTGCTCGAAATTGATCACTGAATACACATCGTTGAAGGTAAGTATAACTGTGTAATTGTGAAGAAAATTGCGAGTGAGAAGCGGCGAGAGAAAATCGCCAGTGAGAAGCCGCGAGAGAAACGTTGGGAGGGAAAGATTGAAAAAATAAGGATGAAGTCAATTTAATTCAACCAAATTGCATATATGGTTAAAAAAAATAATGTTGCCAAATGTTATAAATATTTTTTAAATGGTGCACACGTAAGTGATTTACCCATAAATGAATGGGCACCTCCAAAATCAAGAAGACTACCAGTCAAGTAGTTAGTAATAGGTGGGTATTGGATAGATAGGTGTGAACTATGAGTCATTTGAATTAGGTGAAAATAAATAAATAAAAGCCTGTGAACTATGTAAATTATGATGTAGAAGAGATTTTGTGGCAAAGTTTGGGAAATGAACTACTCTATTTTTTGGTTGTTGCTGTTTTAACCTTCTATTATTTGAAATCTTTAAGTTTGATTAATTCAAAATTGTGTTGAATACATCTTTTTTAAAGAAGATAAATCATTTCCTACCCACAAAAAACTGACAAATTCAATCTAATCGACCCCCCCCCCCCCCCCCCCCCCCTCCCNCCCCCCCCCCCCTCCCCCACCCCTCCCACAATATTTTTTTTAAAAGTTTGATTTGACTTCTAAAATTAAAAACCTATTAAATTTGGTTTGATTTTGATTGAAGTAAAAAAAGTGATTCAAATAAATTATATCGATGCTATTTAGAAAAGAGTTACGTGTCAAAAACACATCTAAACCATTTCTCTTTTTGAGTTTCATTTCTAAACTATTGGAAAACCATTTCTAAATTATCAGTCATTAGTTTGAGAAACACACTTAGACAATATCACAGTGTTAGATACAACCATACGTTCTTATCAACACCACACAATCCATCCAAATAGAACCTTAACTCCTGAGCACAACTATGTTCTTCATGTTCGGATCAAATCACTCATTTTCACTGAATCAACCCTTATATTACAAGGGGTTACACACGATCTACATGAAAACATTATCGATGATAGAGATATTGTATTCTTGATTCTTTTTTGCAAGAGTTACTTATATTACAAGGGGTCATCAACTAAATACCTTTTCTGTTTACCATCGACCACAATATGATGGCTAGCCTGGAATGGTTATCATGTGCTTAGAGACATACTTAAGGTGTTTTTGTGCGGAAGACACTTTTAATTCGTCTGATTATTTATCAATGACAAAATATTGATATAACACATTTTACTATAGTGCAATTCAGACAACACCGACCCTTTATGGAATATCCCCCTAAATTTTGCCCGATTTATCATATCATAGCAAGGAATTTTTTACCAAACAAATTCATTATTTAAACCAATTCATCAAAATAATACATTTTGTTAAATTTTTTGCAAAATTAGTATAAACGTGGTAACGTTTTAGGGCATACTTTCTTTTTAAAATATTTAGTTGTGTTAAATATTGTGGCTGGTGGCGTTAGGTAAACGTTACCATGAGTAACTTTTTAAGCCAAATATGTTACTCTGAGGTACATTTTACACCTAAAACATTACTCACAATTAGAGTTGTCAATTTGGGCTGGCCCACTCCATCCGAGCCAACCCATACATGCTTAGAAATTCGACGGGCCAGGCAGGGCTAGCCCATTTTTTGTGTGGGCCAGAAATGGTCTGCCCAACACACAAGTACGTGGGCTACGGGCTTTTCCGGGCCATCCATCTTTTCTTAAAAGTATATTTTTTATTATTTTTTAAATTAAATTATAATTTAAAAATATTATTATAAATATCGACAAGACAATATAATATTACATGGTGTTAGTGTTAGTATTTGTTAATCAAATACACAAATAAAATTATCTTTATAATATTTATTAAATTTGATTTCAAGTAAAAGCAAAAATAGCTAAATAGAAATATTAACCTAATTGTTTTGCAATGATCATAATAAAATACAAAAACTATGACAATATTCTATAGGCTATGACCTATGTAGTGATTCCCTAGAAATTTTAGGGAATTTTTATTTTATGTAGTACATATTTTATAAACATAATTTGCATTTAAATTGTAATATTTCAAACTTTAAACAGATATTGAGTTTAGACTCTTGTTATTTTTAATTAATACTCTATTATATTTTTATTTTTTAATTAATTTTTATTTGGTCCACAGGCCGGCCCTATCCATATTTGTCAAGCTCCACAAATCGGCAGGTTTATTCAGGCCGGACTAAAAATCTCTTTTCTTAAATGGGCTCCAAAAATCATAGCCTAGCCCTATCAAATCACGGGTTAGGCCAGGCCGGCCCAACGGGCCTAACCCATATTGACGGCTCTACTCACAATAACGTTTCTTACGAATCCAATCACAGGCCATCAAATCCTACAACGTTGCAAATTTAGCTATTAAACGATACTATTAGTAACATTTTGACTTTAAAATGTGACCGTCAGTTACGACACTATGTTAAAGTCACATTCCTCCATTTTCCAAACTAACCACATATGATTATAAAATAAATTTTGTTGTAAGGAATGTTTTGCATATTCCAACAATATTTAGCAAAGTTTTTACTTGTGTAGCCATTGTTGAAATAATATTCACAAAACTTCATCAGGTATGAATTAAATAAGTCAATTTAATATATCATACTATGTTAATTAAGTTCTTAATATAGCTTTTTTATTATTTATTTATTAATATTTTTTTAAAAAAAATGTCTTATGTTTACGTGTAGGATAAAAATGACAAATTAAATTTTGAACATAATATGATAGTTGTTTTGTATTGGAGTGGTTAAATAATTACTGATATGAATAGATTCAGGTATACTGAATGTGCTAGAACGATTATTAGCATGTCTACCTCAACTAACTATGTTGAATTGGTCAGATTATTGCACGAGAAAATGGGAACACATAGTGAAAATATTCAAATGGATATTTCTGGAAGATATCCATGTTCAATTCAAGGAATCAATTCAAGGTTCATTGAGTTTAAAATTGAGAATGATCAATCTTTGTTACAATTCTTTTTTATATAAAAAGTTTGCGGGATTGATATAAATATTTTGGAGATGTTTGTAAAGACCAAATCAACAAATCAAAATGTAGTATTTCAAGTTAGTGGTCATCATGGTTATCAAATGAATCCGTTGGCTCAAAATTATGGATTTGTCACGGTTAGTCAATCTCATTTTCCAGAATCGATTGTTCAACCATCATTTCAAGAATTGTCGATGCATGACCATTGATCATTTGATGAAGGCTCAAGTAGCCAAATGTCTATTGATTATAGTCATAGGGAATATAAGGTCATGTAAAACAACAAATCTATATTGAAGAAATAACCTTTTAGATTACAAATTACTGTTTTTAAAACAATCTTCTATATTCAAAATCTTGCTAGAATTTAACTAATATATTTTTTGTAGAGATAATGAGACCAACATTGATCAATATAATGCTGTAAATGTTGAAATTAGTAGTGAAAGTTCGGACGAAGATGAACCTTCAGAAGAGAATGATGAGAGTGAAATTGATGAAAATATCGATTATATTAGAGATGTTTCTCAAAATGATACTAGTGTAAATCTTCATAATTATGAACATGGTGTGTCTCAAATGCAAAATCATATTTTACTCTATTTTAGGACATTGGAGAATGAGGAAGACATATCATGTCTACATGTGAATCTGAGTTGGAAAATTGTTCAGTTTGGTCTGAGGAAGCCAAAAAGATTTTAAAAAGGTATGTTTTTTTAGTAGTAAAGAAAGTTGAAACGGGCTATAACGACTTGGGGTTTACACAAAATAAAGAGTTCAAGGTGGTAACGTCAACCAAGAGTCTATGGGTTGTGAGATGTAAGTTTTATAATTTATTGGGTTGCTTGTGGTTTCTTCTAGGGCGAAACGTTGGAGATAAACTTTGGAATATAGGAAAATATATTGAAAATTATAAATGTGAGACTGAAGGGATTTCTAGAGGCGACACCAACCTAAATATCAATCTAATTACATCTCCGTTTCTAAATAAATTTAAAAAAATCCTAACTACTTGGTGGTAGATGTCATTTCAAAGGTTCATGAAAAATTTGGCCATCAAGTGACATACAGAAAAGCGTGCTTGAATGTCAACGCGCATTTGAATTGGTGTATGGTGACTTCGAGAAATCATTTAGTGATCTGTCATGCTTGTAAAAATGGTGACTCTCTTAGAAGTGATAACGCTCAGATTACCCTCAAAATAAGTTAAAAGAGTAAGCAGTCGTTAGCAATAAAAATACCGAACTAAGAGTCACAATTGAATTCCACAAGAAACAATTTATCGACAATTGAAAAGACAGAGAATTACAAGCTATTAGCTTGAATCTAAACTTAAGAATACATAATTATAAAAAATATACCAACATGGGTTGTGGTGCACTGGTGGGAGTGCTTCACTCTTAACCAGAGGTCTCGGGTTCGAGCCTTGGGTATGGAGAAAATCATGTTGGGAGCGCCACCTCCAAATGGGCCTTGTAAAGCGCAATCCAAATTTAGTCGGAGCCCCAATGTGAGCTCCGGACATCGGATGGAAAACCAATTTTTTTTAATAAAAAATATGATGGTTTAGTAACACAAATTAAGATTTTGGGCAAAGAACTAATCAAGCAAAGGATAATTAAGAATTGGAAAATTCAGAACTCTAACACTCATTCAACGATCTACTGCAATCTCAACACATGTTAATTCAATCATAGGTAGGCCAGGTCATCTTTAACAACACTAATCTCCTTTTGGTCTCAAAGTGCTATATCATAGAATATTCTTTCGGTCTCAATCATGTAATTCAACACAACAACCTAATACCTTATTTTAGACCTCTCTTTCGAGTTAGTCCTGCATTCAACAATGAAAACCTAAATCTTCTCCTTTTGGTCTTAAAACTCAAGATTCAAAGCTAAAAGGTAGTTATTAATTTAATTCTCCACTTCACGAATTCTCTTTCGAGCAACCCACAAATATAGGAAGCTAGATCTGAGCGTGTTCTTAAATCATAAATTCAAACATGAGAATTAGAATAAACTCAATTTCATGAATAATAAATATGGAATCAAATACAAAAGCAAAAGAATGAGAAATCAAAGACCCAAAGAATTTATCTATTTCTAGCACAAACTCCAATCTAAATTAGCAATTATACCCACAATTATATTCATGCAATACAAAGCAAGGGAGAGAAGAGAGGATAAGAAATATTACTATTAGAAACACAATCTCCAATCCAAAGGATGAATTATGAGGCAACTTGCCTTCAAATTCTCAACCCAAAAATAAATTGTACAAGTTTTTTTCTAAGCTAAACTCTAAGATAATCTTCAATATTCAATGGTGGTATCCTCCCCTGAATAATGACTGCTGGTGAGTGTAAAAAGGTTTTTGAGATCAATTTGGTGAATCCAATCTGCCCAGGTATCGGCGATTTCTTTATCGCGGTCGCGATAACTTGCTTAAGCTATCTCGATGAGTAGTGTCATAAGATCATGTGTTCGCGAACATTGACCATGCGGTCACAAAGTCTGAATTTCTTGACCTACGCAATCGCGACCTCTGTTTCACCTAATCACGATGAATTTTCTATTGCCATCACTTTCTTCCAATTGACCTCTTCTTGCTTCAATTCCAATTGGTTTCTTCAAACATTTTCTAAATCAACTCTTCATTTCATTTTCCAGCAAATATGAAGAAAACCACATTAAAAGCACCAATTCTAAACTAAACTAAGCCAAAATAACTAGAACAAGAGCCTCAAATGAGTGAAAATCCACCACTCATCAACAAGCAAGGCTAATTTTCAATTATTCAACTAAAAAGTGAAGAAGTTATGTCAAAAAATAACATAAAGATGTTAGAAGTAACAGTCCCACAATGCTTAGGAAAAATCTTAAGTTTCTCCTTCACTGCTGGTTCACCACCTTCGCTTGCATTATCCATTTCATCGTTAAAATCATCCAACTTATTACCTTATATATCAATGTTGGAGTCCTCTAAAATATTGATAACATCAGGGGTCTCAATGGACATTGGCAGCACAGGTAATGAGGTAAAGTTAGGGGCATTCTCAAAATGTTGAGGCCAAGGACCACCAAATACATTATCAAGTGATGAAAGACTTGTATTCCTTGATATTTGTGACATTGTGTATGAAACAATTTCAGTATTTATTGGTTGATATGTCATGCCTGATGCTCAGGGAGTGACTTCCTGAGTGTGGCTCCTTGAAATGGAACCAATATCACAAGTTGCGTGATCATCTTCTGAGACTAATTCATCCATTTCAACAGGCACTCGTCCTTTCTCAATAGCACGAGCCCTCCTACCAGCATCACCACCTTTTCTTTGCCTACGAACAGGGGGGTGTAAATGATCAGGATGTACCTCATCTCTTTTCTAATCTGCTTGTACATTAATCCTAGCAGCCTCGTGCACATATGTCAAGCATATTTCTCCTTATTCATTCCGCACTATTGCGCAAAGTGGTCTTAGTGAATACACGATGTACATTTTTATATAGGGAGCAAACTAAAAGATCCTAGTGAAACTTAAAAAAACATTACATTATCTGTATATGAAAGTTATAAACTTTTGTTAAAGCTATAAAACAATAATATTAAGACTACAATGAACAACATAATCAATAACTAGTTAATGTTACTGAAAAATGAAAAGCAAACAGAATCCTTCTGTCTTCGAGAATGGAAACAGAAGAATGAAAAAATTTACGTTCTTAAAGTTTCCATTCTTTTTTATAACAGATGCTCAAATAAAGACCAAAAGCACTTATGTAATATATTCCAAGAAAAAACATATGTAACAATTTTCCAAGTCAAAATTTCCGAGAACAAGTAATATTCACCTTGCCATTGGTATAACCCCAAAAGATAAATCACGAACATATATGATCTAATAGATATCATTGTTTCATATGCCGTTGAATTTGACACATAACCTTCTAGTTGTTGAGGACGCTGAGTAGGATTACCAATAACAATACGAGTGACGTGTCGACCCAAGTAAAGTAAGGGTCATCGTATCGAAGTGGTTCATGATTGACCAGTGGATCACAAATATATTGAAGTTGCTGGTTCCAAAAAGGCAATCATTGTGCATGCTCTAACTCTCAATTTTTATTTGGTCTTCCCTTACAATCATGGTGAAAATGTGTGGCGTCAAATAGAAATGAAGTTGGTATCATTTGTTTCAATGCAAACTGCCTCATAACTTGATCATGCAAGTAAACCTTGACGACATCCCAACAAAAAAATGGAACTTTAACATGCCATATACCTTGTCCCATGCGACAATAGTCAGGAAGACTCTTAATTAAGTCATCAGAACATGGTTCCCAATTAAACTACATGAATAGAAAACAAATGAGTTTCAGCTACAATATATATATATATATATAGAAAATTAAAACAAAACCGATATAACATCATACATGATCCTCGGTCATGGAATCAAGTGCATCCCTAAAATCTTTCAACACATGCATGGTGGTATCGGTCCAACAAAAATGTGCAAACAATCTAGTAGCACGTGGATCTCTACGTAAACTAACAAGAAAACTATTTTTGATGTCCCTTTGTGCTATTACATGAGGTCTTAAGACAGTAACTCTCTCCAATGCCCAAATCTAAACATAACATATAAATGTATAATTAGGAGATTATAAACTAGAAGAAATATTAATAAATAATTGATTTAGTTATTAAGTATACCTAGAGTAGTGATATAAATCCATCTATCTCATTTTGGTTATCCTACCGAGAGAGCGATCCAAGCACGCTAAGGTCGCACTACCCCAACTATAAGATCTAATTTCATTAATGTCCTTGAGCATATGAAGGTACATAAGCTTTAAATAATTAGATCTTATTAGGTTGTTGTTAATTTGATTGACCATATCTTGTGTTGCCAAGTCAGGTAATTGTAGTTGCTCTAGCATGTGCGCATTAAGTGTGATTACCTTTAGGCAACTACAGTTGAAGTCTTTAGGACGTGGGATAAAACCTAATAAATCTAATAAGATAAAATTACATTGACGTCCTCGAGCATATGAAGGTACATAAGTTTTAAATAATTATCGAATGTATTAGCCATCATCATACCAACAATCATCCAAAGCATGTAACATCTAGCTATTTGATTGACCATATCTTGTGTTGCCAAGTCAGGTAATTGTAGTTTCTCTAGCATGTGTGCATTAAGTGTGGTTCAGTTGCAGTCTTTAGGACGTGGAATAAAATCTAATAATCTTTGGCAAATACTAGTAAAATTATTCGCGCTTCACTCGAGAATTTAATATTACAGAATTTATGAAATAATACTTAAAATATACCTGTCATTAAAACTAAAACACTATATTATTTGACATACAAGATTACGTAGTAACAAACATTAATTATGTAAAGGAAAATGAAAGTTATTACATCTTATCATTTATCCTTAATAACATAAGCATAAATTAATGACTCTAAAAATACATACCATGATCTGTAACATAAACAAGGGTGTCAATGAGCCACTCAACAGGAGCAAAGTACACAAATATTTAATTGTGAAGAAGAAGAAGATGTTCAGAATTTTCGTTGTTTTAAAATGAGAGGAAATTCATCTATTTATAGATAACAAAGGGTAGTGTGATCAAATGTTTATTGTGCCTTATCGGAAAGGTTACAACTATTTGAAAAAGTTGCAACCTTTCGGCCTGGTCACAACCCTTTGAAAAGGTAACAACCTTTCATAAAAGTTACAACTGTTCATAAAAATCGCAATTCTTCATTAAAGTCGCTACTTTTCATAAAAGTCACAATTTTTCATAAAAGTCGCAACTCTTCATTAAAATCGCAACTTTTCATAAAAGTCACAACTTTTCATAAAAGTCACAACTTTTCATAAAAGTCACAACTTTGCATAAAAAGTCACAATTTTTCATAAAAGTCGCAACTCTTCATTAAAGTTACAACTTTTCATAAATGTCACAACTTTTCTTGAAAGGGGAAGACTAGTTTTGGAAATAAACAAATTAAAAGGGAATACTGGTTTGTGGTGGCGCCATATAAGCAGGCTTAAGGTTCTCTTTTATGTATATATATGATATATGATTTTGTCAATCCCCTATGGTTCTCGTGACTCATTACTAAGTACTAGATCACCATTTACTGAAATTGTTCTTGGAAGTATATTCCAGAACTAGAGGAAGAAGGGGAGAAGAACAAAGAAGGAAGAAACAGTTTGTTTTTCTTATTAGTAAAACTGAACTCAATTGAAAAACTTACATTCACTAACAACAAAGTCTCCCTTATATAAGGAGATTTGTGACCGTTACTATATAACTAACTAATAGTTAGTTATAACTAACTTTAATTAAGAAATACTAACAACCTTCTTTTTCTTTATCTCAACACTCCCCCTCAAGCTAGGAAGGGGAGAATATATCACATAGTCCTAGCTTGGAATTAAGATAGTTGTGATGAACTCTAGTAAGCCCCTTAGTCAGCATATCTGCTGGCTGTTCTTGTGTTGAAATGTAGCTAGTAGTAATAACTCCTTGAAGAATTTTTTCTCTGATGAAATAACAATCAACATCAATGTGTTTTGTTCTTTCGTGATAAACCGGATTTGCTGCTATTTGCATTGCAGACTTGCTATCACTGAAGACACAAACTGGGAGTGTTACCTCACTTCCAATTTCCTTCATTAAACCTAGTATCCATACTAGTTCTGCTACAACAACTGTAAGACTTCTGAACTCTGCTTCTGCAGAGCTTCTGGAAACTGTAGTCTGTTTCTTTGACTTTCAAGAAACTATTGAATCTCCCAGCTTCACAAAATAGCCAGTTACAGACCTTCTAGTTTGTGGACAAGATGCCCAATCAGCATCACAATAAGCACTGACCTTCTCTTCTGAACTACTAGACAAAAGAACTCCTAACCCTGGCTGATTTTTGACATACCTTACCACTCTAACTGCAGCTTCCATATGTGACTTTTTAGGATCTTGTAGAAACTGACTTAAAGTTTGTACACTAAATGCTATATCAGGCCTGGTCATTGTTAAATAAAGCAGTTTCCCAACCAACCTTTGATATGCCTTTTGATTAGTAGGAGGATCATTATTTGGTTTCATGTGCTTGACATGATCATCAAACTGTTTTGAGGTGAGTTTTAGGTTATAGTCTATGGGAGCCCCAGCTGGCTTAGCTGCTCCTAACCCCAATTCAGCCAATAGTTCTAATGCATACCTTCTTTGATGCATTAGTATTCCTTTGTCAGACCTTGCAAATTCAATACCAAGGAAAAATTTTAACTCTCCTAAATCTTTCATCTTGAAAGTCTCTGGCAAAGTAGTTTTGGTTTCCTCTATCAACTTCAGACTATCACCAGTGACCAACATATCATCTACATATACTAACACAAGTTTAACTCATTTAGGTGTCTTTTTAACATACAAAAAGGGATCATATCGACTCTGAACAAACCTGAACTTCACCAATGCCTCTGATAACTTTGTATTCCATTGTCTAGGAGCCTGTTTTAAACCATATAGGGATTTGACTAGCCTACACATCTTGTTCTCCCTCTGGCTTGCAAACCCCTGAGGCAAGTCCATATATATCTCATCAGTTAGGTCTCCATTGAGAAAAGCATTATAGACATCCATCTGATGAACATACCATTTATTCTTTGCTGCTGCTGCCAGAACAGTTCTTACTGTTTTCATTTTTACTACTGGAGAGAAAGTCTCTTTAAAATCTATACCTTCTCTTTGATTATACCCTTTTGCAACCAGCCTAGCTTTAAACCTTTCTACCTCACCTGAAACTTTATACTTTACTCTATACACCCATCTACACCCAATAGGTTTCTTGCCTTTAGGTAAACCAACCACATCCCAAGTATGGTTGTGACTTAAAGCTTCTACTTCATCTTTCATAGCCTGAACCCACCTTGAATCTTTACTTGCCTCCAAGTAGTTGGTTGGTTCAGAAACTGATGAAGAAGCTGCTAAACAAGTCATGTACTCTTTTGACAACCTCTCATAAGACACATACTTAGACAGTGCATAAGGCACTTTTTTGTGAATGTTTAAAGAGACAAAATCAGTCATCCAAATTGGTGTCTTCCTGTCTCTAGTTGACTTTCTCTGACCCTGCACCTTATGGGACATGTCTGTATTAGTAGCCTCTTGTGTCACCTCATGTTGGTTACTCTGAGAGCCTAAGACTGTATCTTGTGAATCTGCAGAACCACAAACTTCATCACCTATTTGAGGAGCAACTTGAATTGTCTCAACACTTGTAGTTGTGACAGTTGCCCTATACTGCTGATCACCTAGGGGAAACACACACTGATGCTCTTGAAGGGACTTATTTTTCTCCTTAAATGGAAATACATCTTCTCTAAAGGAGACATCCCTGCTCACAAAGAAAGACTTATTTACTATATCATACAAGACATACCCCTTTTGAGTATCAGAAAACCCATAAGTACAGTGGTTTTTGTTCTAGTTAACAACTTATCATGCTCATTAAGTACCTTAGCATAACACAAACATCCCACTACTCTAAGATGATCACAGTTGGGCTTCTTCCCATACAACCTTTCATATGGAGTTTGATAATGTAACACTAAACTTGGTAGTCTATTTATAATGACAACTGCTAACACACAATACCCCCAGAATCTTATTGGGATCTCCCCTTGAAATCTTAGTGCTCTTGTTACCTCTAAAATGTGTCTGTGCTTTCTTTCTGCCACTCTATTTTACTGAGGAGTGTATGCACATGATGTCTGATGAACAATCCCAAGACTTTTAAACAAAACTATTGCACAATGAATTCACAAATTCAGACCCATTATCTGTTCTTACCACTTTTGCTACCTTATTAAATTGAGTCTGTACATAACTCAAAAAATGCTTCATCTGAACAAACACATCAGTCTTAAATTTCAGCAAAAACACCCAAGTCACTCTGGAGAAATCAACAATTGTCAAGAAGTACCTATTGCCAGTCATAGTGGGAACTCTATAGGGCCCCCATAAGTCCATGTGTACAAGATCAAAGCAACAAGTAGTTTTAATATTGCTAGAAGGAAATGACAACCTAGTTTGTTTTGCACTAGGACACACAGTACATTGTTTCAGTCCATCATCTATATCGAAAGACTTCTCTACATACAAAATTCTCTTTAGTACATTAGTAGACACATGTCCAAACCTCTTGTGCAACAGGTCCACCTCTTCTTGCTGCTTCTTTTCTACAGAATTTGCAACCAATTCTTTTCCATTTGACTGACTTCTTAGTACTCTGATCAGCTAAAAAATATAGTCCACCATTAATCCTTCCAATTGCTCTCACCTTCCCAGTGTAAAGATCCTGGAATACACAGAAATCAGGGAAAAAACTTACTAAACACTGCCATTCCTTGACTACCATAGACACTGAGAGCAGCTTATAACTGAATTGAGGTATATGGAGAACATTAGAGATAACATTTCACTCGGTCAAACAACTCCTACCTACATTAGATACTACAACTGTATCACCATTGTTGCACCCTATTTCAAACCGACCGAAATAGTTCACAACATAATATGGCTGACACTCTGATTTTTGGAAAAAATTGTTTTTGTTTTAGAGTCGCCACCTAAATTTTAAGGAAACTATTAGGAAAACCATTTTTTAAAATATGTAAATGTGAACTCTGTTTTGATTTGCGAAACCAGTGAGATTCTAAGTAAGGGATTTGGTTACTCGAGGGGAAGGTGTTAAGCATCCCTCAGAGCCTATCCGAAGATAGTCCTTTAAACTCAATTTAGGAAAATATGATTAGGAAAACTTGTTTATTTATTTGCTTTTAATGATGAAACGATAAGTTATTGGTTAGTTTAAGAAAAGGGTACAATACAAGGTACGACACATATATGTCTTATAAATTATATTTAATAGTAGTATTGTAAAATAAATAAATAAATGTACTTAAATATACGATATATTCACATGTAAGATATATATAGATAGGTGTATCATAATAAAATCATCCCAAAAATATATAGATGTTGAATTTGCGAAAATATGTCGTCTTATTAAGACGTAAAAATAAGGTAGTAGTTGAGTGTAAATATGTAGTAATATGTGATGTGTAATTTGGATAAAATAGAGTTTCCAAAAAAATTTAAAATAAATAAATAATAAAGATACTAAATGTTAAAATATTAGATAGAAATAAAAAATTATGCTTATTATAAAGTATAGTATATACATGTAAGTTGTTTAGAACATATGAGCACTTATTATTTATTTACATGTATAGACAAATTGATGATAGATTATATATAGTAAAGTAATATGTATATTTAAGTGTAGGCATTCATAAATTATAAAAATAAATAAATAACATTAATAAAAGAGATATTAGATAAAACTAGATTATGTAGAGAAAATATAGAATATACCTTTATATGTATGACACATATATGTACATTGTATTTGAACTTGTTGGCATATCTAAAATTTTGAAATGGCATGTTAAAAGATTAAAATGTTTTTAGCAATATTTGATCCAAAAAGAATAAGAATAGTCAATATACTTTATAAAGAGTTGATGTAAAGAGTATAAAAAATAAAATTTGAAATAACGTGTTACAAGATTAAAATATTTTAGTAATGCTTGATTCGAAAAATAAGAATAGTCAATACATTTTATAAGGGGTGATGTAAAGAGTATAAAAATAGGCCTAACTATTAGGACTCATTCTATAGTCACATTAAAAAAATATAATTCCACAAGTTAATTAATTTAGCCTTTATGCATCTCTAAACTCATTTGGAAGTGTCCCAATTCATGAGTTTTATTTTTTCCTACTCAAGTACCTGAATGAATATTATTTCACCCTTTAAAACTTCAATTGAGAATTTTAGATGATAATTTTTCCTATTTCTTAAGATAAAGGCCTAAGTCGATATGTATTTCTTTTTCCCAATTTTAAAACACTAAACGAATAATATTTTAACCGTTCGAAACTTTATTTGGAAAACTTTTGAAACTATAAGCCCCTCTTTTCAACTTAAAAGGCCTGAAAGAATATTATAAATAAAAATGCTAACCCATTTTTTAAGAAAATATCTTTTGTATCATATGTTCTAAATGTGTCTCAACTAAATTCGTAAACAAATAATATCAGTTCACGTAAAATAAGCTTCAAAATAAAAACCAAACAGTATATCAAAACTTGTAAGTAAAGGTTAGTCAATATATCCAAATAATATAATTAAGACTCGAAAAGAGGAAGACTAAGAAATATTGGATTCCTAATTTGCGAGAATCCAAGCGTTGTGATGATCCTAATTGATGTTGGCCTAATATCTTAGGCCAAAAAATGAGTTCCTCAGTAGAAACTCCAGCCCTCCGATTGCACATGAGACATAAGAAGAAAAATAAAGAGTTAGAAAGAGAGGTACACCCGAATAATAGTCTCTATTAATGACATGTTTAGACCCATGTACAAGTATTATAATCAAGAATGCGACAAAAGCTGAGAACAATATTCCTAATTATAGACATTCATATATTAAAAAAAAAAAGAAAAAAAAAAGTATCATGCCAATAATAATCATAACGATCAGCAAGATTTTAATAATTCGAAGTCAACAATCTAGCGCATCAATTGAGTACTACATGCTCTAAAAGCTTCGCTAGACATTATTCATCAAGCTAAGAAGAATATCACTTCAAAAATATGTCTATTAATAGAAATGTAATAGCAAAGCTGATGATTTATACAAGTTACTACAAAGGGTGCTCTTTTAGGAAATCATTTGCCGATCGATTAGGATTAAACAAGGAGGTGTTGGCTAATATGCTTACACTACACCTCCTACATACTAAAGAAAACAAAGGGTTTAAAAGGCCATATTTTACTCTTGGAAAGAATGCGTAAAAACAAAGTTCTTAAGCCTATGGTGAGGAGAAAATCTCAAACTTAATACACATCAAAACGGAACAGATTTAAACTAAATTGTGTGGTATTAGTTTAGAGCATGAAATTTTAAACAATGGCAAAAGAATAAATTTTACATAAACATATAACCCACATCTTATTTTACTGTCAAAAATGTATTTATCATCTACTATTTTACTGCTCATATGCATGGGGGATCTAAGTCACACATTATACAAGAAAGGGAAATGGACTGCTAACCGTATTTTCATAATATAAATAAATATTTGGCTGAAGTTAAGTTGAAAGGAGAGTGCAATTCGAAAGATAAGAAAGTTATGGCTACATTTTTTCTAGGAATTCTGGATTTTACAAGATAAGATGTAGTAACTATCAACATACTCGTTCTGTCGAGATTTAATTTGACACGAAGTTCCTTACATGACATCGATGTTTGGAAATTAAAAGAAATCTTTGAAGATACATTCCTACGAGCTCAATGTATGTAACTCGTCTAGGAAAGTGGACCAAGAAAAACAGAGCCTATACTAGTTATTTTCTGAAGATAAGCCTTCATACATATTTGTTATTCTAAGGAAAAAAGATAAACAAAATACGTCAAATACAGCAAATAATGTATGTTTTGTTCTCTTCAAACATATATGAATTGTGTCCTTTAAATAATGCGACACCTCAAGATATTTTATATGTTGACCTACGATAAAATAGTAGCAACAATGTATTATCCCTAGAGTTCGATAGAATAGAAGTAAGCAACCAGATCATCTTGAGAAGCATATACTCAACGGACTATATCATTCTTCTTCTCTTTTGATTCATATGAGATTGATTTATTAACTAATTCATGGTCATGGTAATTAAGATAGATAACAATTCATCGACTCATATCTTTAACCTCATAAACATACGCCCTTAGTTACATGGATGTGCAAAGATTTTCAAACAAGAAAACCAGACCAACTTCAGTTATCTAGATCGCAAAAAATAGTGATGTGGCTTAAGTTTAATACCTAAAACTAATTAGTTTGTATAAAATATATTTAACAGGCATACCTCGCATATCAAATAGACAAATCAACAATTCCTCTAATTGAAATTATCTCATAATAACCATTTTATGTATATACTCAGAATAGCAAATGAATTTTAATAAGCAGAATCAAGATAACAACACAGAGTAACTATATTTTATCTCCAAAAAAAAACTAAAAAAAGCGTAAAAGTGGGGCGATTTCTGACCTTGTGTGGAGCAGCAAACTAGAACTTCAAAGCCAAGAGATTTAAACTTCCAACTTTCTCAAACTCTAATTCAAAAAAAAAAAATAGAAGGACCAGAAAAAGAAGAGGATTTTTGAATTCTAAAAAAAAAACTTGAAGTGTGTTGCAATGTTTGCTCTTTTGGATAGTTCTTTGAATTTCCTGGATGATTGTTGGATTGCTCTTGGATCCGTCTTCCTCTTTATAGCCGATTTGGGGCCTATACTACGTTCAAAAAATAAGTGATGGAACCTTACATCCATCAGATTAAAGGGACGACTTGCCCCAAATCCAATGGTTCTTCATGCCTTTCGCCTTTTTCAGGCGTAGCAGTGCCGGTGGTAAGGCTTTTGAGGTCTGTTTTGGTTCATAAAAGATGATGGAAGGGATGTAAAGTTGATAGGAAGGGGCTATAATTGATGGACGGCGTGGGGGATGGTGTTGGAGACCGCCGGATATTGTTGCTTTCCGGCGGTCTATAGCCGTTTTCTTTGGTAGACCTGGGAAAGGGGCGAAACGTTTGGGGAAGAAGGAACTTGGGGAAGGAGAAGCGTCACTTCTTGGGAAAAGAAGAAGTTTGAGGCGATGGGGGAGGTTGTACGATTTAAGAAAAGATGAAAAGGTCTTACTTAATTCGGGCTGTCCGATCATTTGATCGGACGGTTAAGATAAATCAAGGATTAAAAGGAATATATATATTATGGAAAAAGCTTAATTAACTAGGACCGTTAGATTTAATCGTAGGGTCAAGATTTAAGCTAAAGAAGCACAATCCATGTGCTCGCCTACGTGGCATACACGGATTGGCCGGTTTAAGGAGACTTGGATTGCCAAATTTGTTCAAATTAAATTCATTTAAATTATAACTATTTTCTTTATTAAATAGCCATAAGAGATAATTATTTTGCAAGATTAGCTTATTTGATAAAATTAGTCACTCTTAAAATTAAATTAATATAAATTAATAAATCATCAATTAACTAAGCTTTCTAATTTTAATAAATGTACAAAAAATATCTATTGCGACAAAAGGAATTATATTTGTATCAAAATAGATTCAATTCTTAAGAAGAACAACATTTATTTAAAAAAAATGAGAAAGTAAGTAGTAATATAATATATTTAATTTTTATAAGAAATAACATTTAAGAAATAAATTTATCAAGTCAAATAAGTAATTAAAATTTTTGTATTCCTATGAAAAAATTTCACAACATATATATATTTTTATTATTATTATAATTATAACTATAGTTAAATGTGGAGAGCCAAAATTGGGTGTCAACAGCTTGCCCCTTTCTTTGTCCATGGAAGAGAGTAAAGAAGACGTGGGCAAAGAAATATTGACACAATCCAATTTTAGGCGACCCACAAAAATACACTTTGAGCAATAACTTGACAAGAATGTTTATGGAGTTATGGCCGAACTCTGGCTTCCGAGCTGCCTACATATCTCAGGTTTCATGAGAAATCAGGCCACATGTAGTTCAAGAACACAACAAATTTTTATTAAAAATTTGCCCAGTATTGAATTATGATAATACTGAAATCTTTCGGTGGTAAGGTATGAAGAGATTAGCATGAATAGAGGGATGAGATACAGTTTTAAAGAAACTTGTATGAGAAATGCTCCGTAGCAAATTCTACTAAAGACTCATGGTAGATGAATTTTCAAAAGAATGCCTGGTGTCGTGTTACAATGAACTGAGACATGAAAGAGCTATAAGTGAAATTTAAATCTGAACTTCTGAAAATCGAGTTGAGTTGAGTTTTGAAAGTGAATCCTTGACGTAGCTAGTGATGCTTGCATTGCACTAACTTGCCCTAGTTTGCTGCTTAGAGGGAGTTCCTCGTTGTAATGCTTTTTCCTGCAAAACATGTAAAAGGGTGAAAAGTACCTGTTGCAGTTCAAAAATTATAAATTGAAATAGTAATGTAATGAGTAGAGTGCAGATGTTCAGACGACTATTGACGCCTCTTTTTGTGTTGTGAGTGTGATATAGGTAAAGTAACTTGTAATGTAGAAGCCCTCGACTGGCGGGGCTGTTGTGCTGTAAAAGCCTGTATTCGACTGTGTAAAACTTGTAGTGTAAGGCCTCCGGCTGGCGGGGATGTTGTAATGGAAAAGCATGTATCCGGCTGTGTAAAACTTGTAATGTAAGGCGTCTGACTGGCGGGGCTGTTGTAATGTAAAAGCCTGTATCCGGCTGTGTAAAACTTGTAATGTAAAAGCCCTCGACTGGCGGGGCTGTTGTAATGTAAAAGTCTGTATCCGGCTGTGTAATGCTTGTAATGTAAAAGCCCTCGGCTGGCGGGGCTATTGTAATGTAAAAGCCTGTATCCGGCTGTGTAAAGCTTGTAATGTAAAAGCCCTCGACTGGCGGGGCTGTTGTAATGTAAAAGCCTGTATCTGGCTGTGTAAAGATTGTAATGTAAATTTAATTGTCGGCGTGTGACAGCGTTTCTATGCGTGCTTGCCCCGATCGATGGAGCTTCAGTGACGTCACTATGATGTGGTCTCCGATTGGCGGAGTTCGATCGATGTTTGCTATGTACAACCTCCGAGTGGTGGAGTTTGACGATGTTTGCTATGTACAGCCTCCGATCGGTGGAGTTTGAGTGACATTTGCTATGTACAACCCCAGACTTGTGGAGTTTGGCGCTGTTAGACGATGGTCTCCGATTGGCGGAGTCGCTGATGAGGTTAGATTACAAGCTCCAGTTGGTGGAGTTATTTCGAAAGAAAGCTAACTATCTTATTTTCTTATGAGGATCCTCTTTTCTTCAGCACTTGATCTGGATCTTGAGTGTACCTTTAAAAATTTAAATGAAATATTCTAAGACATAAGATGCAAGTTGAAGTACTTCGGGGAAATAAAGTAAGGAAAGAGTATTTTGGCTCATGATTGTGAGAAGTCGAATGGCGTGTCTGGTAATGCCCCAAAACTTGATGTTATCTTCTTGATTCATGTGTTCCTGCACTCAAAGAAAATTTTAGTTTGGGATGGGGTGTTGATTTGCATCTACTTGTGAACTGAAGCTTCGTCACTAGAATCCTTCGACACCTTGTCAGTACCGCACATAGTTTCTTAACCTAGAGACTTGGTAGGTGGATGAGTAGAATATTTTTTTAAAAAAAGAATTAGCTTGTTTTTCTAGAAAAATAAGTATACTACGTATATATTAGGTATATATATATATATATATAGTAATTCTCCAGCGTTTTAGATTATGACATGTTCCGAAGTCTATTGAGCTTTCCATTTTGTTGACTATATCCAACAAAGTCCTCATGTAGCTTTTACCCTTCTGATGAAGCTTTCCTAGCTCTTTTGCAGACACTGTATGTTCAGAGGTTACGCTAACTATGAGGAATGTTTCCTAAGGGTGAGTAAAGAAGAAAAAAAATAAAAAATAAAAATAATAAAAAAATAAAAATTATGCAATGCATCGATCGAGCCTGACTCAGGCTGCCTACGTATCCCCAAGATAGGAATCAGATCGTAACGTAGTTCGAATACAAAAAGGAGAAGTAGAAGTATGTAATGCAATGACCGAGCTTGACTCAAGCTGCCTACGTATCCAAGTGGAATCAGGTCGTAACGTAGTTCAAATACAAAAGGAAAGTGAAAAATATGAAATGCAATGACCGGGCCTGACTCAGGCTACCTATGTATCCAAGCGAAATCAGGTCAGGACATAGTTCAAATACAATAGAAAAGTAAAAAATGCAAGGGACCGAATCCAACAAGGATTGCCTACATATACCGCCGAGGGAATTCAGGTCGAGCATAGTTCTAAATACATGGAAATGATGATTTTGGGTTTTCTAAGAGAGATCGGATCCGATGTGGGTTGCCTACGTACCCCACCGTGGAAAGTCAGGTCTAGACGTAGTTTTGTTACATTTGAAAAATGCAAAAGTACACAAAATAAGTGCTAATCTTGAGGTCTTCAGATGTAGTATATCTTGATGGCGTCTGAATTGATTGTCTTTGGGCATACTCTGTCGTCCATTTCTGCTAAGATTACCGCTCCTCCTGAGAGCACTCTATGGACCATGTAGGGTCCTTGCCAATTTGGTGCAAATTTCCTCTTTGCTTCTCCTTGGTGAGGAAAGATATTCTTCAATACTAACTGCCCCGGCGTGAACTGTCGAGGCCTGACTTTTTTGTTGAAGGATTTGGTCATTCTGTTCTGATAGAGTTGGTCATGACAAACTGCATCCATCCTCTTTTCATCGATGAGCATCAATTGTTCATGTCTGCTACGTATCCATTCTGCATCGTCGAGACCAACCTCTTGGATAATCCTTAAAGACGGTATTTCCACTTCAGCAGGTATTACTGCTTCTGAACCATAAACCAACATATAAGGAGTTGCCCCAGTTGATGTTCTGATTGTGGTGCGATAACCGAGCAAAGCATATGGCAGCTTCTCATGCCATTGCCTATGACTGTCTACTATCTTCCTTAGAATCTTCTTGATATTCTTATTTGCAGCCTCAACTGCTCCATTCATCTGTGGCCGGTAAACTGTGGAATTTCGATGAGCAATCTTGAACTTTTTACAAGTTTCCTTCATAAGATCGTTGCTGAGGTTGGCTGCATTGTCTGCTATGATTGATTCTGGAATTCCAAACCGACAAACTATATTATTACGAATAAAGTCTGACACTACCTTCTTACTCACTACCTTGTATGTTGAAGCTTCGACCCATTTTGTGAAATAATCGATAGCCACCAGGATGAAACGATGTCCATTTGACGCAGGAGGCTCTACGGGTCCAATAACATCCATGCCCCAAGCGGCAAATGGTCAAGGGGAACCCATCACATTGAGCTCATTTGGTGGAACCCGTATAAAATCTCCATGCACTTGACACTGATGACATTTTTGCACATATCGGATGCTATCTCTCTCCATGGTCATCCAAAAATATCCAGCTCTTAGAATCTTCTTTGCCAAAGTGAACCTATTCATGTGAGGTCCACATGTTCCTGCATGTATTTCTTCCAACAGCCTTGTCGCTTTTGCGGCGTCGACGCACCTCAGCAATCCTAAATCTGAAGTTCTCCTATATAAGATTTCTCCGTTAAGGAAGAAATGATTGGCCATCCTCCTCAAAGTCCGCTTCTGGTTGCTTGTGGAATTTTTAGGATATTCTTGTGCTTCTATCAATCTCCTAATGTCATAGTACCAGGGTTTTCCATCCAGTTCCTCATCTACATGGAAACAATATGCATGTTGATCATGTATTTCTATATCGATAGGGTCGATGTAATTCTTGTCTGGGTGTTGAATCATTGAGGACAATGTTGCCAAAGCATCGGCAAACTCATTTTGAGCTCGAGGGACATGCTTGAACTCAATCCTTGTGAATCTCCTACTCAACTCTTTAATGCAATGCAGATAAGGTAGGATCTTGACATTTTTAGTGGTCCATTCTCCTTGCACCTGGTGAACTAATAAGTCGAAATCTCCTATTACCAAGAGTTCTTTGATGTTCATGTCGATGGCCATCTTGAGTCCAAGAATACAAGCTTCATATTCCACCATATTGTTGGTACAATAAAACCTGATCTTGGCTGAGATCGGGTAATACTGACCTGTTTTTGAAATTAGGACTGCTCCTATTCCAACTCCAATAGAGTTTGATGCTCCATCAAAGAACATTCTCCATCCATCATATGACTCTGATATGTCTTCTCCTACAAACAAAACCTTTTCATCAGGGAAGTAGTGGTCCACCGGGTTTTCTGCGAGGTGATCAGCCAGGGCTTGTCCTTTCATAGCCTTCTGTGTCACATACATAATATCAAACTCACTCAACAAAATTTGCCATTTCGCCAGTTTGCCCGTAGGCATGGGCTTCTGAAAAATGTACTTTAGTGGATCCATTCTTGAGATCAAGTACATGGTGTATGCAGACAGGTAATGCCAAAATTTTTGCGCAATCCAAGTCAAAGCACAACATGTTCGTTCCAACAACGTGTATCTTGCCTCGTATGGTGTGAAATTTTTGCTCAAATAGTAAATAGCTTGCTCTCTTCTACCTGTCTCATCATGCTGCCCCAATACACATCCAAATGCATTATCCATGACAGATAGATACAATAACAAAGGCTTTCCAGGCTTTGGTGGGACCAATACTGGTAGGTTGAACAAGTATTCTTTGATTCTATCGAAAGCCCTTTGGCATTCCTCTGTCCATTTTGTGGCAGCATCCTTCTTCAGTAACTTGAATATGGGTTCGCAGATCACTGTAGATTGAGCTATGAACCGACTGATGTAATTCAGTCTTCCCAAGAAACTCATCACATCTTTCCTGGTCTTGGGTGGAGGTAGCTCTTGGATTGCCTTTATTTTTGATGGATCCAACTCTATGCCTTTCCTGCTAACGATGAATCCCAATAGTTTTCCCGCGGGTACTCCAAATGCACACTTTGTTGGATTCAGCTTCAGATTATACTTATGCAACCTCTCGAAGAATTTTCGTAAGTCATCCAGGCGGTCCGAACTTCTTTTGGATTTGATAACGACATCATCCACGTACACTTCAATTTTCTTGTGTATCATATCATGAAAAAGGGTAGTCATGGCCCTCATGTAGGTTGCACCGGCATTTTTTAGACCAAATGACATTACTCTGTAGCAATACACTCCCCATGGAGTGATAAACGTTGTCTTCTCTGCATCATATTCATCCATCAGGATTTGGTGATATCCTGCGAAGCAATCGACAAATGATTGTAACTCATGTTTTGCACAATTATCGATGAGTATGTGAATATTTGGAAGAGGAAATTAATCATCCTTAGGACTGGCCCTGTTGAGATCTCGATAGTCCACACATATTCTAATCTTTCCATCCTTTTTTGGCACAGTCACAATATTGGCTAACCATGTGGGGTAATTTGTGACCCTTACAATGTTCGCCTCAATTTGCTTAGTTACCTCCTCCTTGATCCTTAAGCTCAAATCTGGCTTGAATTTTCTTGTCTTTTGCTTAACAGGTAGACAAGTTGGATCAGTCGGTAATTTGCACGAGACAATATCGGTGTTTAATCCTGGCATTTCATCATAAGACCAAGTGAATACGTCAACATATTGCTTAAGCAATTCTATTAACTCTTGCTTTCTTTCAGCCTCCAAATGTATGATGACTCGTGTCTCCTTCATGATTTCCTCATCTCCTAAGTTGACAACCTCTGTTTCATCCATATTGGGTTTCTTCTAACTTTCAACCTGCTCGATCTCGTGTGGCAGATTTTCAGGCATTATGCTTTCATCATACTCTTCATGATCTTGTTCATCATTTTCACCTTGCTCGGCGGATTTGTTACATGTCATAACCGTTGAACGAGGATTTTTATTAATATGAGTGCTGAAAAGTGGGTAAGTAAAAATAAATAGATATTTAAAATAACGAGATTTAAAAAAAAAATAAAGATTTTTATTTCAAAGCATTCTAGCTTTTAGAAGAGGCAAGCAAAAAAAGATTGGGCATGATTCAAGCCTCAATTTGATCATGCGAATTTTTTAAAATTAAGACTACTTTTCCACACTACTAGGACTCTGGTTGAAACAAGGATGGGCTGGTGGTCCAATTCTGCAAGATTTCTCCAGGTTTGGCATCACGAATGGTCAACTTTTTGAGGTTTATCCCTTCCTCTTCTCCAGCCATGGCCACGAACAGATTGCCTAATCCTTCCACGATGTCATCAACGCCAGCTTGATCTGGAATAGAAGATTGTTCTGGTACAAAGATTGTTTCGCTTGACCCATGATAGTCTCTTCTCGAGGCAGGCTCATATCCTAGTCCGTTGGTGCCTCTTTGATGCTTCAGCTGGATTGGCTCAACTATGCCATTGGACTTAGGTCCAAGTCCATTCTTAGGCTGATATCCATACTTCAACATTTCTGACGCAACCATTTTCGCTGCACTTGACAATTTGGTATCTTCGGGCTCTGCTCCCTCATTGACCCTTATAGCTTGCATGATTTTCAAAGTGTGAAAAGTGGCTCCATCTAACTTGTCAGTGACTGGGATAGAATTAACAGAATGAATAGGGTGACTGAGTTCTCTGTGGATGGTAACTTCTGTGTGACCCCACTCAAACTTTACACATTGATGAAGAGTAGAAGGAACCGCTCTTGCCATGTGAACCCATGGTCTTCCCAACAACAGGTTGTAGTTGGATGATACATCCATCACTTGAAATAGAATGGGGAATTCAGCCGGCCCCACCTGCAATGTGAGATGTATCTCTCCGATGACACTTTTTTGCGTTCCATCAAAGGCTCTAACTTTCACACGACTTTCCTTTATCTCTCCCATATTAACACCTAAATCTCTCAAAGTGGTGAAAGGACAGATGTTACATCCAGAGCCATCATCAATTAAAACTCGAGTCACAATTTTATCACAATATTTGACTGCGATGTGATCGCTTTGTTGTGCCCAGCCCCTTCTGCGGGCAACTCAACTTCGTGGAAAGAAATCTTGTTAGCTTCCACTATTCTTCCAATCGTTGCAGCTAAGGTCTCACTTGTGGTCTCTTTTGGAATTATCACTCCACTTAACACCTCCATCAAAGCATTCCTATGAGCTTCAGAACTCATAAGCAAAGACCAAATGGATATGTGGGCTGAAGTCTTCTTCAACTGTTCTTCAACCGAATAGTCTTTGGACTGCATCTTTTTCCAAAACTCTGCGGCTTCAGCATTGGTAATATTCTTCTTTGGATTCTGTTCTTTTCCGAGAACTCTTTGATTTAGGTCCTCTGGGGCATAACACCTCCCCGACCTAGTCATCCCTTGAGCCACGGCAGTGTCGATCATCTTGCCCTTGGCACTTGCTCGATAGTCCCAAGGGACTGCTTTGGTGTCATACTCAGCATTCTTAGCAATTAGAGTGGTCACTACAACTCTTGGGAAATATGTTTGGACAGTCAGAGATTCCCTTAGTTGAACGGTGATAACAGGTTGCGCCGAAGATGTCATGGCATCCGCTTCATCTATGTTTGGATAGTCGGGGGTCCCATATTCGTTATCCAGAGTAACCATGTTGACTTCCCGATTCTCATAGTTTGGCAAGGGATTGTTGTTCACATTGGGAGGTGCCGGAGTGCATTTGATTACTCCTCTCCTGATCAAAGACTTGATCTGGTTCTTCAAACCATAACAATCTTCTGTGTCGTGTCCCTAGACTCCCGAGTGGTAAGCACATCTCTTGTTCCCATCAAAATTACGAGGGATTGGATCAGGACGTTTTCCTTCAACTGGTTGCAGCACTCCCGCTGTCCTCAACCTCTCAAACAATTAAGCATAGGGTTCAGCAATCGGTGTGTAAGCGCGAGCATTTCTAGCTTCAAGATTTGGACGTGGTCTCGGTGCATATGCTGGTCTATTTTGATGAATTAGTGCTTGAACAGGGATATATGGTCTTGGAGGGTTTTGATATGCTGGTGCTCGAGATGGGTTATAGTGTGGTTGGGTATTATGCACTGGGACGTATGAAGTATGCGCAGCGATTTGGGGATTATTGGGGTATCGATGAGATGGTCCTCCTGGTTGGTAAGTGACAGTTAAAACATCCTCCCTTTTCTTTTTGATGCCGCCAATGGAACCCGATTGTATAGCCCTACTTGCAGCTTGCAGTGCGACCATAGACTGAAACTTCCCAGATTTAACACCTTCCTCTATAAAGTCTCCTATCTTGACCAATTCTGCAAACTTCTGACCCATCATTGACATCATCTTGTCAAAGTAGATACCTTCTTGAGCTCGAATAAAGTACTTCGAGAGCTCACTCTCATCTAGTGGTGGTTGTACCCTCGCGGCCTCAGTTCTCCAACGTCGTGCATATTCTTGGAAATTCTCCGATGGCTTCTTCTATATATTGGCCAATGATAATCTCTCAGCAGTAATTTCAGTGTTGAATCTGAAACGAGTCACGAAGTCCTCGGCCATTTCCCGCCAGACACGCCATTTGCGAGGGTCTTGACGGGTATACCAAGTTAATGTTTCTCCAAACAAACTCCGAATGAACAACTTCATCCTCAACTTCTCATTTCTCCCTACACCGACTAACTTGTCACAATATGCCCTTAAGTGTGCGTGAGGGTCACCCTTTCCATCGAACATGTCAAACTTCGGTGGTTTGTACCCTACCGGCATGTCAATGTCTGGATGGATGCACAAGTCATCATAATCCAGACTCTCTGTCCCTCTAGTGATTTGTAAGCTTTTCAATGCTTTTTTTAGACCCTGAAGCTGGGCATTTATAGATGCATCTTCTTTCAGCCCAGCATCTTTCTCCATTTCTTCATATTGATCGACCTCGTATAGGACATTAACCACAACTAGCATAGTGAAGGTAGGAGCCCCCGCGGCATATACGGGTGGAACATGTGGCTCATAGGGAGCAGCGACATGTGCCCCAAGTATCTGCTGCATTGTAGGTATGGTAGGGTCGCGGTTGGAAAGGTTCGGAACGATCCTGACTGCGGTTGGAGAAGCTGGTGGTACTTGACCGTGAGTAGGAGTCCGTTGAGTCAGTCCTGGCTGATTTGGTAAGTCGGCAGAAAGCAAGTCAGCCTTTGGAAAGTAGATAGGTGTCTTGAAAGTAGGGAAAGTGGTTGCAAATAGTTTGGTCAAGTCTCGCACTTGACGCAATTCTTCCCTCAAGATCTCGAGTTCTTGTTCCATGTGAGCCATTTTCTTTTCATTTTGGATGTCTATCATGTTTCGAGAACCTTCGGGGTTCTCAATAGGTATCATTATGTTTGTAGCAGCGTTGAAGTCGTCTTTATCAGTCATCTTTCTCTTTGATCGAAGGTTGTATCGTGAGTCAGCCAGTTTACAAGTCGACACAAATCAACGTACTTTTCGAGATAAATAAAAAAAGGAAAAAAAAGAAAAATAAAACTATGTTAGTTTGGGAAATATTGAAAGCCGTAACAAATAAGTAGATGTAACACATATATACGCCAATTCGGCGACATTCAAAGCGCGTCCTAATAAAGAACCTCTTTTTGCCTGAGGTAGGCCTACGTTGCAATTAGTTTGATAATAAATAATCCATTTAAACTCATTTTAGATTTAGAGCAAACATAACTTAATTGATTAGGGTTTGGCTATTACAACGATGTAGGTGGTCAGAAGCCGAAGAAATGAAAGTACATGGGTGGCAATAAGGCTTACAAGAGGGATAGGTCATACGGCCTTTTGAGGAACTTATGAGGGAATTCAAAGAAGAAAGATGATCTACGGCCAAGTTGGAGCATCATCATCATCATTGTCATCATCGTCCACATCATAGTAAGGACCCGGGTGATACTCTGGAGATTGGTCGATTTTCCATTCCCAGTGATTTGAATCTTCCCTTTCATCAAACCCTATGGAACCATATTCTGAGTGAGCGTCTTCTACTGTTGGAACATGTTCATCCTCTATATGCATCACTCTTCCATCTCTAGGGTCATACAAATTAGGTTCATGCTCTGAGTATTCTTCTGGATCCTCTTCCATCTCCTAAGTTGGCTCTCTAGGATCTTCTTCTGGGTCTTCCTCCATCTCTTCATATGGTTCATCATCAACTGCTTGTATGAGATGGTCGATAGACCGTGGGGTCACCTCCTGATACATGGTCGTAGTGATGTGTATGAGGTTTAATAGCTCCATGCCAATTTGATTTGACCTTTGAGTGTCTATGAACCCCAATATTCCCTCATAGCTAGGCCTAGCGAGAATTCCTCCTATCATAAACCAAGTATAATATTCAGGCATGCACCACGATTCAACCTCCATGTTTGAGTCAAGAATACCACACCATCCTTGTACCAAAGCAGCGATCCTTTCGATCGGAATTCTTCCTTCATAATTGACCTCAATCAATGCCATATTTGACCATAGAGGAACGTCTTGGGTAATCCCAAACTGCCGTAGGACTCTTAAAGGTGCGTAGGGCTGGAAGCCTTCCAACCCAATCAACTCAATAATCGTTGCATGGCTTCTGATTTTGTTGCGTAAGTATGGTTCAATGCCATTTTCTGGATGTCTTTGATAAAAGTGTTCCAACACCCAAATTTGCAGTAACAAGTTACTTCCCTTAAAGTGATCATATCCTCTAGAGCAAAGGGATAATGATCGAAATATTTCTGCCAAGATGATGGGTACGATGGTCACTCTATTAGGTCCCTTAAACATGAAGATGCTTATAGGCAGTAGGTTGATGTCGACACACCCTTTTTTCTTTGGGAAAATCATAATACCCAAAAAGGCCGTCACGAAGACAATAGCCCTGAGTCTTTCCCAATCAACCCTGGAGATGAAGAATTCTTGATAGAACCTATCATAACTATTTCGACGACCGAACCTTTTAAACAGATAATCTAACTTGACCCATCCTTCATCAACTCTTCGCAAACATTAGCCTACCCTCAAACCTAAATACTGGAGAAAATTAATTACTGACGTAGTGCGCGGGGCCAAAGGTACTCTGTCAGCCAACGGTAAGTCAGCAATTTGACTTATCTCTTCCAATGTTGGTGTGATTTCAAAATCTGTGAACTGAAAGGTCACCGTTGTTGGTTGCCAAAATTCAATCATTAGAATAATGAGTGACTTGTTTGCCTCCACATTCAGTAGATCAGTTAACGACCCTAAGTGTAGCATAATCTCATTTTCGTAGGCCACTTGGATGTTTCCCCACCACTGTTTCAAAGTTCGGGGGACCTCAGTCATCATCCTGATATCAGGAAGGTTTTGGTTGATTTGCATCTGAAAGAAAGGGTAAAGGGTATGATGAGTTTATTTGCTCCAAATCTGTTAAGTGTTTAAGTTTGGAATATATATATATAAATAATGGAAAAAGCTTAATTAACTAGGACCGTTAGATTTAATCGTAGGGTCAAGATTTAAGCTAAAGAAGCACAATCCATGTGCTCGCCTATGTGGCATACACGGATTGGCCGGTTTAAGGAGACTTGGATTGCCAAATTTGTTCAAATTAAATTCATTTAAATTATAACTACTTTCTTTATTAAATAGCCATAAGAGATAATTATTTTGCAAGATTAGCTTATTTGATAAAATTAGTCACTCTTAAAATTAAATTAATATAAATTAATAAATCATCAATTAACTAAGCTTTCTAATTTTAATAAATGTACGAAAAATATCTATTGCGACAAAAGGAATTATATTTGAATCAAAATAGATTCAATTCTTAAGAAGAACAACATTTATTTAAAAAAA
>NC_064288.1:10279663-10311618 GCF_019186545.1 Solanum stenotomum | reverse complement strand
GGAACTACCCGTTCACGCTAAGATCAATTTTGGGAGTTCTACTCACCCAAATTCAATTTCGTAAAGTCGTACGGGTTCCTTAACTCCTTAGTTATCTACTAATGTAATTAAAATCATAATTAAATCACCCAATTGTTACCAGATTTCCCTAGACTTTGATGACTCCGATTTCGTCTAAATCTGGACTAGGTTGGGAAATTCCAAATTACTACAAAAAATTTTCTAGTCCAAAATTTTTCCCCATTGGATTTTCTATAATGATGAGAACAGGTCGTTATAGCGTTTGATCTACACACAATTTTATTTTTTAACTGATTATTATTTTGTGTCTAATAGATATAAATTTCTTAAGGTTAATGTGTTTAATAGGTATTAGCCCTAGTTGAGGTGTATCAATGAATTGTGCGGACAATTTTAAGGGATCACAGATGACTTAAGCATATTGAGTTAAGTGCTTGATAGTTGGGAAAACAACTTTTATTTCGTTCAAAAAGAACAAAATCTTGTTTTCTTTTTTAGTTGTTTTTTTAATGATTTTTCTTGTAACACTTTAATTATATATTTTCACATTGACATATTTAAGATTATCAAATTAAAAATCTTTTTGATACATTTGACATAACTTTAATAGATCACCACAATATTGAAAAGTCTTCTTTATTTTTTCTTAAATTTTGTGTCAAGTCAAATTATGTCATTCTTTTTAAACAAAAGAAGTATATTTTTTTTGTGATGTCTATTATTAAAAAAGACATTAGAGAAACTTATAATATTCCATTGAGATGATAATTGGTAACCCTGTGGCTGTACCAAAAATAGATGCGGATAGAAAAATTCAACTTTATTTAATGACTTTGTAGTACAAGTAGAGTGTAGAGATAAAAATTCTCTCGACTCTCTAAAAGTAATGAATACTCCTTTCTCACAACTTTCTCAGCAAGAAAATCCCCAGACGAATCAAATATAGAAATAGATGTAAGGAACAATACAGATAACCCAATTAAGCTAATGTCCTTCAAGAAGGTCTTAAGCACTCCAGTCCTCTAAAATAAATCAATGGATATAAAAGATATTGTGGAGATGCAGGCACAGAGTAACACTAGCGGACAAGTAGAGCACCCAAGGAACACAGGATACCATAGAACATACAGAGCACACAAATAGTAATGGCATACTATTGTCCAAAGAGGATAAAAGTAGAATATGTCAACCATGGGCATACTCAGTTAGAATAAAATTACTGGGGAAAATTAGAGAGTCACCCACCAATATCTGAAAAATCGACTAATAGTTATTTGGAAAGCCACGGAGGAAATTGTTTAATCGACTTGAGGTATGATTATTATACAGTAAAATTTCTAAAGGAAGAAAATATTTTTTAAAAAAAACCCAACAAAATGGCCCTTGATTCATTAATAGTTTATACCTCTCCATGGAAACCAAACTTCGTGGCTTTCGAAGCACTAGAAATATTCTCCTCAATCTGTTGCGATTACCTGGACGACCCACGGAATACTGTGATCACAAAATTTTAGCAAAAAATGGGAATAAAATGGGGAAACTAGTAAAAACCGATGTGTGCACATCATCAACACTTAGAGGAAGATATGCACGAATATGTGTCAAAGTACCGGCGGAAAATCCAATCAAAACCCACAACTACATTGACAACTTAAAACAAAATATCATATACAAAGGGGAGGGAATCCTTTGCCTCAACTGTGGGAGAGTAGGTCACAGAAAACTCCTCTGCAAAACGGCGAAGAAGGAGACCATATAAGAAACTACTATGAAGGATGGATGAACCAGTGAATCCACAAATTCGAGGACGGATGTCGAAGACACTCAGAAGGACAGACTTGAAATACAATGGCAAACAGTCTCTTTTAAAAGGAGAACACCACAACATTATAGAGCCGACCGAAACAACACCAACAACATCAAGGAAAAGAGAATGGAAAAAACTCCAGAAGCAATGGGAGCAGGCATTCCATTCAAGCTTTTCGACGCTAAAACAGGTAAGTACCTCGATTCACAACTCTTTAAATACAAAAGCAAATCAATGTCTTCCACCCATATCAACGCACTAGAGGAGCAGGGTACTACGAGTAAAAATAATCTGATACGTACACCAAACACGCTAAACAACCCCCAGAATAAGAGAGACCATGCAAATAGTAATCAAAAGGACGAGAGTGATGTCACCATGGATGACACTGGAAATACAGAATTATTAAAATTGAGTTCAAACATTTTTTAGGCGGCAAAAGAAAGTGGTGCCCATAATCCGACCTTGCCCAAGGTAAGCCTATCTTAACCTTTAAACCTAATTACCCCCCCCCCCCCCCCCNACTTCTTCAATAGTCGGCGTCATTTCCACTTCCCCAAACCGAAATACCATATTGTCACTGTCCCAAAACTTTACCATTGTTCCAATTAAACCGGGCCAAGCCACCATTTCCATCAATGACGAGAGATTGCCTATGTGTCTTTGAACTTTTCTCTTGTCCCCATTGTTCATGAACTTCCACCAAACTTGGAGATATGGATCAGGTATTGTCACTATTCGGGTTCTCAGAGGCTCATGTACTGGATTCATTCTAAAAAAAAACAGATAAAGGTAAGTTTCCCCTGCCCCCATTAGATAATTGATTTGTTTTAAAAGTACATATACATCCTTCAATTAACACATAAATATGATTGTCTCTTTATTGGCAAGATGGGCCAAATAGACACAAGGTGGGCTTCAATGGGCCTAACACGCCTTGGGTGTTGGGTCAACTTAGTTCAACATGCGCTAAAAGTTGGGATTTGGTTTCGCTCTACGCTAGTTGACTAAGAGTGGCTTTTGAAAGACCGGGAACCCAAGTGGACAACTTAGGCTGGAATTCACGACAACCATTGGACGCATGACGAACCAATAAATTGTCGATCATTCCGGAAAAGGGTTGAGTATAAAAAAGTCCGGTTGCGGTTCCGCAAAACCGTCCTTTAATATACTATTCATACAAAAGAAGATGTCATGAAATGCAATGACAGTTATAGCAGTTAAAACATGTTAAGCACAAATGAACANTCCACTCAAACAAAAATAATGAATATATCGATAGATTACATCACCATAGAATTAATAGCTCCTAAACATAATGCCACAAACCCTTTTCAACTCCCAAATAAGTGTTTTATTTAAAAAAGATATAAAAGGAAAAAATGACTGAGTTTTCAAAAAATCGATTAAACTTATGATTTAAGCAAATCGAATTCTCAAAAGGACAGAGTCGCCACTTAATTTTTTAGTAAAAAATCAAGAAAAAATACAAGATTTTTCAAAAGACTTAAACAGAAAAAATCAATTGAAAAGGGTTCGAAGTTCAATGTACATTCCGAGAAGGTGTTAGGCCCTCGGAATGCCCGCTAACTTGCGGTTGACCGGCGATTTGACTAAAAGCGATTTTTGACTAATTTTGAAATTTAACGAAGTAAAAGAACTCATTTATTTTAACTGATTATTTTTTGAACTTAACTAAGTACAAGAACTTGTTCACTTTAACTAATTTTTTGAAAACTTTAACTAAGTAAAAGGACTCATTTACTTTAACTAATTTAATTTAACTAAGTAAAAAAAAAAAAAAGCTTATTTATTTAAACCAACTTTTTTGAAATTTTAACTAGGTAAAAAGGACTCCTTTATTTTGACTTTTTTTTGGAAATTTTGACCAAGTAAAAACTCATTTTTTATGACTTATTTTGAAATTCTAACTAAATAAGAGAACTTACTTGTTTTAACTAATTTTGAAATTTTAATTAAGTAAAAAGAGCTCATTATTTTAAGCTACTTATTTATTACTATTATTATTCTTTGTCATTTTATTTATCTAAAGGGAAATGAACTAGAGGGGAATTTTCTAAGGGGAAATAATTTAAGCGTTGATAAGACTAATATTAAAATAAAAACTAAGTAATAAAATATATATCTTTAATTCGAAAATAAAATGAAATGACCATTCTTGGGGAATTTAATCAAATTAAATCATAAGATAATCAAAACGTTAGTCAAATATAACAAAATAAATAAAAAGGGAGGGAAAGAAAATATCAAATTTGGGCTTTGGCCCAACCTGTCCTAAGTCTAAAAGAGGAATGCCAAAATAATGGGCTTTGACCCATATTGATTAAGATGAAATGTTGATCATTTCATTAGGCTTTTGGGCCCGTTTTGGCTTGGACCTGCTGTAGCAAATAGACTTTGGGCTTTAGCCCATTTCTCCTCTGAAAATCTGCATACGTACTGAGTGTATATTCATGTATATGGACTGTATACCGGCCTGTTTTCNTAAACTTATGGTTTAAGAGAAATCGGGTTTCTAAAAGGACAGAGTCGCCACTTAATTTTTAGTAAAAAAATCAAGAAAAAATACTTACGATTTTCAAAAGATTTAAACAGATAAAATCAATTGAAGACGGGTTCGAAGTTCAATATACATTCCGAGAAGGTGTTAGGCCCTCGGAATGCCCGCTAACTCGCGGTTGACCGGCGATTTGACTAAAAGTGATTTTTGACTAATTTTAAAATTTTAACTAAGTAAATGAACTCCTAACGACTTTGACTAATTTTAAAATTTTAACTAAGTAAAGAACTCAATTTATTTTAACTAATTTTATTGAGATTCTAACCAAGTAAAAAAAAAAACTCATCTATTTAAACCAACTTTTTGAAATTTTAACTAGGTAAGAAGGACTCATTTATTTTGACTTTTTTTTGGAAATTTTAACTAAGTAAAAACTCATTTTTTATTTTAAGCTACTTATTTATTACTATTATTATTTTTATCACTTTATTTATTTCAAGAGGGAATGAACTAAAGGGGAATTTTCAAAAGGGAAAATAACTTAAATGACAAGACAAATAAAGTTAAAGCTAAGTATAAAACAAAAATACTTTAATTTACATATATATATATATATATATATATATATATAAATGGCCATCTTGAGGATTTTAATTAAATTAAACCATAAGAGTAAATAAAATGTTAGCCAATCAACAAAATAAATAATAAGGGAGGGAAAGAAAATATCAAATTTGGGCTTTGGCCCAACCTGTCCTAAGTCTAAAGAGGAATGCCAAAATAATGGGCTTTGACCCATATTAATTAAGATGAAATGCTGATCATTTCATTAGGCTTTTGGGCCCGTTTTGGCTTGGACTTGCTGTAGCAAATAGACTTTGGGCTTTAGCCCATTTCTCCTCTGAAAATCTGCATACGTACTGAGTGTATATTCATGTATATGGACTGTATACCGGCCTGTTTTCATGTATAACATCCCACACATTGAATGTATACAACCTGTTCCATCTCTTCAACGCCTGTGATCCTTCTTTTAACCACGTGTACGCTGCTCTTTGACCTGTATATAGCGTATATTGTTGTATACCAGTGTATATAGTTGTATATGACGGGTATACAACTCCTTTTTGAGGTCTGGGAGGCTTGTATTAGCTTCTCTTACACCCTCAAACACCAAAGACCGACTCGATACTCGAAAATGAGGGAGATGATGAAAAAGAGTCCAAATTGGACTCCATATGAATTCGCATGGTACAAAAAATAAGATAAAATTAGCACCTAAAATAAATATAGAATAGCAATGTGTCTAAAACAAATTACTACAGCAGCTTCCAAGTTAAAGTATGTCAAACAAAATTGTTTTGATCCATTAATGAAGATTTAAGAAAAGGGGTAGTGAACCCACAAATAATGTGCAAAATTACTAGAGTTGCTCATGCATGAACTACTGTTTTCAAACAAATTTAACAAAAAGGGAAGCCAACTCTCACATTGCTCACAAGTTATTTGTCATATAATGCAGAATACGATGGCAGATACCATACTAGCAAAATCCCTTTAGCAATAAGCAATTAAAGTGAGCAAACTCATAAGTAAAAGGAACAAGAGGCTGCCAGGCCTAAAATGAACTAGACACCCATATTAACACTTAAACAAAAGCACATATGTAAGTTAAAATTTAAATACCCAATTATTATCCTTTGCCCAAGAAATCACACAGATAGGAGAATCAACCAAAATACACTCAAGTAAGGAACAATTACAGGAAATCATGCTTCAGAATGAATTGCAAATGGAATAGATTTAGTAATATAAATAAGGAAAGAAACAGAGCAAACAAATAGATAGATTGAAGCTCAAACCAATATAAAACTTAATATGTATGAATTAGAGACATATTATGATCTGCGACTAGAATCTAAGCCATAGGCAACTCATATTTCAGACAAAGCGAGCCAAGAACCAATTTAAGATCATAACAAAAGCAAAGATTTAAACACAAACTGAGATACACAGTACTTTACGCATTCAGAACCTCAAATGAGTCAACTAGTGACTATAAGCGGCTATTAGAAACCATATTCAATTATTTTGCAGAAAATTATACAAAGTGTGAGATCGAAAACAAATGATATCCAAAGCATCTTAACTATGAATAACACATTGAAGCAAAAATAGAAAAATGGAAATATCACCTTATTTCGGGCAGCGNGAATGAGATGAAACGAAGTGCGTTAGGTAGCTAACTCAAAGGGCTTTCCATGGATATATTATTGGCCACCCAAATAATTTGTGTGCTAGGAGATATGACCCTCCAAAGTAGACCCTCGAAAAAGGCTTCACTTTGAAATTTCGGATTTTGATACGGTTGCTCTAAAATTTGGGTTAGACCCATTTCCCACTCAATTTGACCCCCTAAACAAGAATATGAAGTCGGATTTTCAAAAAACGAAACGGATCTTTTTATATAGAGCTAAACAAGTTTCCGGTAACTTCCGAAGCACATTTTTAAGAATTTTTTGGGTCAAATTCAAATATAATCATTTCATTAAGTTCTCGACTCCAAACTCACATGTGAGGCTCTAGTTTCACTCTATCATTTTCGGGTCGTTACACATCTACTTTTCATAACCCAATCAGCTACTAATACCCTACGACTCCTATTTTTCATATTCCCATATGAGAGACACCAGTACCCAAGATATGAATCAATACCCAGCCGGAATGCCTTTCCTACCACAAATGACACCAACCTCGAGTATGGAAACATTGTTCAATCCACTACACCCCTACCAGAAAGGATCCCCACCGCTGGTACTGGTACCAACTGGATCGATGGAGAGCTCGAACCAGGGATCCAACAATGTGGCATCATCGTCTTATGTACCACTCCTACCCCACCACCTCCTCTAGTGCAAATGCAATATCCGAACACGGAAAAGATAAAGGAAATCATAGTTTTAATAAGAGAAACAAGAACGAAAATTTCAGATCTAAAAGAGATAAGAATTACAGTATTCAAAGAAAGATTCGAAAACAAACAAATATTAATCTGCCACCCGAATCTCATAAAAAGCTCTTTAGATATAAGATCATCGATAAACTCTCAACTAGGGAACTATGTACTAGTTATAAATCCATTAATGAGAACACCCAGAGAGGAACCAAGGAGGAGCATTCCATTGATGGTTCCACCCAGCTTGAGCAGATCCATGAATATAATCATATGGAACTGTAGGGGCGCAAATAGCCCATATTTTAGGAGGAACTTACTTTCACTCCTAGATTGGCATAAACCTCCGTTAATTAGTAGCTCTCCCAGAAACAAATATGTAAAATCACCAATCACTGCTGGAGGACTTCCCATTCACTAGAATGATCAAAGTTCCATCAGTTGAGAATTCTGGAGTCATCGTGGTATTGTGGGACGACACATTATTAGAACTTGATGAAATAGCTACAACTACTCAGGAAGTTCATGCAACATTAAAAGTAAATACAACAATTTTTTTGGTTATTTAGTGTTGTTTATGCTAGTAATCGTAGATATATGCATAAAACTTTGTGGGGAAATATTTGAAATATCAAATATAATTTGAGAAAATAGCCAAATACCCCCTTAATCTATTACTAGATTACCAACTACACATTTATACTTCACGAGAAACCTATTACCTAACTATTTTAAAATATAATTATTTGCTCCCTAAATGCTGAGGTGGCAAAGAAGGTGTAGTTCACTCTCTCAAAGAGAGTGAGAGGCAACAAAAATAATTAAAACTTTAATTTATAAGTATTTCTTTTATTTCATATTAATTTTTTTTCAATTCTATGTTTACTTTTATTCTTATTTATTTTTCCATTTTTACTTTTCTTCCTCTTCTTTCTTTTCCTCTTTAACAGGGCAATTTCAGCTCACCTCCACCACCAGGCCCGCATCATCCATTTATCACTAAGCCAACTCTCATCTTCAAATCACATACCTGTCACCATAGCTTCACTTCTCACCAAATTTGACAATTTAGCGGTAACTCAAAATTAAAATCGAAGGTCAAAGAGGATTGAACTTTAGTGTAAAAATGGAGAAAAATTCATTGGTAACAAACCCATTAACTTAGAAGAATTTAATAACAAAATCATTGGGTGGCAAACTAATTAATGGAGAAAACCCATTTATTGAAATGGTTGCAAGAATCCATCAAACTTCTTAGGTTAACATTGTTAAATCAAAATCAACACTAGTCTCTCTGCTAGCCAACACGGGTATCGTCATTTCGGCTAACTAGTGTTGCTTACTAATAATTTTTCAAAGCATTGTTTTAAGTTCAATACTAGCAGTGGAAGCAGAAGTGATTCCGATGATGGACTTTCCCATTCTCCTAAAGCTTCAATAAAGAACATTGAGATTTTGTTGATATCAGATCTCCTCTAAAGGTCTAAGCATATGTAGTAGTCATGGAATGTATCCTATCTAAAGAAGCATTTTTTAAAATCTGAAAAGCATTGTTGAAGACAAAGAAAAAGATGAATGGAAAATGAAAAAGAAAAGTATAAAAGGAAAATATAAAAGGAAAAAGCATAATAGAGAAAAAGAATTATTTTTTTATATAAAAAAACTTATTATTACGTGGCAGGGCGCGTGCAGATCACTACTTAGTGCGAATCTGAGTGTTCGATTTTAAGGGGATATATATTTCATTTTGAAAATGTCCAAGAGGTAATAGGACTCCCGTAAAGTATATGTGTGTAGTTGGTAATCTAATTATAGGTTGAGGGGTGATTTGGCTATTTTCTCATATAATTTAAGGGTAGTTGGCTTATAGGATGGGATTTTAATGAGCTACTTCTAAACTCAGAAAAAAAGGGAGGTAACCCTCTTATTCCCTCTCGAGTAAAGGACTTCCAAGACACCATCAACTATTACGAACTTATTGATATGAGGTTTAAGGGTAATCTCTTCACATGGATAAACAAGAGGTTTACAAATAAGAGCTCTTTCATCTCAGAGAGACTAGATAGGTTTCTAGCAACTAATGAATGACTTCTAAACTACCTAGATGCACAATTCCAACACTTACCTAGAACACATTCCAACCACTGCCCTCTACTCATATCACTATCCAAACAGTTCAATAATCCTAAATCAAAACAGTTTCGACTGGAAAGAATGTGGACCTCTCACCCTGAATTTGTTAATATCATAGACCAAGCTTAGGAAGAAAAGGGAACCTTTTGGAGGCCATATCATGCTTTGAATCAATTGTCACAGAATGGAGGAAAAAACCTTTTGGGGACATCTTCTACAAGAAAATGAGAATCCTAATACGCTTAAAAGGTTACAAGAATCCCCGAATTACCCAAATAGTACGTACATTCCTAGTTAATCTCAAAGAAGAACTAATATTCGAGTATAATGATATTTTAAAAAGAGAAGAGGAATACTGGAAATTAAGGTCAAGAATCCAATGGCTAAATGAAAGGGATGCAAACTCAAAATTCTTCCATACCACCAAACTAAATCGTAGAAGAAGAAACAAAATCTTGTCTATCCAAAAGGAGGATGGAAAGTGGTTGTATGATCAACAAAATATCATAGACTACGCAACATCTTACTTTGGTAACCTCTTTTCCACTAATCACAACTCTTCTAGTCAGTCGTTCAATACGCAGGACGAGTGCTTACACCAAAATGATCTTAAGTCACTAAGTGAAAACCTAACTGAGAAGGAGATTTAGAATGCGGTTTACTTCTTTCAACCCTATAATTCCCCCGAACCGAATGGAATTCACCCTTTCTTCTACCAAAATTATTGAAATATAGGGGCATCAATAGTAAGTTTTTTGTAAAAAGGCTTGGGAAGAAGAACATATAGACCCTTGTATAAACTCCACCAACATATGCTTGATACCTAAATGCAAAAATGCACCAAGCTTCAAAAACTATAGACCCATTAGTCTTTGTAATACTACCTACAAAATAATAACCAAAATCATAGTAAATAGAATTAAGCCAATACTGACCAAATTAATTAGCCCTTGCCAAGCTAGCTTCCTAAAAATAGGAAAGCCAACGACAATGTCATCATAGTGCAGGAAATTATAAAGCACTTTAAAACAATGAGAGGGTTACATGGGAACAAGATAATGAAAATAGACCTAGAGAAAACATTTGATAAATTAGAATGGTCTTTTTATTAAACATACTCTACATTATTTTAATTTTCCTACTAGTTTAATTAATCTTATTATGTCATGCATCACATCTAGTAGGACTGCAATCCTAATTAATGGTACTAGAACTAACTACTTTGAACCGATCAGAGGAATTAGACAAGGAGACCCAATGTTACCATGCATACTTATACTAAGTATGAAGGTAATATCATGGAACATAAACAAAAAGGTTGTCCGAAAAGACTGGAAACCAGTACGGATTGCAGGAAAAGGACCAAGATTGTCTCATTTATTCTTCGCGGATGACCTAATCCTTACAGGAAAAAGGGGCCTACATACATGTCGTACTATTAGGAGTACGATGACTGAATTCTGCCAATTAAGTGGACAGAGAATCATCTTAAACAAATCCAAAATCCTATTCTCAAAAAATTGCAAACCAAATGTGACACCTTCAACCACCCAAGTTAATTATGTTTGTATACACTCGTTTTCCACGTGTGTAAATATATATTTTTAATTTTTTTTTAAATATTCTTATTTTCTTTATCTTGTTTTTAAATTAAATTAATACAAAAAAATTTTTTGCCTTGTATCTAACTTTTTTTTTTAACCTTCATTCATTATTTTTACTCTTTTATTTTTCTATTGATTTAATTTACTCTTTTTATTTTCTTTGTCTTTCCTTTTGATTTGATTTCAAATTTAATTTTAATTATATTGTATTTAAAATAAATTAATATCAAACAGATATCAAAATAAGTGAAGAAAATAAAATAAAATGTGATAAAATTAAAACGTTAAAATTAATGGACACTTTTTAAAAAAAATAAAAATATATTTTTTTAAAATAATTAAAAGTGAAAATATAAGAAATGAATGAAAGAAAAAAATAAAATGTTTAAAGTGAGAAAGAAATGCAAATAATTAAATATATATAAGTTTTAATATCAATAAATATGTGTACTAACTAATTATAAAGTTACCAGTCAAAAAATGACATGTGTCCAAGTTGTTCATTCTCTATGCTACGTCGGCATTTATTGTGTATTTATTCCATTTTAAATTAGTTTAGGAGGTAATATGACCCTAGTTAAGTGTAGGTGCGTCTCTGAAATTTCGGTCATAGTATAAGGCTACTTGTGCCTTATAAAAAAATATATGAAAATTGAGCTAGGGATATAATAATAGTTTATTTAATAACCATGTAATACAAGGACCAAAAACTGAAAAATCTCCAAAGAAAATGATAGAGCAGACCTCTTGGTACGTTTTCCACATTTATGAAGAATCTTACATGAGTTTTGGTCTTTCTTTACAACCTCAGGGAAACGTAGAAGACTTAAATACCTAAATCAAAGAATTTCCAAGAAAGGAAGAAATAATCGATACGAATAACACGTTGAGAGTGAGATTCGAACTCAAGCTCAACCTAAAACAACTTTAAGCACCCACCATGAGCCATTAGACCAATCAATTCACTTGTTTATTGGGTGATCCTTAATTTCTTCATAGATATATATAGTCCGATACAAGATTAATGGGTGCTCCAACACCCGGCGAACTCAAGGTGGGTCCGCCCCTGGTCAATAAGCCAAATTTACGTGGATATATATAGTCTATTGTTATAAAAGACGATAGAAGAATAATAATATTCAAATTATTGGTTCTATAATTGGTGTATTGACAACAACATATGTGGACAAAAAATGCAGAATATTGACTTGTTCTTCACTTATTGGTCTAGTTTCCTAAAATGAACTTTCTTTAGAATTCAATACAGTGAACTTACTCCCTTGTGGGAACTGCATGTGCTAGGAATAGTATTCCTTCCATATTATTTTGTGCTAGCTTGAGACCTAAAAAAGCAAGGTCGAAATTCATCCCTCTTTTTTTTGTATTTGACTAGTATGGCTAATGAACGACCCTTTGATCTATGTCATGTTCAGCCAGGTCTGATTAGAAGTTTCAAAATGAGTGGAGTGAGGAACTTTAGAGGGAAAAAAAGGGGGGGGCAAGCTTTAATTGAAGTAGGGGCGGAGCTCCTCTCCTTACAGTCAAGTGTCTTTCACTCCTCATAGAGAGTTAAAAAGCGTCAGTTCTCATAGCAGGCTTAGGCCGACGGAGTAGGACGCAGCCCCCCAATTCTCAAGACATATAGACTTTAAAAGAGTACGATAAAATTTTCTAATCTTATTATTTTAAATTCAAAATATATTTATCAAAATGTATTTTTGAATTTTGAGGCTTCAAATATGACATGCATGTTAGCAATTAAAATTAAAAAGTTACTAAATATAAAAAAGAAAATGACGTTCTCCTCGTAATGAATTGAAACAAAAAGGACAAGAAAGGATTGTTTAGATAATAAACATTATCTATTCTATTAAGGAGGGTGTGGATTTGAATCACCAAGAAAGAAAAAATAAAAAATGAGTGCTCCAAAGAAATATTTTAAAAAAATAAAAATAAAAGTAAGAAACAGACATTAAAACAGCAAGAGTGATAAGGAAACAAGTCTTTTGTATAATTATCCCTTTTTTCATTTTTATTTGTTTACGTAGTGATATACATAGTTGATATGCAATCATGAGATGAAATCAGCATTTGGACATGTAATTATTTTTATAATTATAAAATTTATCCGTATTTTTTCTTATAATTATACGTTCTGACTCATTATTTTTAATTATGAAATTTATCATTTTATTACATACGACGAAGAACTCTACACCATTGGTGTGTGTGGGTTTAAGACCGAATTCGGTCAATTTTTTTTATTGATTTTTGGATGTATTTTTAGTAGTGAGAATCAAATCAACATAAAACCAATTTCTTTATTAAGATATTGAAATACCGTAAAGATGAATGAGAAAATGAAGTGAATAAGAACATATATTTATTATTTAAGAAATTTACGGTTTTATATCAAATAGACATGATTATTTACTTATAATTTTTTTTAAAATATTTCTTCATGTGACAAACTAATTAAAAAAATTGTAGTTCAACCCATTTATGAGCAAACCACTAAAAATATTTTGAATTGGGCATTGTGCACTGAAAGTAGACAGGGTTAACGGTGATAATTAAGAACAACTTGCTCATTTTTAAACAAAGTGTCCATTTTTAATCTGTATTCATTGGCAAGGGCCTATACTTTTGTCCAATGGTTCAATATGCGTGTAGTCAGTTGGTATTTTACCAAATAATCCTTACTTCTTTTTTGTTCACTTTAATTGTGACATTCCCTTCCAGAGAGTTAAACTATATCAAGTTTGACTAATATTTAGACATTTATACTTTTTAATCATATTAATTAATATGAGAATGATTACAACTTATAAAGTTATAATATTTTCATAGAGTTTCAGGTATCCAAATTTGAAATATTGAATTAATAATTTAATTTATCTTTGAAATTTAATTAAATTGACTTTCCTAAAAGTGAAAAATGATAACTAAAATTGAACCGAGGAATTACATCATCAATTTATATTTGATTGAAATCCATGTTTCTAATAAGCCCACCGCGTGTCTTCTATATATAATAAATAAATGATAACTCTAGTTCTGTTATATTCATTTTATGATCAAGTTCCTTTATGCATTTTCGAATGGCACGAAGCTTCAACATAAAACTAAATTATTTTATTTTTGGGAATACCCAATAATTTAAGTGGGACAATGCATTTTTTAGTGTTTTAGTCCATTTCTAATTCCTCAAAATCAATATTAGTCAGCTCAAGTCGATACATGTTAAAAATAGCTACAACGAAGCAACTTATTTCTGAGATGAATTTACCAATTTAAAAGAAGTAAAGGAAAGCCAAAATTTGAAAATTAGAGACAGCCACAAGTAAAAGAATAGGGAGAAATGGAACATTATATTATTATTAGAGTCAAGTTGGTTCATGACTTAATACCACAAGAGAGCATGATGATATATATAATTAAGTGAAATATAAAACATTATCACTTACATGCTCAACTATTTAGGACCATATATAATACACTTACAAGCTAACTAAGTAGCTTCATCATATACATAAACATAATTACAAAAGCCAACCTTTGATAAACTTAATAAATATAATAAGCCAAAGTTGTTGATTTTCTCTTGGAATAATCAGAAAAATTAATCCCTCCATAAAACTTCCCAGCCTCATGATTGTTGATAACTCTTCCTTGATTAGAAGGTGGTTTCAGCTGAACAATAGGAGACTTCTTCTTTCCATACATTTCTTCAAGAAGAGCAAACCCTTCTTTGCCTATCTTAGTAATATCTTTCCTTGGTGCCATATTTTAGGTCTAATTAATAAAACTACAAATTAAACTCTAGAGGAAGAAGAAATGTTTGTTGTGTTTGATGCATAGAGGATAATAGATAGGTCCCTTTATATAGGTGTTGTAAAGTTACAATCAAGAGGGAAAAAGATACTATTTTAAAGGGACAATAATTTATAATATTTCCTTACCATTCAAATTTTCGTTGATTCTTTTAAGAAATATGTTGCAAGAATAAATAAAGTGGAAAAAAGGCAATGGAACTGAAGTTTCCATTAGAGGGGTCGTGTATGTATTTGACCTTTGAAATTATTGTATCAAAATGATAGGGCATATTTGGATTGGCTTATTTTAGGTGTTTTTAAGCCAAATATTGTTTAAGTATTGTTTTAATGTTTGGATAACGGGATAATAACAATACAATTGTTTTTAAACACTTGTTTTTAAAGCAAAATAACAAAAAGGGGCAAAAAACTTAAGTATACAACTTAATAACTTTAATTAAACGAATATAGTAATACTTTTTTTTTCAATTGAATAGCAATATTTTTTTTTTCAAAACAGGAATTCTTATTAAAAAAATAAAGTGTTTTCAGCCACAATTATCCATATCCCTTAAATTTCTCCAATTATTTTACCTTCCCTAATTTACTTCAATTTGTTATATATCATATCCCATAAAGAAAGTTTCCTACAAAAATAAAATTTCTCTTCCAAACTAAGATCGACGATCAAATATGCAGACCAATAATTTTCCAATTTTAATTCATCACAGCGGGCGTTGTGACTCACCAGGTAATCTTTGTGGTAGTAATTCCTTCGGTTTTGTCAAATTTGGTGGAATATATATTCATAAGATTTTGGTTAATGTTCTGGTGCAACTGTAAAAGGTTTAATTATTAAATAGATATTAAGATTTAGCAATTGTTTGTGGAATATTATTAAGATTTTCACATAATCTGCATTTTAATTCTTTTTGGTATTTATTCGTTGTTTTATATATACGTTTTTGGTGTAATACAACAAAATCATATGATTTTGGTTGTAATATGATGAGTCGAATAAGTTGTTTATAAAAAAATTAGGTTAATTGATATGTTGCATGCTGAATGTTAACATATTTTATCAATAGTTTCTTTTGGTATGTGATATGGTGTACACATACCAACTTAAAGAAATTTTTGGTTAATTTTTTGGTGTATTTTATTTATCCGAATTGGTGTAGATAATAATTTGAAAATTGGTCATATGTGATCTGGTACCTAATCTGGTATATTTGTTTCTATAAATTGGTGGTAAATTAATACTCTAATCAATGTGTTTGTGTATTTTTGGGTTAAATGTCAGATTACTTTTGGTATGTCGATTGGTGTAATACATTGTATGGTTTAACTGATTGTATGAATTACCACAAATTGATTTACGTATGTGATGCGATACTTATGCGGGTATATTTGTTTCTAGTAAATGACACTAAAATAATACTCAGATGTATGAGTTGGTGTATTTATTGGTCTAATATATAATACCATAATTTTAAAATATGTATGTTATGATGTTTGGTGTGATAAATTTTTGGTGTAATTGATGGTGAAAATTTGAGTGAAAATTTTGGTGAAAACTTTGGTGCACATTTTGGGCAATTACTAAAGTATATCGATAACTGTCTTATATACCATCGAATACCAATGTAACTACCAAACTATTTAAATTGATGAGTGTATAAAATGCATTCTGCAAATTTTTAAAAATTATTAATAATTTGAAATTTTCTACAGGTAGTTACGTGGATTACAAAATTGAAGGAATGATGTATGATGCAAACACCAAATACGAAGGATTGATTACTACTATATCTTCACAATTGGGTGTGGACACGACCATTTATCATTCGTGATTGATCCATCACCACCAATGAAGATTCATAACGATATGGGTGTCCAAGTTTATGTAGATCAAAAGAGATGCAATTCTGATTTCTTTTCAAAATATCCTTTATGTGTAATGTGTGTGGATAGAGCTATGGAATCCTTTGAGTACCAAAATAATGTCCAAACAACAAGGCAGGAAATATTGAGATCAACCACACTTTGTTTGACTGGCATGGATCCAGTTTTGGATGGTTATATTGAAGAGTATGAAGCAACCAGACAGACCACCAAAAAATGATCGCAAAAAGGGATTCTCCGAAGGAAAAGGGAAGAAAAGAAAAGTCACCTGTAGTGAATGTGGTTTATCTAGGCATAACAAGAAGACTTGCCCCAAAAAATCACACTATAATTAGCGTTATGGTATTTTTATTGTTATTTTTACTTTGCAAAAAGTTATGCAGTTGAACTCATTTGGTTAATTATGTAGTTGAACTCAATGGTGCCTTATTTGAAAGTTGATTTTTGTCTATTATCTTATTCATATTATTGAAGTCGAAATTGTTATTAAAGGCTATCATTAACTCATTTAATTTACGTGATGTGAATAAGAAACTATTGATAAAAAAGTGAGGTATGTAATGAATGATATTCTGCTATATGTATATAATTCCAGCCTAAAATAGAAATAATAAAAGTGAAACTACTTAATGTGAAAAATTTGGTTACTAGAAATAATAAACTATGTTAATGTAAAACGTTGATTAACAATTATAAAATATACCCAGATATTGATAAAAATATAGGAATAATGAATAAAGGTGTGTTAACATATTGGTTTGATCTCGAACCAATATATGGTAAAATAGGCACGAAATTGGTAAACATATAGGAACGTAATAATGGTTGTGCGTAGAAATCATATGTTTACTTTATATACCAACATAAAACAATAAATTGGAAATAAACTAGTTTAGGTTAAATTCATGGTTTGAATGATAGTAGAAAACACACACTCTGTTAATGTAAAAAATTGGTTTACTTAAACTAAAAATTACACAAAATTTGGTAAACGTAATGATATATATACCAAACTAAACATTGCATGAAATCAAATAGCACATATAAAAAAGATTTGGTAATGCTAAAACCAATTGTCATAATACTGGTTGTATAAAGTAATTCAACTGTTTGAGTTATATACCAACCTATAACGGTATATTGTAAAAAATTATAAAAGGTTAATATTTTGGCTTGGACCGTTATCATAATTACCACATTCTGTTCATGTAAAAAAATTGATTTATATATGATAAAAAAAAAAGTCACAAATCATGGTAACGCACTGGTATACGTTCAAACCATATAAAGGCACAAAAACTGATTTATATATGATTTAGTATTTTTTTTTCAACTTTATAGGACGAATTCGAATCAATAAGAATACACTGCTTGATAATGTTATCAGGCGATTGTGTAAAGGCATTCAACTCATAAGAAGGTCTTGAGCTTACGATGGGCAGACATCAATGCCTATTACTTGTTTATTAAGCCGAGGGCTCTTGCGGGGAGTCTTATCTATCGATGGAGGATTTTAAATCTAATCAAAGAAGAACTATGGTGATTTTGGTTGTAAAAAGAAGGACTTGGAAAGATGGAAGGTTGAAATTTTATTCTTCAAACGATAATACAAAGAAAGATGAAAGGTTGAAATCTAAAAAGAAGAAGATGAATGATTTTTACTTGGAAACAATGAATCACCTAGGTAAGTACAACAATTTTATTGAAAACATAAAAGTTTTATAAAAAAGGAAGCAAATAATTAAGATTCCAATAAAATAATCATTAACCCATGAAAAGTAAGTATTACTATATAAGAAGAGGGAATAGCACACGCCTCTGCGTCGACACGTGTGCTTCCCTCAAATTGACCAAAAAAACATTCACACACAAGAGGAAAGTCCTCATTAATAGATCCATCTTAATTACCTAATCATAACCGTCCACGTGGCTTTCCTTTTCATTATTGGAAACTAAAATACACCCAATGGGTCCCACATATTATTCTAACCCTACAAAATACATTAAAAACATCATATTATAATGTCCCCATTCACTCATTTCTCTTTGTCCTCTTTCATTACTTTACTACAATATTCGTATTAATATATTTATCTGATTTTAACTTGATATAAAATTCTAAAAGAATATTATTTATAAAATTTGATGATAATAAATTAAAAACATTCACACAATTAAGTCAAAAAGGAGAAAGAGATGGAATAACTGAATACATTGGGCATTTGTAGTCCCATACAACTACAATTTTGCTAATTAATAAATACTCATTGATTGTATATAAATTAACCTAAGATATCTACATTGGACTTTGTCCATGGCCCCACTTTGGATGTGGGATCACTTTAAGAAACCCACACAAATGGGTCGTTATATTTCCTTTTTAGTCAGTCCCAAAAGAATGTCACATTCCTTGTTTTTCTTTTAATTTGTTCTATATTTAAAATTACATAAAAAGTACTTAAAATCACAATGTAATAATATAAGATATTAAAAACAACATAATTAAAAATCATAAAACAAATTTTATTGACTCTTTTATTCCATATTGAAACAAAAGAAGTTTGTTTCAAAATAACATTAAAGTACTGTAAATTCAAGTAAAATAACAACTAAAAATATTTAAGAATCATATAAGAAATTTAGTTGACTTTCGTAAAAGTACCTACATCGCATAAAATGGAACAAAAAGAGTAATATATATTATTTGAAAATGATATAAGAAGTGTTATAAATCACAATAAATTAACAACTTCAAAATATATTTAACAAAATCACATACAAAAAAATTATATAACTCTCCAAATTTCATCGGTGTCACATAAATTGAAACAAAGAACTACTCCTAATTTATGTGACTTACTTTCCTTTTTAGTCAGTCCCAAAAGAATGTCACATTTCTATATTAAGTAACAATTTCACTATAAATATTTATTTTACTCTTAATGAAATAATTTACAGTCATAAAAATTTATATAATTCATTTTGGACCACAAGTTTTAAAAGTTTTCATTTATTTCTTAAACTCCGTGGCGAATCAAACTACCTCACATAAAATGAGATGGAGGAAGTAATATATATTGGGCCTGCGCTGGCGCGGGAACCTAATATCTAGTATCATATACATGTAAATGTATATAATTGGGATTGTTTAGGAGAGATAAAATAGATAATTATTAAATACCCTGATTATGCTCCACATGAAAAGGGCATATAATTAAAAACCATAAAAAGATAACACCGAATAGGAGAGAGAAAATCGGAAAAAAAATACATTTAAATAAAAATTAATAATTATTTTGTTATCTATGTAATTTAAAAACTCTTTATGTGATTATATATAAATATATTGATTTTAAGTTAATTATAGTCTTAAAGTGTATACTTTTTGTAATTTTTGTATAAATCAATTCAAATGGCCTGTTATAGTTAAATCATAAATTATAAGTCCGTCCAAATAGTCATTTAGTCCGATGTATACAAATAAATTTTGTACAAGTTGCAATTGTTCTTGTAATAGCTAAAATATATCTCTTTTTACAATAATCTACAGTAAAGATTCATCGATTGCAAATTTGCTTGATATAAATGTCATTTAAAATTTAGACAATGATTAAATGAATCTGAAATATTTTTAACCATTATGTCTAGTGGCAACAAATAAAAAAGATATAGAGATGCTTGAATAAGGCTTCGTATTCCATGTGTTGGATTCTTTGATTCCAACTCTTTGGGATAAGAAAGTTACTGTCACGACCCGATTTATCAAGTCATGATGGCACCTACTATAACCCACCAGTAGGTAAGCCAACCCGTAACCCGGAACAACAAGTAATGGGTCTGAGGGTAGAAATCAAACAAGAGTAGGCAAATAACAATATAAACAGGCGGACGCAAACCAAAAACTTATATACAAATAAAGATCCCTCCCAGAACCTGGAAGTCACTAGTACAGAGCTACTACAAAATGAGTACAAGTCCCAAAACTGGACAACAGAGACTGGACTGTCTCGAAGGGAAGAAGACAAGTCTATATATACAGATGGAGACCGAAATAGTACAGAACGCCGTGTGCTCACCCCCGTCTCCAGATAAGTCTACTCCAAGCTCGATCAACGCTGGCTACTAGTGCTCGGACCTGCATCACAAAATAGATGCAGAGCGTAGCATGAGTACCAAAACAACAGGTACCCAGTAGGCATCATCGGCCGACTGAGCAAGATAAGCAAAAGTAAACTGAAATGCAAATAAAGGGTCACATCAAGTGCAAAGAGTAGTAAATGGGGGGTATGTACACGAGCGTACAGGCAACAAAGACAAGCAATCTAACTAACTCCGCCGGGCTCCCATAAACCCGACGGGTACGCTCGTGCACAATAAAAGAAACCACCTGCACGGACCCCCATAAGCCCGGCAGATGGACTGACAGTTGAAGTAAAATAATGGAGCTAGAAGGTCTATCACAATATTACCAATTTCCGGACTTGTAACTGAACCATTCCCAATCATATTCCAAGATCTCATTACGTCCCGGACTTTAACCGGAATCTCTCCAACCTCCAAAACCTCAACCTACAGATGAGAGTAATCAAGACTAAACTGAAGCTTTAGTGAGGAATTGGGAATACACCACGTGCAAGCTGGACCACGGACTCGAACCGGGTACTATAGCTAATGAGTCAACCTATATGGGCTGGACCACGGACTCGAACCGGGTGCTGTAGCCAAAGGTCGGGCACGGGTGGGCTGGACCACGGACTCGAACCGGGTGCTGTAGCTGAAATCAGATCACAGGTAAGCTGGACCACGGACTCGAACCGGGTACTGTAGCTAAGCCTGGACATAAGTGAGCTGGACCACGGACTCTAACCGGGTGCTGTAGCTAAAACCAGATCACAGGTAAGCTGGACCACGGACTCGAACCGGGTACTGTAGCTAAGCCTGGACATAAATGAGCTGGACCACGGACTCTAACCGGGTACTGTAGCTGAAACCAGATCACAGGTAAGCTGGACCACGGACTCGAACCGGGTACTGTAGCTAAGCCTGGACATAAATGAGCTGGACCACGGACTCTAACCGGGTACTGTAGCTGAAACCAGATCACAGGTAAGCTGGACCACGGACTCGAACCGGGTACTGTAGCTAAGCCTGGACATAAATGAGCTGGACCACGGACTCTAACCGGGTACTGTAGCTGAAACCAGATCACAGGTAAGCTGGACCACGGACTCGAACCGGGTACTGTAGCTAAGCCTGGACATAAATGAGCTGGACCACGGACTCTAACCGGGTACTGTAGCTGAAACCAGATCACAGGTAAGCTGGACCACGGACTCGAACCGGGTACTGTAGCTAAGCCTGGACATAAATGAGCTGGACCACGGACTCTAACCGGGTACTGTAGCTGAAACCAGATCACAGGTAAGCTGGACCACGGACTCGAACCGGGTACTGTAGCTAAGCCTGGACATAAATGAGCTGGACCACGGACTCTAACCGGGTACTGTAGCTGAAACCAGATCACAGGTAAGCTGGACCACGGACTCGAACCGGGTACTGTAGCTAAGCCTGGACATAAATGAGCTGGACCACGGACTCTAACCGGGTACTGTAGCTGAAACCAGATCACAGGTAAGCTGGACCACGGACTCGAACCGGGTACTGTAGCTAAACCTGGAATAAGTAAGCTGGACCACGGACTCTAACCGGGTACTGTAGCTAAGAATCAATATCCAACCATCCGTCGCGGGAAATATCACCAAACCGATTACCATAAATAATCCTTTTAGTCCGACCCTCATATACCCCAAATCGCCGAGGAAGTATCCAATAATGAGTAAGCTAGACCACGGACTTTAACCGGGTATTTGTAGCCGATATAAAAGCAGGGCATTATGGATACAAGGTCATAAGCTGAGTTACCGACTATCAGACTCAAGTCTGCTATATCAGTCTACAAGGAGCTAACCGTCCGAAACGACGTCGGAAAAAGTTCTACTGCCCAACGACATCCGAAATCTCGCAAGTCTATGGCAACACTAGTCTAAGCCTAGACTAAGGCCAAACATACTTCAAATCAATATTATCATATACACCACCAGATATGGCTATTCAATAATATCAAGAGACATGCTGTCATAATCCAACACTTTCCCGAAATAAGGTCTAAGGCAGGAATTATAGAAATTTAGCATGCTCGACACCCGAACCCCTCCATACTCAAGCAAATCAATAAACAATTGCCTAAACATGCTCAATCTCACGAGAGAAAACCATAGCCTACCTGAAAGCCGATCACGCGTGCTCCAACTCACGGTACCGGATCTTTTCCTCTCCGAACGGTCTCCAAATGCTTCCCCACTAACAAAAGGTTAATCACCTCGTCATTACGAATATATTGACACTAAAATTATATTTTTCGGAGACGGACCCAAAATCGGGTCTAAAACGGGATTGTGGGGCCCACACTTAGAATCTCAAAATCGAATCCGTGGAAACGTCCCAACTACCTTACTAAACTAATATCCCAAAATTTTAGCACAAACAGATGCCTACAACACCGCAAATCAGCCACAATAATTAAAAAGGGCAGCCCCTTGATCACCAATTTTCGGAAAAACGAGACCCTTTCAACCCAAACAGATTATACCACGACGATCCTTGCGAAAAACTCTACAAGTTAGCCACAAGAATGACTCAAAACGGACCTAAGATGATCAAGATCTCACAATTCAAAATTCAACAACAATTCAATCCGGAAAATCACCCTGGCAGTGGCTAAAATTGATTTCTTACCTCAAACGAAGCCTCCCCTCGCGTTTCCGAGATCACCGCTAGATTCCCCTCGAAATTCTCTTGAAGTTTGCCTTTTGAATCACTTAATTTGGATTCAAAATGAAGGAGCAATCTTGAGTTGAAGTTGAACAAAAAAAATTGGACGAATTTCGTTTTTAAATTCTGGAAATTTCCAGATTTCACTCCTCTGCCACGTGTCGTCACGTGGCTCTGCCACGTCACCGCCGCGTCAAAATTCTACAACCCTTCAAACTTAAATTTCGATGTTTCGGACTCGTTCGAAGTCGGAAAAATACAAACCTTATATGGAATCTGATTGGAAACGATATTTCGGACTCAACGGTGAAGGCGGAATTTCCATTTGGAGCTCGCTTCGATGAAAAGTGGGTCCCACACCCAGTATCGTTTTGAACCAGATTCCACAATTGCCATCTAAAGCCTCGGGAAGTGAACAAAAGGTCGTTCTAGACCAAAATCAATATTCCGAAGCTAACCTAGCTGTCAGAATTTTCATCTGAGCACGACTTCCAAGAAGGTTGACCAAAGTCAACTTTTCAAGTCATTACAGTTACAAATAGGAAAAAAAAAAGTTATGACTGGATATTGAATTAGTTAGTTGAAACATAGTATATAATATTAATCTATTACTTGTCTATCCAAGATTAATTTTCTTATGTGAATCTTACCATACAGAGTAGGAATATATTCCAAGTAAATACCCAAAGAAGAAAAAAGAATGTTCATAAAAAGCACTACCAGTAGTAGTAATTTGTAGTATAAATTTTAGGAATCACGTAGTTTTAATATGAAATTATAATCTATCCCCATTTAGTTTGTAATTATATTGATCCCTGAAAAAGTAAAACAAACCGGATACATAATATGTAGCTCGGATACATTATAAAATAATTTAGAATTAGGAGAGAAATAAGGGATTTTAGAAATTTTTAGAACTAGAAGAGAATATTAGAAATAAGGAAAACATAAGACGTGTATTTGAGTAATTTTTTCCTAATTTGTATCATCATTTATGAGGAACCTCTTTTTTTCTTTTAAAAGAAAGATATGTGTTTAAATTGGACAATTATTTAAGTTGAACCTGAAGTCTGAAGATTTTTTTTTTTTTTTCATTTTTACTTGTCATATTTGAATTTTACATACTCATTAAGAAAATAATAATTGATATGATTATTTTATTATTTTAGCCCTATTAATTGATGTTTAATATTTGGTCTTAAAAAATGATTTGGAGAGTATAAGTGATTAATGTTGACTGATAAGGGTAAAATATGAAGAAAAAAAATTAGTGTCGAAAACTCACTTAAACTATCCCTTTTTTAAGTTTCATAACTAAACTATTGAGAGTGTGACATAATCTATCACTTATAAGTTTGAGAAATATATTTCTCTCTTTTATTACATTCTCTTTGTGTGTGTACTACACTCTGTCTTTTATTTTAAAAAATTGTCTCATCACACTCCCCATCGACAAAATATTTCACCTCGAAAAAAAATTAAATAAATTATTTGTATTACTTAAAGTTAAAGATCAAAGTATTGCTATAAAAAAAATTATAAAATAAAATGTAAAATATTTTTCTTACCCCACTCCACCACTTCCTCACGTACCCCCTACCCCCCACAATTTCTTTGATTTTTTAAAAATAAATTTATAAAAGTTTTTTAAAAAAATTCTTACTTCATCCCCTTCCTCCCTATTGCTTTTTTTTTTTTTTTTAAAAAAAAGAAGCTATTCCACCCCATTCAACACTCTACTTCCAATTTTTTTTTCTTGTTTAATTTTGTGTTATATATATACATATGTTTGTAGAAAAATATATTTTACTTGCCATAAGACTTTTTTTAAATAAAAATTTTATTTTTATTATATTTAGTATGCAAGTAGAAAAAATATTTTCCTAAAAAAATATATGTACATATCTAACACAAAAGGAAAAATGTAGAAATATAAATAAATTAGGAGTGAAGGGTTAGATGGGATGAGGTAATTTTATTTTTTTTAAAATAAAAATAACATAAAAAACAATTGAAAAGGAGTGGATGGTTTGGGGCGCCGGGGGGGGGGGGGGGGGTGGGGGGGAAGTATAAAGTTTCTTAAAAATATTTTATAGAAGAAACTTAAAAAAATAAAAGGGCGGGGATTGTTGAGGGAGGGAGGGTGGAGTATGGTGGAGTATGGGGGTAGGAGGTGGAAAATATTTTACTAATTTTATCGTCGGGTGGGAGGGGGGTTACAATGGAGAAAGTGCATTACACACCCCATTGATATGTATGATGCTTATCAAAAAATAATAATAATTATTTTGATATGTTAAAAATGACAAGTAAAAGTTTATTTTTAGAATAATAAACAAAAAAAAGTGAACGGACAAGTAATATCTAATGTTGAAATATAGAAAATTGGCAAGTAGATGTTGAGTGTTGATTGTTTGAATATGAACTTCATTTTAAAAATAAAATTGGAAGTTTGTGCAATGTCTAAAATTTATATGAGTGAGAACCAACACTTAATTTGATGTAAACCTTCAAAGTAGTATTTCGATATATTAGTACCTAAACTCAACTTGAAAAAAGTATTTTTAGTGAAAATATCATTGCAAAAGAGAATGTTATCCAAGTCACAAGCACACACAACTAATTTGCAAACTCAGATCCTTGATTTGCAGAAGGTCACAACTCACATCCAAAAAATCAAGAAAATGATAAATCTCAAAGGAACATGAAGAAGAATTTCTAAAACTGACCAAATTTTATGAACAAACAATGTTATCAATTTTGTTTTTTTTTGTTTTTAAATATCTATGGCCAAAAGCATTTTTGAATTTTTTATTTTATTTATTTTTTTACAAAGACTAGGTCAATCCATCAAAGGTTACTTGCTTTGAGATATGTTGTGTCAAGATGGGTTATTATACGATATGCCAAAACACAACTCGTCCAAGTTTACAAAGTTCAATTTCTTTGTTTCTTATCTATATTTTGTTTATTTACTTCAATTTCTTTGTTTCTTATCTATATTTTGTTTATTTACTTAATAATTTCTTTGTTTCTTATCTATATTTTGTTTATTTACTTAATAGTTTCTTTCATTCTTATAATTATTTATATAATATTAGACAAATAAAGTCTTTTTAAAAAAAATATTTAACCAGCTATTTTATAGATTAATTCGAGCTTTATATTTAGTTCAAACTATTTTAATTTTCGAACTAGTTGAATTCAACTAGTCAATATAAGATAAATTTAAAAAATGAGCAAGTTGTTAAACTCATATCGAATTAGACAGATTATTATTTTATGTCCAAATTATCATACCTATGCCCTGACAACCATAGTGACATCTACCACCATGACATAATCCTGGCTTAGTGGAATAAATTATAAATCTAAAGTGAAAAAATGACAAACGCATCTATATTATTCCACACTTTTTTAATGGTAAGAACAACTCAACGAAGTTTGACATTGATGCTAAGAATAACTTATTTTTAGAAGCACTTATTTAGAATAACTTTTTTTAAAAGTGCTTTTGTAAAAAAGTAATTTGTGTTTGAATAACTCATTTAAAAAGTGATTTTCATAAGTAAATGGTGTTTGACTAATCTTTTTTACAAAGTGTTTTTAAGAGTCAAACTACAGAAAAAGACAATTAAAATGTACTTTTAATATTAAAATTATTTTATAGATAGAAATTATTTTAAATATCTATGATAAAAAAAAATTAATTTCTTTTAAAATTAAAATTTACATCTTTAAATTTTCCATCAATATTATATCTTCTTTGGGAGGCCGAAATCTTTAATTTTTTTTTCTTTTTTCTAATCTTGTAAAAATATTGTTGTTAACTTTTTTCTAATTTTTAAAAATAATACGTAAAATAATATATAATATATAAAATAATAATATTTAAACATAAAATAAATTATAAAATTTATTATATAAAAATAAAAAATGAAATTCTAAAATGAAAGTTAACCAAACTTATGAAATATGTTAATTAATTAATAAGAAATATATTGGTAAATATGTACATATGAAAATGATATTATAGTCTTGAGAAAAATAATTTTTGTTTCTGCTTCTGCCTTTTTTAAAGGAAAAAAAGACAAATATACCTTCCGAACTATCGTAAATGGTATGCAGATAACCTCCATCATACTTATGGGACATTGGTGCTCCTGCCGTCCAAAAACTAGAACATAAATGCCCTTCACTCTAACGGAAGACTAAATAGGGACACATGGCGCGATCTTATCTGTCGATCCGATAATTAATAAATGTTGGGTTGGTGGATAAGATTATGACACGTGTATGTCCGTTAGTATAAATGGTATATATGCTCTAGTTTTTGGATGGTAGGGACACCAATGTCTCAAAAGTATGACGGAGGGTATTTAAATACCATTTACGATAGTTTTAGGTTATATTTGTCTTTTTTTCCCTTTTTTAAAAGAATAAATTTTTAGCATGAGTGTTCGTGTTTCTGGTTTCCCAACAATAATGTCAAACAAACTCTTAGTTGTAGAACCTCATTCGTATTTGGGGATAAATAACTACTTTTTCTGTTTTAAAGTAATTAGTTAAATTTGATTAAATTAATTTGAAATTTGAAATTTTAATTTTAAATATTTATATGAAAATATTATAAATTATAATTATTGTCATATCAATTAATAAAAATATCTCTCAAAAACAAAATTGTGAGAAGTAAAAAGAATGGTAAGAAGGAGGTATCATTTGGAATGACAATATAAGAGTAGTCATAATATTCCTTTCATTTTAGTTTGACCCTTCACATACAAGAATACATAACCTTAGAAAAAGTTATGTTATTCGTTATACTGTTAGACTACTGTGACAAAATAATATCATATTTTGTTAATTCATCTAATTCGTTCATATTTTAATGAATTAGATGATCAGTTTAGACAGGTAAAATTTGAAATTCATTCAATATTTAACTCGTAAAAATATGAATGATTATAAATAAAATATGGGTAGAAGTGGTCTTGCCATATACGATGTATTTCTGACCCTAAGTATTCCACGATGCTTTTCCAGTTGCTACTTTGACGAAAATAATATCTCAAATGGTTACTCAACTTTGAATTATTTTCTCAAAAAGTCACTTTACTTTGGTTTTTAACTTAAAAGTCACTCAACTATGAGTCTTTTTCTCAAAAAGTCACTCAACTTTGGGTTTTAACTCAAAAGTCATTCAACTATGACTGTTTCATTTACAAAGTCACTCAACTATGAATGTTTTAATTACAAAGTCACCCAATCTATTTAATTAATTTTTTTCATTAAAATTTACAAACATGAAATTTTTATTTCTTACTAAAATTTTTAAAAATAAAAAGATATTCATTTAAACCATTTAATAACCCGATCCGCTAAAAATATAATATATTACCTTTTATTTTATCCCTTTTCTCCAATTTTGTGTGACTATAGCGATCTCCATGCATTGTTCATAAAATGTAGAAGTTACAAAATTATTATTTTAATAAATTCAAAATTTTAGAAAGATGCATACCTTCTAACAATGATACATAATGAAGGAACAAAAAGATGTGATAAAAAAAATTGACTTGAATTTGTTACTAATATTTCTCCTACCGTTAAGTTAATTAAAATTTGGTCTTTATATTTATTTTATTTTTGGTAAAATGGTGTGTACATGTTGTTGATTTTAGAGTGCTAGAGTTAAATTAATTAAATGGTTTAAATGAATATTTTTTAAAAAAAAATCATGTAAGTAAATTCAGTTGAAAGCAATAATTAATTCATTAAAATAATATATTTTTAACCGATCGGGTTATGAAATGGTTTAAATGAATTATCTTTTTATTTTTTATAATTTAGTTCGAAATAAAAATTTCATGTGTGTAAGTTTTAGTAAAAAAAAATCAATTAAGAGTCCATTTGGATTGACTTAAAAAAAGTAACTTTTTAAAGTGCTGGAACTTATTTTTAAAATAAGTAGTTATGTGTTTGGATAAAAGTACTGCAGTTGAAAAAAAGTTGTTGATGTGTTTGGCAAATAAGTGCTGGTAAACACTTTTTTTTTATCAAAATGTATGAAATACCGTTAAAGCTCTGATACCAACGAAATCAAGATCTCAGAAGACAGGCGGTAGTCCGCGCGGTCATCTTCAATCTAGCTTGTTAACATCCGAATTCAAAGAAAAATCCGAATCGAAATATATACAGATTTTTATATAGTTTTATGACTGTATAGATGGATCTAGTCCTTTTATCCAAGTAAAGGGTCTGTCAAGATTCGATACGTATTGTTAATGAGCCCATGTGTCTAGCAGTTCTAACCGGGTATAAAACGCCCTTTTAAACTCTTTTGCGGGCTGAGACCACGGCTGGCTAGACGGAGTCACTAAGACAAAGCCACTTAACGTGTTGTATTGAATTTGATTGTACCACCATCTCGAAACTAAGTCAAGAAACCATATAGAACTCTATTCATATTTTGATAAAGACTAGATCTTTCATGATAAGTATAAATTTGAAGCTAGTTATCTGGCATAGATATAGTTCTTTAGCAGGACATAGTCATGGCTTAAATCTGAAAAACAAGAAAAGTAAAAGACAGGAAGAATTAGCAAAGAAAGTACCTTGTTGTTACCAAACCGCACACTTTATTATTCCGGCCAAAGTCCGATAAGCTTACAAAACTTAGAAAGAAGAGTTTACAAGAGAGAGTACAAAAAGGAAGAGAGGGTTTCTAAAACTTGCCTCCTCCAAAAAAAAAAACACTCTTACTTATAGATAAAAAGTAAAAGACAACAAGCATCTATGTATAGTGATAACGGGTCCCATCTGGCCCTATGAAGAGTAGATATACTGTTAATCAATAGTATTCATTTTGTCCTTGTTTTTCAATTCTTTAAGAAAATTTTCTGCTTTAGACAATATATCTTCTGACACGGTTTTCTCCAATTCACGAGGCTGGGCCTCTTGAGCATTATCTGCGATATCATCACTCGTTTCACTTCTCATTGAAGTGTCTGATTTTTTATAGTGAGTGATATTGAGGAGTATATTCCTCCTGACTTTGTCCAAATACTCCTTTATCATTTCTTCTTTATTTCCATCTTGAATGGAAATTCTCCTAGCAATATGCTTGATGGTTGTCAACAATTATTCCTTTGTGAGGAATAGTACCATAATCTTGGATTTTTTTTAGAAATAGAGTCCAATAATTCTTGGCCATATAATGATTTAGTCATGGGATCCTTCTTCATTAATTTATCCCAGAAATTATTATAATAAATCCGATATAAGCATGAAATTTGTTCTTCAGTAAAATCTACTTCTGGGGTCCATTTATGGATCCATGGAATCGAGAATTCTATGAAGAAATAAATTTGTTCAATTTGTTCTATATAACAAATATAATCTGAGTGGTATAAATCATTAAGGTCTGGTGAAACCATAACCCAATTTTTGTATAACTTTAAAAAGGGATCAGGTAAAATCTTTACCGTCGGTCCATGATATGACTACCAGTTCAGGAACCAGTTAGGAATCGGGTCAGCAAATATCTTTGCAGAAACCTTAATAAATCAAGTATGTTTATGCCTTTCATTGTTATAATAAAGGACTTTGCTGAAAGCGTTAATATAATCCCAATAAGTGAAATTGATAGGGATTTTATTGAAGTTGATCTGCCTTTCTTTCATCGAGGATATACCCCAATCTTCGATTGATATAATCTACTTTATGATCATTTTGGAGAAGTTATAAACGTTCTCGCTGGTGTTATAACCTGAGAAGTGCTGAAATTCAACACTACCTGTATTCATCAAAATGGTCTCGTAATACCATCGGGTTTTGTATGACTCTCCTGGGAAGTATAATCCGTTAAGTAAATATCGCTGGAATATCTTCCAGGTTTCTTTTCTCCTCTGGATTTCAGAATTTTCAAGAAGAAATATTATTTCTTTTTTTGCTACCCTTTCATACGATCTGATATCATCAGCCTCGTCTTTAGCTATAGATGCAAAAGTATCACTTTGCTTTTGAGATAAATACACTTGTAGTTGTGCGTATAATGGATTATTTTCTGGAATATCGTCCAGATGTATCGAAAAAGAAGCTTCTTTTGAAGGGCTTGTTAGTTTCACCAAGCTCATTCCTCCCCTTTGTATAATTGGAGACACTACTAAAAAAACAGTGAATATCGACCTAAAAATTTCCGACCTCAAATGGAGGTCGGTAATTTCCGACCTCCGGAGGTCGGTATTTACAAGTAGTGGGTTTTTATTCAAAATAAAGAGGGAAAACAAAATTCCGACCTCTGGAGGTCGGAATTTTTCCAGGAAAAAATGAATAACAATAAAAATACCGACCTCGTGAGGTC